>NW_006256908.1:278700-625111 GCF_000478725.1 Eutrema salsugineum | reverse complement strand
AACCGCATTGGAATCACCGGGAAATAAGCTGTTTGGACCGATGTGAACTCGGAGACTTTGTCTTTCAAACCACTCGTCCGGAATTAGCGATCCCAACCGTTCTGAAAAGGTCTTTCAAAGATCTCAAACTTTGATGAAGACCGGGCAAGCTGGTTCGGTCGGGAAAGGTTCCGTCCGCCGTGATCTTTGTACTCCACCGTTCGGTTCTCGGATGCGCGTAATGTTGGTGCATCTTCCGGAAGCTGTATCTTTCTCCCCACTGGTCCGAATTGGATGATTCCAACTGTTCTGGGATCTTTGTTTGATTATCTCCAACTTTGCTGAAGACCCCGCCAACTGGTTCGGACCGGAAGGTTCCCCGGATTGCTGATCTTTGAAACGCGCGGACAAGGACAAATTTTGGTCGAGAAAAGCTTCCCGCGGTAAGGAAAATGGCCGAGGGCTGTGTACCGCGGTAAGCTTTTTGGTCGTAAAAATTCCTTCGCCTCGGCCAAAAACTCAACCCGCGGTATTTACACCTGATCTTCGACCCAGGCTGACTTTGGTCGATCGGTACGGACTTTGGTCGGTGCTGAGCGATCGGTAAGCTTTTTGGTCGAGGTTGAACGATCGGTAAGGATTTTGGCCGAGGTTTCTGTCCGTCCGGTACGCGATTTGGCCGAGAAATTCCTCCAAGCGGTTTTCACCATTTTTGACCTTTTTTTTTCACCGTCTTCTTCTCTGCTCCTCTTCTTAGGCTCCAAATGACTCCAAAAGCACCTGATAAGGACTTCAAAACATGCAAAACTCTTTGGGACCTAATGCAAGCCCTAAATCCTATTTTCATGCCTAAAGACTCAATTTACATGGGGAAAACACATAATGAGGACTCTAAAATGCACTCTAAATGATGTAAAATATAGACATATCAACTCCCCCACACTTGTCCTTTGCTTGTCCTCAAGCGAAGAGAACAAATGAGAAGAAGAGGTTGTAATGCAGATGGAGCTCATATTTCCTTTTTAGAGAGAAGTGATCACAAAGAGGACTAGGATTCATGCTCAGATATGCAATGTAAAGCTATACTCGGACATTTTCCAACTAAAGCACGGAATCTCCACAAGTCATTATCACATTCAACTCTTTCACATTCATTAAGCTAGTAACCAGTGAATCAAATGATGCAATGTTCAAATAGGCTGGCTTGGCTAGGGTAAGGTTATGAGATAAAAAATGATCTCATCAATATTCAAGCGGGTGCGATGCAACAATGGGATCACTCAATGAACGACCAAACTTTGGCAGAATGCTAAAGGTAAAAAGCAACCGATGCATACAAGGGCAGGACTCATCACACCCCACACTCCACTCAAAGCTTTTCTCACTTGCTCACCCTCTCAAGATCCTCACTCTCTCAATTGCTTTCTTTTCACTAGGGGACTCACTTTTGTTTTGATTTCCAAGTCTTGGTGTTTACCTATTCACCCAGCTCTTTTCTTTTACAGCGATTACCCTCTTTTCTTTTCTTTTTTTTTTAGAACACTTGAGCCTTTTTGGCTTCTTTTCATTTCAGAGACTATACTTTACTTTTTAGAACAACAGAGCTTATCTTTTTCAATTCAAGACTCGATTCTTTTTCTTTCATTCCCCTAGCTATCTCCACACTCTCTTTTCCACTCAGCTCGCCTTTTTCCACTCACCAATAGATCTTTTCCCCCACACTTACTTCTCGCCAATACTCTTAGTTCCCTGATGTTGGAACATAGCACTCAATGAGACATGCCCTTGTCGCTCTAAACCTAACACTTTCTGCTAAGTTCGGTCCAAGGTGGCCTTACAATTCACACACAAACATTGGCTCGAAAAGAAAGTTGGGTTCAAGGTGAGGGAACTGATCCATGATGCGGATTCAGCTACTTGAGCTAAGGAAAGAGGGTGGTAAAAGCAATGATTCTAGCTCAAGTATGTATATCGGTATCCACAAGCCAATTCAAGCAATGCATCAAAGGATATTTACAATTCAAGTTCAGGGTTATCACTTAACTAGAGTTGAGTGTAATTTAGACTTGCTTCACAGATTCAAATCGTTTCAAGCTTTACAAGCACAGAATGAGTTTCACAAGCATATTTAGTTCAAGTTCTCAAGTGATTTACTCTCTAGGAAAAAAAATCTATCATTGCTCCTTGCACTGATGCAGTCCTAAATGATGCAACTAGACTCGATCTTAGAATGCGAGATGCAACTAGAATGTTAATGATGCGGTTTTATCATATGTACAAAGCTAAATGAGACTCAAGAATGCAAAAGTCAAATAAGAACAAAGGAAACAAGATCAGAAAACACAAAGCTCCTCCCCCACACTTGAATAACACAGTCCCGTGTGTTATAAAAGCGTGTGAGAGAAGTAAAAAGACAAACTAAGCGAATGCAGGATGATATACACAAGATGCATATGTACAAGAATTTGAAGTCGATACCTTAGTCCGAGAGGTCTGATCCCAAGTAGTACGAGGGATTTGATGTTGAGCAGGAAGGTGTGGACTGACGTGGTGGGCTGCTATCTGAGGGTTCAGGTAAGAATGCCGAGGCAGGGTCGATCCAATCCTCTTTGCCTGGTGGAAACTCCGGGTTCCTTGCGTTTGAGCTTTCCCCAACCTCCTCTTGTGTAACCGGTGCGGTTGAGGTTGCTGAGTTCTTGTCCGGAGAAGATGGCCGTGTGAGCCGCTTTACCTTCTTCTTCAGGTGCCTTACACAGTCCACCAAAGCATGAATGGTCTTGTCTTGCCACTTACACCACTTTTGGAGAGTGTTCACTCGCAAATACAGCTTCTTGGTGTGGTATTCAGGCTCACCCCACACGTATGGATCAAAATGATATCGGCCTGCTCCCATCCTTCTCTCAGGGTGCCGTTCTTCTTCATTCTCACATCCGGCCGGGCCGTTCTCGTTCTGAGGCTTGTTAGGTATGGCCTTGGTGCACTTGCGCATTGGTGGGCCGAGAGAGGGGTTGTACAACTGATCCTTGAGGACATAGAAGGAGATGTTACACTGCTTATCAAGCATGGTGAGGCCTCGGTTAGGCAGTAGAACTTGTGTACCGTCCCTGTGCATCAGCGTGAAGTTGTAAACCCATCTATCCCCTGACTTGCCTCCAAAGAAACCGCTTTTACTTAGGTATTGCTCATCAATGAGATTCGGCCTCGCTGGTGAATCAGGGAATATGAACCCTTGAGCTCTCAAAATTGTAGTGACAATCCAACCGTTCTGAAGCCTCCTTGCTCCCTTTTTCTTCCGGTCACACCACACATTGTGTCTATAGGTGAGCATTTGGATCGCAAAGAACGCTCCTAAAGACGGTACATGCATTGGCCCTTGGAACTCCTTTTTGTTCTTCATTTGAGTGATGAGCGGCTTAAGTCCAAGTCCTAGCAGTTCAAGCTCTGCCGTGTGAATGACACCAGGGTTGTATGTAGAGAAGAACGTAGAGGCCAGGACCCGGTTGGTGTATCTGATCGCAGGGTTCCTGATGCAGCTTGTCTTGCTCTTGCCTCCCAAGTAAGGCCCAAAAGATATCGTTTCCCACAACGCAGCCAACTCATCACGAGGGTACACAAACTTGTCAAGCGAGCTTCCATTCCTTTCAAATCCAAATATCTCATCAAGCTCCTTGAAACTGACCTTGTAGTGCACGTCTTCTATGTCAAACTCCATGTGTCCGAACCCTTTGCCATGTAGACGCTTGGGATCTCTCTTGGGGTAGATGACAACCTCCAAAGTGGCAAGAAACTGTTGTGTGATCCCCTCGTAAGCAACATCGCTCATCATGAAGAATTCGGCCAAGCCCATGCTTTGAAAGATGAGTGTAACATCATCGAGTATCTCAAGCTTCTTCAACAGCTCCATATCAGGGAACCGACCTTGAGCTACTCTTATAGAGTTAAAGTGGTCCAAGTACTCCTCAGTAGTCGGGAAATGTTCCTCCTCGGGCTCGGGCTTTGGTTCCTTCTTGGCCTTCTTGCCACAATCGGGTTCATGAGGGACTATGGCTCTCAGCTCGTCTCCATCGTTCTCAGTGGCTGCCTGCTCCCCATTCCGTTTTGGTTCAAGGGTTGGAACCAGAGTGAGCTCGGCGTTCCTTGCTCGCTTGGCGGCTGGCTCACCATCGGATCTCACGGAGGGTTTCTTGCTTGTTCCACCATTGCGTGCCACGGCCACGGCTTTCCCTTTTGTAATCCTCCTCTGGACCTCGTTTTTGTTCGTCTCATGAGTGGGGACAGCTCGGTCGCCGGTCATCTGCAAGGCAGATCCTCAAAGAAACCGTTAGAATCATGTACATCAACAAGCACATGTCTCTAAAGATAGCAAGAACAGAGCTTTTTCTCTAACAAGACCAGGGTTATAGCTTTTTCCAAACATCAAAGGAAGTAAGAACAAGCCAGAACAAGCAAAGAGAGACACGATATCTAAACAGTTCAGCTCAACATCTCAAAGCATCATTAAGACCGATTCCAAGCGCATTTTCTCAAGAATTTTAAAAACTCAAGAACAAGTGATTTTCAGAGCAAAGACCGGTTTTTCTTATGTTATCTATCTTGATGGAATTTTTAAAATTGTTCCCAAAGGCCGACATGTTCTAAAAGAATCGATTCCACATTTCACAAACAATAAAGCTCGCAAAGAATGAAGGAAAAAGATGAGTTCTTTAAGATGCAAATACCTTTGGGAATCCAAGATTCAAGCTTAGTGGAATGCTTATGATGAATATACAACACCCTAACGAGTCTAGAACGCTTGGAATCACAAGAAATGGATGAGAAATGAGAGAGATGTGCTCGTGAAATGCAGAGAAAAGAGAGAAGAAGGCGAACTCTCGGTTTTGGCTCGGGATGGAGGCTGGTATGGGCGGTGTCGCGCTTTCCAGCTGGCGTTTGGACTGTAGTGGGACTGGTCCCCCCTTCTCCTCCAGCTGCGACTGTTGACCCGCGCCAAAACAGCTTTGACCAGTTGTTTAAATTCAAATTACCGCGCAAAGCTTCCAAATGGCGCGACTTGGGAATGACGTGAGCCGTACGGACTAGAGTGGTTTTTCTCGTGTTCTCTTGAGCGGCCTCGACTTGTTCTACCCCGAGGGCACTAAGCCGAGTGGGCCAAGCTCAAGTTAACAAGAATTTCCCCGCGGCCTTCAAATCTTTTCCTTAGTCCGCGCAAACCTTCTTCTTTGACTCAAGTGTCCCAAGTGTTTATGTTTTTAATCATTCTTGAAACTGGGCACCTCGGTATGCTCCACCACGAGGGTATCATGCCGAGGTCACTTGTTTTTAACAAAGAAACACTTGGTGCAGGGGGTTTAAACGGTCCGGCCCTGGTGTAAACTGGTCGCGGTCTCGGATCGAGGTTTTAGACCGTTTTAAGTGAACTTTGCCCCTCGGTATAATTATACCGAGGTGTTTACACCGTGGCCCTCCCCCACACTTAGTCATTTCACTATGACCCTTCTCGGACACGGCTATGATGAAATCGAGTCGAGGAGTCTAGCCGAGGTTCTCAGGCTTTACTCGGTAAAGGTTACCGCGGTATGTATATACCAAGGGTCGATACCGAGGCTACGTACACTCTAGGACTTTATTCATCAGGCCGTGTCATTTTCGAGCTTTTTCTTATTCTCATCATCAAGATTCACCATCTAACTCCTGAAACACTTAACAAACCCTTCAAAAAGCTTCAAGTAAAAAGAAAAAGAAGATGAAAAGCGAAATATGTACAAGGATAAGCTTGGGGTGTCTCCCAAGAGCACTTTGTTTAACGTCACTAAGTTTGACTTTTCATACCTTTTCAGGCTGATTCTGGTTCAAGAAGAGGAACTGAGGTAGCTCCCTCTCTTGTTTCTGATGCCAGGTAGTGCTTTACCCTCTGACCGTTTACCACAAAGCCTTGTCCATCTTTTCCTTTTAGAACAACCGCTCCATAAGGCCTTACTTCAAGAATTTCGAATGGACCGGACCATCTGGATCTCAGCTTCCCAGGGAATAGCTTAAGCCTCGAGTTAAACAACAGAACTCGGTCCCCTTCTTTGAACTCTCTCTTGTGTATCTTCTTGTCATGAAGCGCCTTGGTCCTTTCCTTGTAGATCTTAGAGCTCTCAATAGCATCTAACCTGATTTCCTCAAGCTCATGAAGTTGTAAAACCCTCTTCTCTTGTGCAGTCTTGATGTCAAAGTTAAGAAGTTTCACTGCCCACAATGCTTTGTATTCCAACTCAACCGGTAGATGACAGCTTTTCCCATAGAGCAAGTTAAACGGTGAGGTTCCAATGGGGGTCTTGTACGCGGTTCTGTAAGCCCACAAAGCATCATCAAGTTTCTTGCTCCAATCCTTCCTAGATGAGCTCACGGTTCTTTCTAAAATAGCCTTTATCTGTCGGTTAGAGACCTCCACTTGACCACTAGTCTGCGGATGATAAGGTGTGGCCACCTTGTGCTTTACCCCATGCTTCCTTAAAAGACTCTCAAGAGTCTTATTGATAAAGTGGCTTCCCCCATCACTGATTACTACTCTTGGAACTCCAAACCGTGGGAAAATGATACTTTTGAAAAGCTTTACCACCACTTTTGAATCGTTGGTTGGGGATGCAACAGCCTCGACCCACTTACTCACATAGTCCACCGCGACAAGGATGTACTGATTTCCGTATGAACTCACAAAGGGACCCATGAAGTCAATGCCCCAACAGTCGAAGACCTCGACTTCAAAGATTGGGTTTTGGGGCATCTCATTCCTCTTGGATATGTTACCGTGCCTTTGACAAGCCTCGCATCTCGATACCACATCTTGAGCGTCCTTGAACATAGTCGGCCACCAGAAGCCGCTTTGCAAAACCTTGGCAACCAACTTGAATGCACCTAAGTGACCACCGTACGCTGAACCGTGGCATTCTTGTAGCACCGGATGGATCTCTTCTTCGGCCAAGCATCGCCTATAGAGATGGTCCTTGTTAAGCACGTAAAGATACGGCTCATCCCAATGATATCTCGTCACATCTCTAAAGAACTTTTTCCTCTGATAGGCATCAAGATCCGGTGGCTCTAAACCGCAAGACAGGTAGTTCACAAGATCCGTGAACCATGGAAGGCTTCTTTCCTTGATCGTGTTGGCCTCTTCCACCTCTAAGTAAGACCGGACCAGCATGAGATGTTCCTCTGGTAAAGCATCATCTATAGGGACCTTTTCTTCAATCCTCAGCCTTGATAGATGATCTGCGGCCCCATTTTCTATGCCTTTCTTGTCAAGTATCTCCATGTCGAACTCTTGGAGCAATAGGACCCATCTCAAAAGCCTCGGCTTAGCATCCTTTTTAGACATCAAGTACCTCAAGGCCGCGTGATCTGTGTAAACCGTGACTTTTGATCCCACTAGATAACTCCTGAATTTGTCAAATGCGAACACAATGGCAAGCATTTCCTTCTCGGTGGTTGCATACTTTTCTTGAGCTGAGTCCAAGGTGCGGCTGGCATAGTAAATCACATGGAGTTTCTTATCTTTCTTCTGCCCCAAGACAGCTCCCACGGCATAGTCAGATGCATCAGTCATCACTTCGAATGGTAAAGACCAATCGGGAGCTTGTACAATTGGTGCACTGATCAAAGCCTCCTTGATCCTCTTAAACGCTTCCTCACATTCTTCATCAAAGATAAACTCCACCTCTTTGCACAATAGCCTAGTTAAAGGCCTAGCTATCTTGGAGAAATCCTTGATGAACCGCCTATAGAACCCAGCGTGCCCAAGAAAGCTTTTTATCCCTTTTACAGAATTGGGAGCTTGTAGGTTCACCATCACCTCGATTTTGGCCTTGTCCACCTCAATACCCTTCTCTGATACCTTGTGCCCCAAGACAATGCCTTCTTGTACCATGAAATGACACTTCTCCCAGTTCAATACAAGCCTATGCTCCTCACATCTCTTTAGAACCTGAGAAAGATTAGCAAGACATTCGGAGAAAGAGAAGCCGTATACGGAGAAATCATCCATAAACACCTCGACTTTCTCTTCAATTAGATCAGAGAAAATGTGCATCATACATCTTTGAAAAGTGGCCGGTGCATTACACAAACCGAAAGGCATTCTCCTATAAGCATAAGTGCCATAAGGGCAAGTGAATCTCGTTTTCTCTTGGTCTCTTGGATCTATTGGTATTTGGAAGAATCCAGAGTATCCATCGAGAAAACAGAAATAAGGATGATTGGCTAACCGTTCAAGCATTTGATCAATGAATGGTAAAGGGAAATGATCTTTTCTTGATGCAGAATTCAATTTCCTATAGTCAATGCACATGCGATGGCCGGTTATAGTTCTTTGGGCTATGAGTTCATCCTTATCATTTTTTACCACCGTGATACCACCTTTCTTGGGCACAACGTGCACAGGAGATACCCACCGAGAGTCAGAGATTGGATATATGATCCCTGCCTCAAGGAGCTTTAGTATCTCCTTCTTAACCACCTCTTTGAGGTTCGGGTTAAGGCGACGTTGGTGCTCAATAGAGGACATGGCTTGGTCCTCCAGGTGGATCCGGTGAGTGCATATATCAGGAGAGATTCCTCTTATGTCGGCCAAGGAATACCCTATTGCTCTCCTGAATTTCTTGATTTCATTAAGCAATGCACGTTCTTCATGTTCAAGCAAACTATCGTTTATGATCACAGGGAAAGTGGAGTTCAAGCCTAAGAACGCATACCTGAGCCCTGTTGGTAGAGGCTTGAGCTCAACAGGGGGAGCGTCTGCCTCATTCCAATCGGTATCAAAGCTACATTGGCCCGGAACAGCTTCCTCGGCTTTTTCCTTGTTCTCGCGCGGATTATCATCGGCCTCGATATGAGTTGCCACGGCCATGATATCCCGAGGTGTCTCCTCTGTTCCCATGGACCCCTCCCTGTCTAAGATGTCAAGGCCACTCTTCCTGAGTTCCAAAAACCTAGCCTCAGCTCCAAGTTCCTTCGGTTGGTCCAAAAGTTGCTTGTACACCTCGCTTTCCTCGTTCAAGTACCCGTGCTCATTTTGTTCACGTGTAAGGACCACTTGTAACGGATCCTCTGCGTTCAACTCTTCCAGGAGCTCATCAGCTAGCTCCTCCATCACTTCCACATAGAAAACCTGACCTCCAATGGTCGGTTTCTTCATCATCTCTTTTACATTGAACTTCATATGCTCGGAACCGATGTGTAGTTCAATCATTCCTCCTCTCACATCTATAATGGCTCCTGCGGTCGCTAGGAATGGTCGGCCCAAGATGATAGGGTCCAATGGTTCCTCGTCCATCTCAAGAACTATGAAGTCCGTGGGGATTTCTATCTCACCGATCCTTAAAGGTAAATCCTCAAGCAAACCCACCGGTAAGCGAACCGATCTATCAGCTAGTATAAGAGAGATCTTGGCCGGCTTGTAACTCTTGTATCCCAATCTCTTCGCCACCGTGTATGGCATTAGGCTCACAGAAGCTCCTAGATCACACAAGCAGTTTGAGAACTTCAAGTGACCTAAAGCACACGGTAAGGTAAAGCTGCCCGGATCGGATAGCTTCCTTGGTATAGACCTCCTTTGTATTATGGCGCTGCATTCATGGCTCAGTATTACCATACCCTGGAGCTCCTTTGTCTTGTTGAGGATCGCATCCTTTAGAAACTTCCCAAGCTGTGGTATAGCTAAGAAGGCATCTATAATGGGTAAGGTGAGTTGCGTGTTCTCCAAGTGTTTCTCAAAGACCGCTTTGGCTTTGTCTAAGATTTTCTTCTTGAAACGCCCTGGGAACGGTATCTTGGGTTGGTAAGGTGGTGGTGGAACGTATGGCTTTTCGAGCTCAGTTGTCTTTTCCACCTCTTTTCCGTTGTCCTTGATCGGTTCTTTCTCAAAATCCGCTTCTTTACACGCATCACCTGAGGCTGCCTCCCCCTCTGATTGCTCATTGGCCTCAATGAGCGTAGTCTTAGGCGTTGGAGCTTGTAGTTCTTTACCACTCCTCAATGTAATGGCGTTCACATACTCCTTGGGGTTTGGCTCCGGTTTACTTGGTAAAGCCGGGCCTCGGGATGATGTAGAGGCTTGATTTTGCTTAAGCTCTCTAATGTCTTGCTGCATTGTCGCGTGCTGGCTCTCAACTCTCTGCTGACCCTGTAACAGTTGCTGTAAGATCCCACAGACATCGTTCGCCAGCTGGTTCTGACCCGTTCTCTGATTCTGTTGCTGATTACCCATCGGCAGTGGATTGAACCCTGGTGGAAACTTGTGATTTTGCGGTTGGCTGGTGAAGTTGTTACCAGGAGCCGCTTGATTCTGCTGAGTGTAGCCGTGCTGTTGCCCACTAAACTGTTGCTTTGGCTGGAAGGTATTCTGATAAGGAGCCTTTTGAGCGTAGCTTTGGTGTTGTTGCGGAGCAGGGTACACTTGATCGTGAGGGTTAGCTACATTCGGGTTTCTGTATGAGAGGTTTGGGTTACTGTTGTAGTTGTTGAACCGCTGATACCTCTGCTGATTCCCTATGTAGTTCAGCTCCTCTTGAGTTAGACCGTCGTCGTTTACATTATCAAAACTTGGCCCTTGCTCATCAAACTCGCCTACAAAGTGTATTGGCTTTTGTGTCGCCATCAGAACCTTGTCAAGCTTGCTCTGAAGCTCTCTTATATCCTTTTTCATACGCTGTTCTTCATTGGAGCCCTCTGTACGGTTTACTCTATCAAAGTCGTCGCCATAAGTATCATTAGACATGGCTAGGTTTTCGACTAGTTCCATTGCCGCATTGATCTCCTTCCCAAGAAAATTTCCATTTGAAGCTGTATCTAGTTGGTTTCGGATCTTGGGGAGGGCACATCGGTATAAAGTACTCAAGAGGGATGCCTCTGAGAAGCCGTGGTGTGGGCATTGGTTAGTGTAGCTTCTAAACCATTCCCAAGCTTCGCTAAAGCTCTCGTTATTGTGCTGCGTGAAGCTTGAGATCTGGTTTCTGAGCTTAGCCGTGCGTGATGTGGAAAAGAACTTTGATAAGAACGCCAGTTTACACTGCTCCCAGGTTTGTATAGAACCCCTCGGGAGGTTCTTTTCCCACTGGTGAGCTTTATCACCGAGGCTGAATGGGAACAAGCGTAGCTTGAAGCTATCTTCCGAGACACCAATGATCTTAGTTAGGTCGCAAACCCGATCAAACTGATCTAGATGCTCAAGAGGGTCTTCTCCGACTAGACCGTGGAACTTTGAGTTCTGCACCATGTTGAGGAGGGAAGCTTTAACTTCAAAGTTGTTATTTTGAACCGGTGGAGCTTGAATCCCAGCTCGGTATTGGTGCGCATTAGCTCGGTCGTTCTCTCCAACAAAGACCGGATGAGGTTGTCTCTGAGCTTGTGGCGGTGGCGGATGAACATGGTGGGCTTGTTGCTCGTTTCTATTAGCTTGTTGTTGGTTTCGCTGAGCAAGCCTTTCGTTCCTCTGAGCCTGTTGTTGGTTAACATAAGCTTGTTGTTCATTCCTGCCTGCCTGCGCCTGATTAGCATGAGCCTGGTGCTCGGTTTCTTGAGCCTGTTGCTCGATCCTTTGCTGTTCTGCCATTCCAAGCCTTTCAAAATGCCGTTCCCTCTCGCGAGCTCGCCTCTCAATCCGGTTGATGTTGTCGTCGTACGGTAGAGGCGGTTCTGTGCTCCGAGACCTGGTTTTCATGCACCTGAAAGCAACACAAGAACTTGCAAGGAAGTTAGTAAAACAAAGAAAGGTAAAATCTTGAACTCAAGAACAAACAAAAGACTAATGCTCCGACAAGTTGGCAACGGCGCCAATTGATAGATAAGACTTTTTAGGTCTCAGGGTTATCAATCCCCTTTGTCGAAGTAGCACAAAGAGGTATCAATCCAGACAAGTCAACGAGACACTAGACTATGATGTTTGTTCATTTAAGTCAAGACAAAAGGTGAAGGTTTTGAACTAAGCTACGTAACAAACGACTAAGCATGAAAGGTAAAGCAAATGATTAGATCTAGACAGAGACAGGATGCAAATAATAACTAAACGATTCAGATGATGATAATATGCAATAAAGCAAGGGACTTTATACGAGATACTTGACTCGGGTGCTTCCAAGTTCAACTAGTTGGTTAATGAATCAAAACATCAAGCGGTTTCATTTAACTTTGAACTCAAGGCATGTTAATCTTCTCATGAAAGTATTAAGCTGATTCTCCTTCATACCAAAAATGTCTTTTGAGAAGCATCGAATCAATCAGCAATAAGAATCAGTTCAAAAATGTCATTTAAGAGAACAAACTATCACCCCCGCGATGAAAGACTCTTAAACCCTTAACCGAGTGGTTCAGACATTTCTACAAACACTTTTGATGCGAGATATGTGTCAGATCTGAACCTCAAGTGATGTGCTTGGATCCAGCCTAGAGATCTCGTCGGTTAAGGAATGAAACATGCAAGATTAGACACCTAAACCCACTAATCTACCTTGAAAGCACCCTAATCTACTCATCTAAAGCCGCTTAAACGACTACTCACTAATCATAACGAGCTCATTAAGTCTTTTGCAAGACGTGTAGCTAGTCATGATGAGGAGTTTAATGATAGATGACAAAAGAAAATAAAGAAAGAACAAGATTCCTGATGCAAAAATGAGATATCGGATTCGACTCCTCAAGTTTCACAAAAGAGGTAAGTTCTTAAAGCCAAAAACAGATAAGAGATAAGATGATTAGGTTTTTAGTCTCAAAATGTATATATAGCAAAGGTAAAGTGTTGCGGGTCAGCCTGGAACAAACCGTGTACTGAACCGCGTTCTTGGGTTGATGGGCGAGTGCCACGGTGTGTCGGAGAGTGAAGCCGAGGTCTTCATGTCGAGGAGTGCACGTGAGTCCAGATCCAAATGAAGATCTCGTGAAGAACACGTCAAAAACATGCATGAACCCTAGTCTTCGATCCATCTTCATGTGTGTGTTCTTGGGCAGCTTTGTTCTTGATTCTGGGTTCGTGACAATGGACCTCGGCATGAAATGCCGAGGCGCTTGGTAGTCGAGGGGTTTGAGCGAACAGGGGCCGGCATGCACGCCGGGGTCATTGCGCCGAGGTGCTCGTTCAACACTTAGTCGTTTCCAGCTTCATTTCTTACGTGTGCATGCCTTGATTCCAACGTGCCGAGGCGTCAGCACGAGGCCTAGTTCAGAATACTCCCAAAATATGAGCCTTGACTTGGCCGATGTCGAGGTAATGATGCCGAGCCCTGAAGAAACACTTAGCGCGTATCGCAACATATTTGGGCCCGTATCGATCATGTCGCCTTCCGGAAGCAGTAATTTTCGACCCACGACTCCAAATGCTCTGAGACCAGTTCCATAGTCAAGGTGACTCAATAAACTCGAACTTTGGTGAAGAAACCGTCGGAGCTTGGGAAGTGGAAGGCTTCCTGGATTTCACATCTTTGAACCGCATTGGAATCACCGGGAAATAAGCTGTTTGGACCGATGTGAACTCCGGAGACTTTGTCTTTCAAACCACTCGTCCGAATTTAGCGATCCCAACCGTTCTGAAAAGGTCTTTCAAAGATCTCAAACTTTGATGAAGACCGGGCAAGCTGGTTCGGTCCGGAAAGGTTCCGTCCGCCGTGATCTTTGTACTCCACCGTTCGGTTCTCGGATGCGCGTAATGTTGGTGCATCTTCCGGAAGCTGTATCTTTCTCCCCACTGGTCCGAATTGGATGATTCCAACTGTTCTGGGATCTTTGTTTGATTATCTCCAACTTTGCTGAAGACCCCGCCAACTGGTTCGGACCGGAAGGTTCCCCGGATTGCTGATCTTTGAAACGCGCGGACAAGGACAAATTTTGGTCGAGAAAAGCTTCCCGCGGTAAGGAAAATGGCCGAGGGCTGTGTACCGCGGTAAGCTTTTTGGTCGTAAAAATTCCTTCGCCTCGGCCAAAAACTCAACCCGCAGTATTTACACCTGATCTTCGACCCAGGCTGACTTTGGTCGATCGGTACGGACTTTGGTCGGTGCTGAGCGATCGGTAAGCTTTTTGGTCGAGGTTGAACGATCGGTAAGGATTTTGGCCGAGGTTTCTGTCCGTCCGGTACGCGATTTGGCCGAGAAATTCCTCCAAGCGGTTTTCACCATTTTTGACCTTTTTTTTTCACCGTCTTCTTCTCTGCTCCTCTTCTTAGGCTCCAAATGACTCCCAAAGCACCTGATAAGGACTTCAAAACATGCAAAACTCTTTGGGACCTAATGCAAGCCCTAAATCCTATTTTCATGCCTAAAGACTCAATTTACATGGGGAAAACACATAATGAGGACTCTAAAATGCACTCTAAATGATGTAAAATATAGACATATCATCTAGCTTGGTTCAGCATGTACTCTCCTAGAGTAGCATCATCGGGAATGTCCTCAGAGCTGTCACCAGTGCGACGGCTTCTTCGGGATCTGGTTTGTTCCATTTTTTCTGCAAAACGAAATGATTCTTGGAAAAATTGTGAATATGAATGCTGATTTTAACACATTAAGATCAGTTATACTAATACTAGTATAAAGAGATTAATTAAAACCATGAGCAAGCAGAATTGACATTAAATCAAAGAAATCGAGTAGTTCATGACCAGATTCGGATTTTTTGATGTTTTCAACATAGAAATCTTCTAAAAATCGGTTTTAATGGGCAATTTTCATGTCAAACCTATAGGTTACCTAATACTAATCACTAATCACACAAGACTTAATCAGATTCATCAATTTTGCTGTTCCAAATTCGATTTTTATGAAGCATGTAGAATCCAAATTTCAAAAATCTCAATTTCTCTTAAACTAGGTGTTAAAATCGATTTTTAGATAACCTAAAAGGATAATCTATTGTTCTTAAGCTATTTTCACCATCAATAAACCAAGATTTGGGCTTTTTAAGAAAACCCTAAGTTCTAAAATCAATTAAAAATGGCGAGTTTGATCTTCATACCTTGCTGGAAAGAGAGATTTGATGACAGAATTGAAATCAGCTTTGAAAAAGAGTGAGGTTTGGGCAAAGAATCTCTTAAAAAGCTTAAGAATTGAAAAATGTGTTTTATCTCCTAAATCTCCAAGTCTTTTGGAAGAGAAGAGAAGAAGGATTTTTGATCCAAAAAGTGCATTTCTTTTCCTAAAAGTTTACGGGAACTTACCTTTCTTGTCTTGCACGCAAAGGAGGTTTAAAACTTACGGAAAAACTTAATGTGCTTTACCGGGAATGCTCCGGAAATCACCGGGAATTTAGGGAACTTTCGAAAAGCAGTGGAAATTCGCATCGTCACCTCAACGACCAACGGTCGCGGTCAGGAGACTCGCGACCGCAGCGATTGAAGGCTTGGCCGCGGTCACATTCACGGTGCCGCGGTCGATGCACCTTTGGCCGCAGGTCGGTTGGTCGCGACCGCGGTTCTTTCTCCTGCGGCCTTTGTCCAACCTTCTGGTCTTTGCCGGGCTGAGCAGCTAAAAACCTACCATTTTTTTCTTGGTTTTCTAATTTTCTGAATTATTTTTTTAATGTTTTTTTGTGTTTTTTTTTTGTCTTATAAAATACCTGAAACTTAAAAGAAAAAGAAAGCATAAATTTTAAAAAGGAAAACAAAACTAAAAGAAAAAGTACCTAAATGGGTTGCCTCCCATTAAGCGCTTTTGTTTTAAGTCATTAGCTCGACGTAAGCATGAAAAATCAGGCTGATTTGAATGGCACTCCTCTTGATGTGCCCTTATCACTTCCGGTCGCTGGAGGTTTTACTTCTTCTCCTTGAGCAGCTGTCTTCTTTCCTTTACTCTTCTTTCGTACTTTAACATTGTTTAAAACCCTTTTTGTGTTTTCGATCAGCTCCTGGATTTGGTCTTCACTAGTTTCTGTTGCATCTGGTGGAATGATGATCTTGTTCTTTGCAAAAGCTTTTGGCTTCTCTTTTTCTTTCTCTTTGGGCCTGTTTCCCTTGCTTGAAAAATCGTCTAAGATAGTCGGGTAGCACCTTCTGCGATCCACATTGAGGAAAACAGCATGCCGGTTTGTGTGATCGATTACTGCTCCTACGGTAGCTAGGAATGGTCTCCCGAAAATGAGTGGCCTCTCCTTGTTTTTATCCATCTCCAGGACTTGGAAATCTGCTGGAACAATTTTGTCTCCCACTAGAAATTGTAGATCATGAATCGCCCCTTCAGTATCTTTTTGAGATGAATCTCCAAAAATAACCTTAACCGTCGATGTCCTTTAAGGTTTTTATGCCCAATTTTTCAGCAAATGTCTTTGACATGATGTTGACATTGGCTCTGGAATCGCACAGGCAGTCTGTAAACTTGATTCCTGAAATGAAACATTGGAAAACAAAACATCCCGGATCGTCGGATTTTGTAAGCCTTTGAAACGGTGATCGTTCAGGTACCTTAAATGGTGGCTGCTTGGTATCGACATCCTTGTATAATGGTACAAAGATTGGGGTTTCTTCTTTCTTTCCATCGGTTCTGGCCTCTTCTTCGGGCAATGTGGTTATGGCGTTGCAAAACCTCTTAGGATTATCTTCAACTCTTCCTGGAAGAACTCCATTTTGCCTCTTCATAGAGTCGCCTGTTTGGGAGACTTGCACGTCTAGCTTTTTGACGTGCGAAGATAAAGCTTCAAACTTCCCGTTCAGATCATTGTACATGCAGTCAACTTTCACGTTCACGTCTTTAGATACTTTTTCGTTTGTCATAACGAGCTGTTGGATGGACTGTTCAAGTCTACCGATTTGTGAAGCTAGCTGGTTCGTCGTGACTCCCTGCTGTTGTACAAATTGATTGTTAAAACCCGTACCTTGGTAGTTATATGGCTGCCGCGGTTGATATGGTCATGTTCCTCCGAAGTTTCCACCTTGGAACTTGTTTTGGAAGGATTTTTGCTGAGGTGGGTAGTACTGATCTTGAGGATTCTCCACATTTGGATTGCGGTAAGAGAGATTGTGTAATTTGCATTCCGGAAGTTGTTGTTGAAGCCATTGTTGAAGCGATTTTGATATGGTACTAGCACTCCTACATAGTTCACATCTTCTTCTTGAAAGGCTTGATTAATGTGATCAATATCACTTGGTCCTTCATCTTCTGTGCCATTGTTGGTCTCACAAGCATGGATTGGGCGATTGTTGCTCTTCAGAAGCTGGCTCATCATGTTCTTCAACTCGGTTATCTCCTTGTTTTCTGTTCCGGTTTGCTTCATCGATCGATCGTATTCAGGACAATCATTGCTATTGGCTTAAGCCAAATTTTCGATGAGGGCTCTTCCTTGGGCTATCGTCTTTTGTCCAAAATCTCCATTGCTAGCTGTATCAAGTGAAAGTATGTATTTTGGTTGAAAACCTCGGTAAAATGTGCTCAGCAAGCTTGATCCAGGAAATCCATGGTGAGGGCAATCACGTTCATACTCCTTAAAACGTTCCCAGGCTTCATAGAAAGATTCAGTCGGGCCTTGTTGAAAGCTTGAGATCTTTGTTCTCAACAAATTCGACCTTGACTTAGTATAGAAGTGATTCAGGAAAGCAGTTTTACATTCTTCCCAATTAGTAATCGATCCTGCAGGCAAAGATTTCAACCAACAGTGAGCTTTGTCTGCTAATGAAAAAGGGAACAACTTACACTTTAAATAGTCTGCTGGAACTTGTTTTGTTCTCATCATGCTGCAGATTTCTTCAAAGAGCTCGATATGGTCCATTGGGTGTTGGGAAGGAACTCCATGGAATTGGTTTTGTTTCACCAATGAGATGATTTGAGGCTTGACTTCAAACTCATTCCGGTTCGGAAATGGAACTTGAATTGCAGATCGGTTTTGAAATTTTTGTGTAAGTGCATCGAAATCAGCTATGTGATGGTTCTTGGCTTGTCTTCGGTGTTGATTTGCTGGCTGTACAGGGCGATTAACGCGCCCATTCGGCTGCATTCCTTGGTGGTCACCATCGGCTGCATTGATGGGTGCATCAAGGTCTTCACGCTCTTCTCTCTCGCGATTCTAGTGGTTTCTTGGAGGAACCTCATCATCCTCTCCATGTTGTCGAGCATGATCACCTCCTCTGTGATCATTCTCTTCATTTTCTCCATGTTCGGACTCCATATTTAAAGCTCGGTTAATAGGATCTCCAGGCTGGTCGTTGTTGGCCATTCCTTGCGTTCGTCTAAGTCTTCGAAGTTCTCTTTCGTGTCTGTCTATCTCGTCTAGAATTGGAATGTTTTCTACAGGTCTGCGCCTGGTATTCATGCAATTCAGAGAAAAACAAAAGAAGGGAAAGATAATTCAGCAAAACTTTAAGAAAGAACTAGAGATCAGGTGTCTAGAACAGAAGTTAAAACAAGAAAAATAGCAAAAGGCAGCGAAACAAATCCCCGGCAACGGCGCCAAAAACTTGATTGCGTGTCAACTGCGTGAGGGAACAAGTTTTACCCTTAACAAAAACAAATGAAAGCCGCAAGTGCACAGCTAAGCAGTTGTAGTATTTAGGGATCGAATCCATAGAGATTTGTTTGCCTGGTATTCTTCAACGGTTTTTAACTTTATGTCTAGACTAGATTGGTTTTAAAGGTTGGTTGTTTATCACGAACTAAACTAAAACTTAAAGAAAGCAAATAAATCTATCCTAGAAAGCAAGTAGAAAAATCGAATGGAAAGCAAGTAAAATATCGAACTAAGGCAATTGAAATGCAGATCTAAATAAACAAGTAAAAATCGATTGGTTTGTAAACTATGGCTAAAAACGCTGAGCTTTTGGGAACTCTAAGGGATCATAATCGGTTTTGACACTATGGGATTGACGGATATCGATATATAGGGTTCTAGAGCTAGAGTATGGCGGTATGACTACATCACTGTCGTGATCATAACCAACTGTTTCTCGCAACCCTGACCAGTAGGTTTCCACTCTGGCCCTGGAAGGGAGAGAACGCAAGAGCTGCACAAAACTCGTCAATACTCACGATCTCGCCGCAGGTAGGTTTCCACTCCTACGGAAATATCGCCTGTTTCATTCTAGGGCTGATACTTAATGAAAACTTTCGCAACACTAACTCTCTAGATCAGATAATAGGTGATCAATCAAGCATACATGCAATAATAACAAGAATAAACAGAGAACAAAGTTGAAATCCTAGATCTATAAACTTAGATGTCTTAATCGATTATGAGAGCCCCTTTCGGGAACCCTAACCCCAACTCGGGATCTACTCAGACATGGCTGAGGTCGACATCATCATTGGTTTTAATAAAGTAATCAAAAACAGTAAAGAAAAAAGATGAAGAAAGCTTCTCTATTGAAGAACTCGGACTTGAACAATCTTCTACAAAAATCGCATAAAAACGGCTAAAGAAAAAAAGTTTCTGTAAAGTATGAAGGGTTGTGTCTAAAAACGACCTAAATGACAAGTATTTATAGTCTTCAATACTGCATGGTCTCTAGGGTTCCAGAATTTAGGCTGAGAATGACTTTGGGCTTCAGAAATATGGGCTTTAGTTTGGAGTTTGACGGCCGCGGTCGGGAGTGATGTGACCGCGGGGAATAGGTGGTTGGCTGATATACTCATAAATTGCATCATTTAGTGTACATATTTTAGTCCAAATCATGTCTTATCTCATGCATTTTAGGTCTTTAGGCATTGTTTTAGGACTTAGAAGAATGCATTAGGTCCAAGAGAGTTTTGCATGGTTTGGAGTGTTAAACAGGTGCTTTTGGAGCCAATTTGGAGTGGAGGATGTGATTCAGATGAAGAAATGGAGTTGGAATGATCAAAAATGGTGAAAAGGAGCAATTTTGGGTTTCTCGGCAAAATGGTGTACTGAAGGTCGAAGGTTCTCGGCCAAAATCCTTCCCGCGGGCAGCTTTCTCGGCCAAAAACACGTACCGCGGCCAAGTCCCTCGGCCAAAAATCCCGGGTGTAGATACATTTCCGAAATCGCGTCACCAGAAGATCTTTCCGGCCGATTCAGCTGTCGGAGTCTTCATAGAAGTTGGAGATAATTGAGTCCAGAGTTCAGAACAGTTAGAATCAAAGCATTTAGACCACGGAGCTTAAAGATATGGTAATCGGAAGACGAACAGGTCTCGCATCCATTCCGGAGCAATCCGATACTCCTGAATGATCGCCTGTCCGGGGAACCTTCCGGTCCGATTCAGCTGTCGGGTGACTCACCAAAGTTGGAGAGGATTCAATCACGGTTCCATAGCAAGTGGAATAATGGAATTCGGACGCGTGAGCAGAAAGTTGAGCTTGTCGGAAGAAACCCCTGTCTCGCTGCCGTCTTGGACCGATCCGATGAGCTCCGAAGAATGCGAAGGACGGCGCACTTCCAGGAAGATTCAGTTTCCGGGGTCTTCATAAGAATCAGAGATGTTTGAGTCCTCTTTCCATAACGTCCGAGATCATCCAATTCGGATCTATGAGCAAGAAGTTAACGTCTCCGGAATGGACACATGTCTAGACGCCTTTCTCTAATCGTGTAAATGCATTGCGAAGATGAGCCCTCCAGGAAGCCTTCCACTTCCCAAGCGCCGATAGTTTCTTCACCAAAGATCGAGCTGAATGAGTTATCTTTCTCATGGAACTGGTTTCAGGTCATTTGGAGTTACGAGCTGAAAGTTACACTGAACAGAAGAGAAGCTGCTCAATTCGGGTTTTAAGAGATGCGACTGTAAGCTAAGTGTTGTGTCCTACCTCGGCGTGAATACCTCCGCATGTTATGCCGAGGAGGCATGTTTACGAAGCCTTGGGACTATACCTCGAGGTAGGACTTCGGTCTTTCAACACCGAGGCTCCCTTGATCACCAAAATGATCCCCAAACGACTAAGTGTTGAAGCAGACCTTGGTGTGAACCCTTCAGCATGCTATGCCGAGCTCCTATGTTACACAAACCTCGGGTACCAGGCACCTCGGCATGTATGCCGAGGTCCTCATCTCTCCAACCCAGATCACAAACAAATCCTCTTCACGTTTCAAAGCTTTAACCGGATCAAATGCCAAGTCTCATGCATGTTCTTCAAGTGTTCATCAAAGTTTCAACCCAGCACATGACCCCCTGGTGTATGGCCCTCGGTGTGAGACTTCTTCAGATGGCGAGGGGTGGCTCCAGCAACCCAGAAAGTGCGGGTCAGTACCCAGTTTGTCCTGGGCTGACCCGGCCCACACCCTTTTATATAAATAGTTTTTAGAGACTAAAACCCTAGTTATGCTTTATCTTATCCTCTAATCTGCTTTCTCTTTGTTTTCTCTCTACTTCTTAGTGTAAAAACGAGTTTGATCAAGAGATAACTAGCAGATTTAATCATCTTAAAGCTGTTTCTTATCATCTAATCATCTCATCTCTGCTTCTAATCATGATTAACACCACCTCTTGCAAAGGAAATGGTGTGTTAATCATGATTAGTGAGTAGTTATCTTTTAAGCTTCTAGGTGTGTAGATTAGGGTGCTTAGATGATCGGTTTATGATGTTTAGGTTCTAGATTCTCATCTCCTTTCCTTAGTTAGCTGCTCTTAATGCTAGATCTTTGCACATCACTCTGATCTAGACCTTAGTCATTTCTCCACCCACAAGGTGTTTGATGAAATGTCTGAATGAGCTAAGCTAAGGGTTTATGCCTTTTTCATCATGGGAATGATTTGTTAAATGCATGAATGACATATTAGAACTGTTTCTTAATGCTCACTGATTCATATTTCACAAATGATGATTTGGTTTGAAAGTGGATTAGTGTAGAGATTAATGCCTTCATGAGAGGATTAGTCCAGATTTGAGTTCTAAGTTAATTGGTTTTGAGATCATGTGATTGCTTGTTGCTGCTTTCTGTGTAAGATTCGGTCTCCTTGAAATAGAAACCGTTTGGTCATTATTAGACTTGATACTTTATGCTTGTTGATTGCTTGATCTTGCTTAAGGTGAATTAATCTTGATTAAGTGATTTACAAAGAGTTTATTGTCATGGGAATGAATTAATCTGATTTTGAAGTCTAGACTAAAGAGTAACTTGCATTGCATTATTGTTCTTAGCATCATGAATAAATCTCTAAAGCACCCTAATCAATGATCACATCTAGAGGTTTAGCTTTTACCATTTGCTTAATCACCATCATCTTGTTTGGCTTAATTGTTTAGTTCACTAATCATTACTTGTTTGTTTCTTGTTTATATTTTCACTTGCTACTTGTCACCAAACCTGTCTTTGATTAGCTTGACTTAAGAACTTATCTTATAAACTAGTGCCTAACTACCACACATATGGATTGACACCCCTTATACTACTTTGACAAGGGGATTGATAACCCATCTAAGAGCCTCAAAACTCTTAGTTATCATTGGCCGTGGTCGGGAGGCTTGTGACCGCGGGAAATGGGCTGTTGGCTGCGGTCGCGTGACTTGCTGGCCGTCTTCGAGTGGCTCCGGGGCTAATGGAATATCTTGAGATCCAACCGTTGGAATGTCTCCAAACCAAGTGCATTTAAAAGCTGGTTGATTCTTCTATAAGTTGTCCAATTTTGAGGGTGATCAAACGGTGAGAAGGTCTTCGTCTCTCCATGAGAGTTCTGACGGTATGCATTTATCCAAAAGAGTCTTTTTGTTCTAATTTGTGCCTCTTTATCCCAAATTGCCTGAAAAATCTTTTAAAATCCGAAAACATAGAAATCCTTTGAAAACCTTTGGAAATGGAGTAAAAACACCTGTAAAAGATATTAAAGTGATCCATAAAAATGGTCAAAATCCGGTGTTATCAACTCCCCCAGACTTAGTCTTTTGTTTGTCCTCAAACAAAACAAAGGCTAAATCTCAGCGAGAGGTTTGAAAACGCAGGAACTAAACAAAATCTCAGAGACCAAACTTCTAGACCAATATCAATCAGTATGCATCAATCGGGAATAGCATAGATTCGACAATACGGAGGAAGAACAAGCAAAGCACACTCACGAGCTTCACAATGCTAAGAACAAGATCATGGACCTAGATTTCAAACTCGACGATGTAGACAATGCCTTCAAAGAAGCTAAGAACGAGTCTTATGACTTCACGGTTGAAGTTTCAGAGAAAGTATACAAGATCATGGACAAAACCAAAGAGCTTGACTCTAACATAGATAAGGTTGTTTATGCTCTCAATGAGGTTGAAGAAAAAGTTGAGGAGATCATGAAAGGACTTGGAGAACAAAGTTCAGCACCCCACATTAAAGACCTAGGCCCAGAGGGGAAGTATACTAAGCCAGAAGACCCAGGAAGCAAAAGAGCAAGCAATTCCCCGGTGACCGCAGCCAAGAGGCGTCCACCCGCGGTCGTTCTTAGTCTACCCGCGACCCACAGTCGATTCGTCGTGGTCGCATCTCCTGCAGTCACGACCAGCCGTCTGAATGTCCCAAAACAGCTTCATCCAACTCATACAAGCAGCTGCTCAACTGGTACGCCTTCTGGAGTAGCTAGACCCCTCTATCAGCAACTGATTTACTCTATCAGCACTCAGGGACTGAAGATGAAGAAAAGCTATTACCGTGCAACATGGCTTTGTCTTGTGAAGATGAGTATGAAGAGCAATGCTCTGAAGATAAAGAGGATGGCATGATACTCATCAGGAAGAATTACACCAGGACTTGAATGGATCACTAGCAACATCAGCAAGTAGAAGCTTGATGAATTCAATGATTTAGTTCAAACATTGCCTGAAGGAATCACCTTCACCAGAGCTTGTAAAGACTTCAAGATCGGCCACTACTTCTGTGAGAGCACGGAATGCATTCCTGAAATACAAGACTTGTTCAATCATACCAGAAGAGTTAGACCTGTTTGAACACTTCACAAAATTGAAGATCAAGGTCAGTTTCTCATCTCTTGTTCGATTAGAGGTGAAATGTTTAACAATGTGCTTTGTGATTCTGGAGCTTGTCTCGATATGATGTCCAAGGCAATTGCTTTGAGACTTGGTATTAAGCACCTGCACAGGACAAGAACAAAGATAAGCATAGCTGATGATTCCAGTGAAACACCTAAAGGAGTAGCTTATGACATTCCTTTGAGAATAGGAGACTGCTTTGTTCATGTTGACTTCTACATTGTCAAGACCAGGGACGCAACACATCCAGTGATTCTCGGATGGTCTTTTCTAGCAACTTCCGGAGCCATCATGGACTGGCGGAACCGGAGGATTTCATTTGCTAACATCGACAAGGATGTCTTCATGGAAGCTGTGCCGAACAACAGCAATGCAGGAAAACGTCATGCAACAGAGGTGTTTGAAGCAGAACTTTGGAGTGACGAAGAACATGCTAAACAGAACAAGGAGATTTAAAAAAAGACTTGTCTTAGGACAAGGTCTTCTTCATCTGACTAAGTCACGTCCTACACCAAGTCGAACTAAACGACTTAAAACAGAAGCGCTTAATGGGAGGCAACCAATTTAGGTATTGTTTTCTTTGGAATTTTTCTTTCTTTTTCTATTGATTTTTTTATTTTTCTTAGTTTCAGGTGTTTCTTATAAATTAAAAAAAGCCAAAAAAATAAAGAAATTAAAAAACCAGAAAAACCAAAAAGAATGATGGTTACTGATTGCTCGGCCCAGCAAGAACCAAGGAGAATTAGGAAACATGCCGCATTTAAGTTCCTGCGATTGCATACATTCAGACCGCAAGAATGGAAGCATCAACCGCGCCCCAAACTCCTAGCCGTGGCCAGGCATAGCTTCCTCGCGGTCGCGTGAGCCTGGACCGCGGGAAATAGTCGTTCACATGACCTCCGACCCCAAACCACCCACTTCATCTCAATCCACCTCACCAAGTCCTATTCCACCCCATCCATCACTTCCCACCACCTCCCATTGCCATTTATCACCTTGCTGCACCTTCCCGAATCGATCCGGTTCATTCCCCTCAGCATCTCGGATCCAGATATGTTCCATTCGGCTTACCTACTTCGATATATGTATGCATTTTTCTCATCCAATCTCGACTTCTTTAACACTGAGGACAGTGTCATTTAATTCTGGGTGAAGATTTCATCCCTTTCTAACTACTTTTCTTTCATGAGTCTTGCGTTATCTACACTTTTTGCATTTTCTTTAAAGTTTTTCAAAAACGGTTTTCAAAACAAAATATGTTTTAAAGGGAATGGTGAACATGAATCAATGATAGTTGACTTTGTGCTTTTAGACTGTTCTTAGTGACATGCTCATTAATGATTTAGGACTAGACTAGGTGGTAGCTAAGCACATTTGAAATGAAGTACCCTAGAGGAATTTGAATGATTTTGATTTAGATGAAGGAATACACTAGCTCTGTTTTATTTAGACTTAATATTGACTTAATTTTCTCATGGAAGCATTAGATCAGGGAAATGAATCATACATTCAGAACTTCTTTATCCTTTTTACCACTCTCTGTTAATCCTGATTGGCTAGTTCATCTTTAGCTAGTTCCCCACCTTAACCCAACCTCTTTCAAACCACATGCGTTCCTGTTTTTCATTGTCATATATGCAGATATGTGCAAAACCGCTGGAGCGAAAGAGGAACAATGCAGTTTTCAGTCACCAAAGACGGAGACCTGTTCGGCCTTGGAGCCCATTTCCAAGCCCAAACCAATTCTTTCATTTGGAGAAATCATAAGTGACGCCCAAAATGTCTTGAGCACTATAAATACATATTTTAGGAACCCTAAGTCGTATCACCTATCATATTATTTATGCTTTTTTTTGTTTCATAATTTCTTTTACGTTTTTAGGATTGATTAGGTTTAAGGAGATAGAGATCTATCTCTTGAACCCTCTTTGTTTATTTTTCATTATGAATTTCTATTCAGCTTTTGAATACAATGTTTTGGCTTTCTTTATCATGTCTGAGTAGTTTTATTGTTGGGTTTAAGAGAGTTTCTATGGGGGCTATATATGTACGATGAGGGTCCCATTACATATTAAAGGCGCATCTTAGAACTTTTTCTTCTAAACTCATTTTTTATGCATAGGAGTAGCGTCATGAACTATAATCTGAATTAGGTTCGTAGTGTTGCGAAAGTTTTTATTAGGAGCCAGATCTACTTTGAGAAGAGAATTCTACCATAGGAGTGGAAACCTACCTATGGGTGAGCTAAGAATGTTTACGAGTCTTAAGCAAGATAGCATCTTTTTCCTTCAGGGGCCAGAGTGGAAACCTACTGGTCAAAGTTGCGAGAGATAGTTGGTTATGACAATGACGGTGGCATAGTCATACTTTTGTGATGCGAGCTCTAAAAGTTTTAGTTAGCATATTTTAAATTACTTTTTTAACAATGTTTTGAATCGTTCATCCCCGGAGATAATTTCCTTGAAAACCCAGCATCTCTTCTTTATATGTTTTCGCCGATTTCATACAAGTTTTAGTAATTAGGTTATTTTCTTTATACCAGCTGATTTTCATTCAAGTTTAGATTAGGTCTTCTTTAGTTTTTCCAGCAATTTTTCTTTAGTATTTTTCCTTTTCCCGTTTAGCTTAGAATTTACGTTTTAGTGACAACCCAAAAACCCCCTTTGCAGAAAAAGACCCTCTTTCCCTGTGAATTTGATCCCTAAGTACTACAATCGATCAGTAGTGCACTTGCGGCTTATTGATTCTTATTAGGGTAAAAATTGACACCCCACACACACCAAATCAAGTTTTTGGCGCCGTTGTCAGGGAAGGCACGCGTTTCCTTTTCTGAAAAACCCTAAGAAAGGTTAGTAAGACTCTATAACACCTTTTCTACTTATTTTTGTTTTTTCTTTTTTTTTCACTTCCCGAAGCAGTAGATCCCATGAACCGAAATCCTTACAACGAAAAAGGCTTCTACAACACTCCTCAAGCCACCAGACGCAGAGAAGAGCAGTATATGCGCGATCTTCTCAACTCTGTTCGGAACCCTAATCCAAACCCTTAGCTGTATGGACGCCGCAAGCCACCTATGTACTGAGACAATCCCTACGCGCCTCCTATGGTCAACCCTAGACCATATGTTCATCGCCTACCTCACCAAATCCTTCAACAGGATAAGAACGAGCAGATCAGTAACCGTTTGGAGCACCTTGAAGCTACAATCAAACAGGTCATCGATGCCCAAGGCATCTCTACTGCCGCCCTTCATGAAAGAATCAATGGTATATCAACTCTCTTAAAAAAAAGTTTGAAGACCTCTCTGATCAGGTCGAGTCGATAGAAGAACGAGCAAACAAGGATGCAGCAACCATTGCTGAGAGATTTGACGCCATGGAAGAGGAGCAAGCCAAGCACACTTTTGAGCTTCGCAACACTAATAACAAGATCAGGGACCTAGACTTTAAGCTCGATGATGTAGACAACGCCCTTAATGAAGCCAAAAACGAGTCTTACAAGTTCACAGTTGAAGTTTCAGAAAAGGTATACAAAGTCATGGACAAGACCGAAGAGCTTGACTCAACCTTAGACAAAGTGGTTTATGCACTTGATTAGGTTGAAGAAAAAGTTGAAGGGATTATGCAAGGACGCGGAGCACAAGGTTCATCACTCGACACCAAAAATCTTGATCCAGGAAAGGAGTACATTGAGCCAGAAGACCTAGGAGATCACTTAAAAGGCAGAGGAACAAGCAAATCGAACAGGTCACCTCGAAGACATATTCCCGCGGTGCATCACCCGTGAACACAGCCAAGAGGCATCCCACCTCGGTCGTGCTTGGTCTACCCTCAGCCCACAGTCTCCTGCAGTCACGGCCAGCCGTCAGAACATCCCAAAACAGCCTTATACGGCTCATACAAGCAACTGCTCGTCTGATACACCTTCTGGAATACCTAGACCCCCCTTTCAGCAACTGATCTACTATATCAGTACTCAAGAATCTGAAGAAGAAGACAAGCCATTACCCGGCAACATGGCTTTGTCTTGTTAAGATGAGTATGAGTATGAAATACAATACTCTAAAGATGAGGAGTACGGCCTGTTTATCAAAGATGCAAACGCAGGATACTCATCAGGAAGCAACTCACCTGGCTTTGAAGTTATAACTAGCAGCATACCTAGAGAGAAGCTCCTTGAATTCAAAAACTTTGTCAAGACAATTCCTACCCACTTGAGTTTCGATAAGGTCTGGAAGCTTCGCTGTCTTCAGGATTACTTTAAATACAGCAAGGAGTCTAAGGAAAATATTCACACTTACTTTATGAGAGCCAGACACATAACATCACCTAATGCTGCTGTTTACTCAATGCATCCTCAAAGACCTGAAGAATGCAGCTACTACACCAACAAGAAAAGCAAAGAGAAGCTAGATGAGTTCAACTCAGTAGTTAGAAACTTACCCGAAGGAATCACTTTTGCCAGAGCCTGCAAGTACTACATGATCGTCCATTACTTCAGCGAGAGCAAAGAATCTATTCCTCAGATAGAAGACTTGTTCATTCATCCCAAACAAGGGAAGCCAGTTCGAACTCTGCATAAAAGCGAAGACAAAGGTCAATTTCTTATCTCTTGTTCAATTAGAGGGGAAAGATTTAACCAAGTTCTTTGTGATTCTGGAGCTTGTCTCAATATGATGTCCAAAGCAACTGCTTTGAGGCTTGGTATTAAGCATCTGCGCAGGACTAGAATGAAGATAAGCCTAGCTGACAAATCCAGTGCCACGCCTAAAGGAGTAGCTTATTACATTCCTTTGAGGATAAGAGACTGCATTGTTCCTGTCGATTTCTACATTGTCAAGACCAAAGATGATTCACATCCTGTCATTCTTGGATGGTCTTTCTTAGCAACAGCCGGAGCCATCATGGATTGGCCAAACCGGAGGATCTCATTTACTAATGTCGACAACGACAACTGATGCGAGCCAGGTTTGATGTCGCAAAAGAAGTTTTAAATTTATAAACCCTAGTGTCTGCAACTGCACAGCCGTGCGTTGTAGTACTTAGGGTGTCGATCCACAGGGAGAGTTGTCTTTTCTGCAGAAACTTCAAACTAGATTAGTAACCGAAGTCAAAGCCCAATGGGTTTTTTTTGGGGTTTTGGTGTCACGATTTCTACTAAGCTAAACAAGAAATAATAATAGATCAAAACAAGGATGAAAAAAGTGCTGGGCATTAGGGTTCATCTCTAGGGTTCATGATCTATGACACAAGGAATCTTTGTAAGGATTTTCTATGATTTTGAAACTAGGATAGACACTTGTAAGATTAGACAACTCTCGCCACCATAATCATCTCATCACTCATTCTTGGCAATTAACTCTCGCTCTCATGCCAGAATAAGATCATGCATTTCAGCTTGGAATCCATCTCGGCTTACGTATCCTCCGTAGGTAGCTTTCGTCTCCTACGATGGTGACGTCCATAAGATCCAGTTCAGACAACTCAGATACAACACTCTCGTGCCTCGCATTTAACCTAGGATCAGACACTGGTTAGCTACTCCACTGTTATCGCATTGAGATTTGGATGAATGGGACAATCATTTAAAATCGAAATCCTTTAACCTAAAAACCTGGATGTCATCGGTCATGGGGTCCCTTTTCGATGGCCCTCTTCACCCATCAAGGAGACTACTCATACATGGCTGAGCTTGACAACATCATCATTGGTTTTGAAATAGAAAAGCAGTACAGTAAAAGAAATTGCATAAACTGAATAGATAGATGAAAAGAAACAGCAAAAGTTCAAGAGAAAAATCTCTATCTCCGTGATCTAAACCTAAGAAACAAAAGTTGGGTGCCTCCCTATCAAGGGGAAAGGAGCAGACACGAAATTAGGTCTTCTAAACTACTTATTTATAGGTCTCCAAGTGTTTCCGGTCGTCTTTATGGCTTCTTTTGCAGAGAGAATGAGTTGGGCTTGAAAACAGGTTATTGGGCCGTTTATGGGCTTGTCGCAGAATTGGGCTTCTCCAAGTCTAGTAAATGCTGGTCCGCCGTGTATGGAGGCTCTGAGGCATGGCCAGGATGTTTTTCACCGCGGTCACGAGCTCTTGGGTCGCGATGGTTGGTCTATGATCTCCAAACTTCATTCCTTCTCTTGCTTCTTTCACGAGACTGCAGAACATGTCTTCAGTACATTGGAAATAACTTATTATCCAACCGTTGGGTTCCTTTGATTCCACTTGCATTTGAAAGCTGGTTGTTTCCTCTATCTTGTCTCCAAAGGTGAGCTTGATCAGACGGTGAGAAGATCTTCATCGTATGTGAAACTTCGGACGGTCCGAAATTGGCCAAAAGTGGATTTTTCTCTAATTTGCATTGTTTTTGCCTAAGTAACCTGAAAAGTCTTTTAAACTCCAAAACATGGAAAACACTTATAAAATCTTCAAAACTGATTGAAAACATCTGCATATAATACTGAAAGTGATCCATAAATATGGTCAAAATTAGGTGTTATCAACTCCCCTAGACTTAAACATTTGTTTGTCCTCAAACAAAACAAAAGATCTAACTCTACAAAAGAGGTTGAAAATCGTAGGAACTAACAAATCTCAGAGACCATGCTTGTAAACCAAAGTTAGTCATTACGCTCAGATCAGGTATAGTCTTAGAATATTCTCACCAAAATACAAGCATAACTAGTTCGTTGATCCGTCATGCGAAAGTCTAGACACTTAAACCAATCTTCCAGTCAACTAGCTCTTAACATTCATTTATAATTTCAATTGGTTCTCATCAAAAGGAATTTAGAAAAGCAATCAAGGCTAGGTATTCAAAATGGCTCTTTCAAGGTGAAGTTCTTAGTGTTTAGGGTTACCTTTTTCTGGAGAGACAAGACAATTTCAAGTCACATGCTTCTTGCCTTAAGATTTCTGATCTCCTTCCTTCAAGGTATCTCCTCATGACTCCCCCCAGACTTAGATTTTTGTCCAAGTCTTAAAACCAATGATCTACCAATGAATACTTTTAGCCTTATCCAAATAATTTCGGCTATCTTAGTCTCTTTAGGCTTTTGATAATCTTTCCTTTCATTTTTTTTCTCCTTTTTCTCCTTTTTTTTGGAAAGAGAAAACTGTCTTTTGACATAGAGTCTTAGGGAGCACGAAATTTACCTTTAAGTTCAAGCTTTTTGAGGCACCATTAAGCTTTGATAGATTCTTGATGCTCCACTTTCCCAAATTTCTTCAGTCTTTCTCTTTAGTGACTAAAAACTATGTTGTTCCTCCCTCTCCGACGTTTTTGCACATATCTGTCGATGCAAACTAAAGAGAGAATGCATGAGGATTGAACATCAAGGTTTGGGTAAAGGGTGTGGTACCAGCAAAAGATGAACTGGCCATATAGGACAACAAAGAGTGATAACAATAAGGTGAAGATGTCCTAGATGTATATCATGATGCCTGTTAAAACCAATGATGAGAAAATTAGATGTCAAGATTATGTTCAAGTGAAATGAGCTCGTATATCCTGGCAGAAAAGATCTCCATGAATAGAAATCCTCTGGTGGGAGTTCGTAGTGCAAGTACTCTAGCTACCGCCTAGTCTAGTATTATCCACAAAAGAAACTAGCATGTAAGGTCTAGAAGCACATGGGTCATATTCGTCATAGTTTTGTTTTTGGTGTTCCTGTTTTTGAAATCAGTGTTCCTATTTTTGAAAAGCTTTTGAAAACCTTCTAAAAAATTTTTATGAAAGACCTTTGCATGACCAAGTCGCACATTTGTGCACTTAGTATTTTTACTGCTCGGGAGCCTTTGACCTCATCCAGGGTTACCTTACCCGCATACCTCTACACGCAGCTCAAGTTCCAGAAATTATCCTTCAGGCTTGCGAGTTAACCAAGTCGCAAGACTATCTCGCAGGCTTCAGGTCTCCACGGACCACTTCACATTCGGGGGAGAGTAACTCCCAGCATATTGGTCCAAATGGCGCGATTCTAACTTCAGTGGAAAGAGCACTCAGATATCTTCAACTTTGGTGAAGGAACCTTCGGCGCTTGGGAAGTGGAAGGTTCCCCGGAGGGCTCATCTTCGCAGTGCATTGACACGGTCAGAAAGAAGCTTCTAGACATGCGTCCATTCCGGAAACGTTATCTTCTTGCTCATTGCTCCAAATTGAATGATATCAAACGTTCTGGAAATAAGAATCAAATATCTCGAATCTTGATGAAGGCCCTGTAGACTGAATCGATGTGGAAGTGCATCGTCCTGTGTAATCTTCAGAGCTCATCGAGTCGGTCCAAAACGGTAGCGAGACAGGCGTACCTTCCGGTGAGCCTAACTCTCTGCTCACGCCTCTACATCCTACGATTCCACCTGCTATGGAACCATGATCCAATCCTCTACAACTTTCATGAAGCACCCGACAGCTGAATCGGCCGGAAAGACCTTCCGGTAACGCGATTTCGGAGATGCGTCTGCACCCGGAAATTTTGGTCGAGAAACCTTGACAGCGGTACGTGTTTTGGCCGAGAGGCTCACTCGCGGTACATGAAAAACGCCGAGAAAAGTTTCCTGTGGTACGTGAAAATCGCCGAGAACCTCCAAAGACCCATTTTCACCATCTTTCAAGCTCTGATCACCGTTTCTCTTCCTGGTTTCACCTTTTCAACTCCAAACAGCTCCAAATACACCTGATAAACACTCCAAACATGCAAAGACTCATTGAGACCTAATGCAACTCCTAACTCCTAAAACAACACCTAAGGACCTAATATGCATGAGAAATAACATGATTTGGAATGTAATATACAACCTAAATGATGCAAATTATGAACATATCAACTCTCCCACACTTGCCCTTTGCTTGTCCTCAAGCAAAAAGAACAAATGAGAGAGAGAGGTTGGATGCATTGGGAGTTCATATTCCTTAATGAGAGAGTGTATCACTAAAAGAATTCAAGGCTCACTGTCCTAGTTGCTAATTCTAAGATGCAGTGCAAACAATATTACTCACAAAAATTTTGCCATACTAATCAATAAATGAATCAAGCTTAAGCTTAAGTTTTCACAAATAGTCATAGTTCCAACCTTTTGACATTCATTAAAGCTCATGTGAATCATGCTTATGGAAATCATGTGAACTCACTTGTCTTGGGACAGGGTTATGAGACAAAGATGATCTCATTTAATGCTTATGGTTTCCATGCAGCTCAAGGGATCACTCAAGAAGGAATAAACTTTAACAGAATGCTAAGGGTAAAAGGAAACTGGTGCATACAAGAGCAGAATCCCATCTACCCAATAACCCAAATTGGTGTTTCTCCTTAACTCTACTCCCATGAAGATCACATCCTCTCTCAAGGCATTCATTGCCTCATCAACCCACTCCTCACTTCACTTCTCTCTCCAGGGGATTCATCTTTTCATCTTGAAACTCAGGCTTTGGGGTCTGAACCTTCCACATAGCTCTTTCTCACATAACACTGTCTAGCCTCTTTTCTTTTCTTTTCAAACACTTGAGCCTTTTGGCTTCTTTTCTTTTCTTTTTTTTTTAACTTAGAGGTTAGACTTTTCTTTTCAAAACACAACAGCTTTTCTTTCTTTAAACAGCAGACCCCAAACCGCTTTCTTTTCTTTTCCATCCCCTGGTTCTCATCTCAAACTTCCTCTTTTCCACTCAGTGTTTCTCAAGATCTCTTCCTAGCCTACTCTAGACTCATGATGCAGAGCTAGATCTACATGAGACTCTACTCTTCTCGCCCTAAACCCAACACTTTCTGTCAAGTTTATTCAGAAAAAGGTCTCACATCTCTCACTATAGTGTTTCAGGCTTCAAGGAAGGTTTGGTTCAAGGCAGGGAACTGTCTCAAGATGAGAGAACATATATTTGAGCTAGCAAAGAGTGGTAAAAAGGATAAGAGAACTCAAATATTTTAAGGGTACCCATGAGTTCACAATGACATGCACAAACAATGATAATTAGATTGTCAAATTATGGTTCTCACTTAGATAAGGCTGGAACAAATCAAAGCTTGATTCACTCAACAAGAACAAGTTCAAAGCATGGATCAGTCATGATTTCTTTCTTGTTTACATGCATCAAAGAACTAGAAACTAGGGCAGTGAACCGAATTCTTAAAGTGATATTCTCTCAAGGAAAAACCTATCATCACTCCCTTGCATTGATGCAGCCTATATGAATATGCAACTAGACTCAATCCTAAACATGAGAATGCAACTACATGAGCATTTTTTTGTGAAATTGTTTTTTGATTTTTCGATTTTTTTGGTTTTTATATGCACTTAGATGCAACTACATGAATGCATGCAAGAATGTGACTCAAGACTCGAAGTAGAAAATAAGAACAGAGAAAATATGATTAGTAAAAGATGAAACTCCTCCCCGACACTTAAATAACACAGTCCCTTGTGTTATAAAAGCATGAGAAAGGAGTAAAAGCAAAACAAACAAGTAAAATGCAAAGAGAAAAAAAAAGGAAAATCTACATGCATATGTACAAGGGTGGAGTGTTACCTAAGAGCTGTGGAAGTCTGACCCCAAGGAGTATGAGGGGTTGGACGTGTGACCAGAGGGAGTCTCCCATGAGTGATGGCTTGCCTCATCAGAACCGTCTTCAAGATCCACCCATGCTGTGCCATATGGGACCAGTGTCGTGCAGTTGGTGGAACTCTCTCCAACCTCTTCCCTGTGCCTTGGTGAAACCGGTGTTGGAGATCCGCCTTTGCAAGGTTTTCAAGCTCCTTGATCCTTTTTTTCATCTCCTTGATACACTTTGCCATCTTGTGTATCGTTTTGTCCTGGTACTTGCACCATTGTTGAAGGACACCAATATTTTGCTGGGCTCTAAACCCTGAAGTGCCTGGCTCCTCCCAGTTGTAATCATCAAAATGATATCTGTTCCCACCATAAAGTTTTTGGGGTGGGGGCAGACCTTCATCTCCAGCACCAGCAGCACTAGTGGCAGCAGCTTCAGCGGTTGCTTTCTTTTCCTTGTTAGCTTCTTCTCTGCAAGCCTTTTTGTACTTGAGAATTGGTGGATCAGTTTGGACATTGTAAAGCTCTTCCTTCAACAAGTAGAAGTGAATGTTTCGCTTTACGTGGACTGTGGTGATGGAAAGATTGGGTAGGAGAGTTTGGACTGGCTCATCAATGAAAGACTTGAAGTTGTAAACTACCTTGGCCCCAACTCTTCCTTGAAAGAAACCGATCTTTCACAAATGGGCTTCATTGATCAGGTCAAACCTTGCCTTGTTCTCCTTGAACCTGTATCCTCTTGCCTTCAAGATTTTTGTTACAACCCAACCATGGGCTAGCTTTGCATCCATTTTCTTTCAATCCCAAATGCACTCCTTGTAGAACATCAAAGACCTTGCTAATTGAGAGGCAAGGCAAAGTGTGTAAGCATATCCTTCATAGGGCTTCCCATTTTCATAAGTTGGCATCAACTGTTTCAACCCCACACCAAGGAGATTCAAATCACCTTTATGAACTCTCCCAACATCAAGCTTGAAGAAGAAGCTGTGAGAAAGGATCTTGTGGACATATCTCAGCACTGGATTTCTTACCCAAGAGGACTTAGCTGCTCCAGCTATGTACTTCCCAGAAGCTATTGATTCCCATAAAGCTTGGACATCTTCCTTTCTAAGACCGATCTGGTTGGAGAGAAGTATGTTTTTAGGCGCAGAAAGTCCAAATATCTCATTCAATTCCCTGAATGTCACTCTGTAGGTCTCTCCTTGAAGTATCCTTGAATCCCTTGGGTAGTAAATAAAAGCATCAGAAGAAGCCAAGAACTCTTGAGACTCCTCTTCATATGCGATCTCTCTCAGCTCCAAGAGTGATTCAATGCCCATGTTCCCAAGCAAGGTTTTGACATCCTCATAGATGCCAATCTTCTCCAAAAATTCCACATCAGGGAACCTCCCTTGCTGGATCTCCATTTAGTTTTCTTGATCCTCTTGGGTGCCTCTTCAATGGCGTCTTGGGAAACTCCAGCTGAGCTGCGTGAACCACTCTCAGTTTTTTCATCTTCAGATACCACAGCCAGTTGTTTTCCTTTCTTCTTGGAACCAGAAGCAACCACCAAAGCCTTCTCCTCACTCCTTGTTCTTTTTGGCTCTTGTTCACTCCTTCTTTGCCTTGTGCACTTCTTGGTGCCTTGGCCATTTCCTTTTGGCTTTGAAGATCCTGAGACCAAGCTCTTTTCCTTGGATGCAAGACCTTTCTTCGTGCGGGCTAGAGCATTGGTTCTCTCAGTCATCTGCAGAAGATTTTCTCATAAACAAGTCAGCACAAGATCAAGTTTCACAAAGTTCTCAAAAATTTTGAAAAATTGTTGCAAAAATCGATCTCTAAAGCACATGAACAAGTTTCTCAAGCCAAGCATCAGTTTAATGAATTATAGAAATACAAAACAAAAGTGCCGAGCAAAGACTCAGCACGAAACAGGTTCATCACTTTTTCAAGAAAAATCGATTTTTCCATGAACCATTTTGCAACAATTTTCAAAATTCAAGAACATTGAATCACCAAGAAAGAGCTCTGTCTTCCATGATAATCTAGCACCTAGCATTTATAAAAATAATCCCAAGGTCTAAACCAACCTATTAAAATCGATACCACACTTTGAAGTTCAAAAATCACGATTTAAGAACATGGAAAAAAAATGAGTTTTAACAGAGTGAATACCTTGGGATTATGATGCAAACGAGTTTGAAATGCTAAGAGGATGAGATTACTAACTCAAAAACGAGCTCAGAGCACTTTGAATCAACGAATTTGGTGAAGAAATTAGAGGGTTATGATGAAAACAATGGAAAGAAATGGGTATCAAAAGCAAACTCGTGATGTTGGTGAGGAAGAGAGAGTGTGGGACTAGGTTCAGCCTTTGGACTGGTGGTCAATAGATCCATTTTGACCAGTCAAGGCTTTGACCTGTCCTTTTTTATTGATCAGACTCTTTTTCCCTCCTTTTTGCGCCTTGGACCCGGTCTTTCTCATCCCGCACGCCTGACTCGGTGTAAAACGCGAACTTGTGTGCGACTTGGGACCTTCTTCTTCCTGTCCCGCACACTCAAGTCGCACACAAGACCCTCCTGAGAGCTTTGGCTTTCCCGTTGTCCTGCGACCTGGAGTAACCTCCTGATGACCCGCAAGCTCGTCTTGGTGTAAAACGCGAGTTCTTGTGCGACCTGGGACCTGGTGTTGACCGTCTCACATGCCCAGGTCGCACAGAAATCTTCTTTGCACGATCTAAACCCTTTTCTCATGCTGCGACCTGGCTGATACATCACACACCCGCACGTTCTACCCGGTGTAAATTGCGAGTTTTCGTGCGGCCTGGTCCTCCTTGAATCTAACCCGCATGACCAGGTTGCACGTTCTGAACCTTAGACAGTATGTTCGCTCTTCTCAGTGTGCGGCCTGGCTCCCTTTTGGATTGTCCCGCACGTCCCAGGTCGGTGTAAAATGCAAATGTTTGTGCGGCCTGGTCTTCTTTGTATCCGAACCGCACGACCAGGTTGCACATTTTCTTACTTGAACACCTCAGTCTCTTCTCCTGGTGTGCGACCTGGGAGGATATTGAGCCAGGTTGCATAACAACCCCGGTGTACATTACGAGTTCCTCTGCGGCCTGGACTCTTCTTGCATCCATCTCGCATTCCCAACTCGCAGTCCCAACACTTAGCATTTTTTTCGTGCTCAAATCTCTTGCTGCTAGGTGAGTGACCCGCATACCCAAGTAGGTGTTAACAGCGAGTATTAGTGCGAGTTGGGATTTGGCTTGACTGAGCTGCACAACCAAGTAGCACACCGTCGTCCATCAGTTTTCATGCCTTAGACTCTCTTCTCAGCTTTCTCACATGCTCCATTTCACTCTGTCCCTGAGCCACAGCTTCTAAAAATCACCTGGAACCTGAGATCAACTCACAAAATCCATTAAAAGATCCTAAAACATAGAAATAAAGAAAAGAAAAGATCAAAAGCATATTTAGAAAGGATAAGCTTGGGGTGTCTCCCAAGAGCACTTTGTTTAAAGTCTCTAAGTTTGACTTTGATACCAAGTTTATGCTGATGGTGGATCAAGAAGGGGAACTGATGTAGCTTCCTCCTTCCTTTGTGAGACTAGGTAATGATTGATCCTTTGGCCATTGACCACAAACTCTTGACCATCTTTGCCTTCTAGCACAACAGCTCCATATGGCCTAACATCAAGAACCTTAAAGGGACCAGACCATCTAGACTTAAGTTTTCCAGGAAATAACTTAAGCCTTGAGTTGAACAGCAACACCAAGTCACCTTCCTTGAACTCCCTTTTCAAAATATTTTGATCATGTAGAGCTTTGGTCTTTTCTTTAGAGATCTTGGAGCTCTCAAAAGCCCCAACCTGATCTCTTCAAGTTCATGGAGTTGAATTATCCTTTTCTCTTGAGCTGTTTTGATATCAAAGTTCAGCAACTTCACAGCCCATAATGCCTTGTACTCCAGCTCAACAGGAAGGTGACAGCTCTTCCCATATAGCAGATTGAAAGGAGATGTCCCAATTGGAGTCTTAAAGGCTGTTCTATAAGCCCACAATGCATCATCAAGCCTTTTGCTCCAATCTTTTCTGCTTGAGCTAACAGTCCTCTCAAGAATGGCCTTAATTTGCCTATTAGATACTTCAACCTGGCCACTAGTTTGAGGATGATAAGGAATAGCTACCTTATGTTTCACTCCATGCTTCTTCAGCAATCCCTCCAAGGTTTTGTTCACAAAGTGAGAACCTCCATCAGAAATAATGACCCTGGCTACTCCAAATCTTGGGAAGATTATGTTCTTGAACAATCTGATCACTACCTTGGAATCATTGGTAGGGGAAGCAATAGCCTCAACCCACTTGGACACATAGTCCACAGCTACTAATATGTACTGATTCCCATAAGATGACATGAAAGGCCCCATAAAGTCCACTCCCCAACAATCAAAAACTTCAACCTCTAATATTGGATTTTGAGGCATCTCACTCCTCTTTGAAATGGCATCACATGCTGAAACAACCCTCTGAGCATCCTTGAACATAGTAGGCCACCAAAACCCACTCTGAAGAGCCTTGGCCACCGTCTTGAATGCTCCCATATGACCCTCAAAAGCTGATCCATGGCACTCTTGCAACACAGGTTGCATCTCCTCTTCAGCAAGACACCTTCTATACAGCTGATCTTTGTTCAGGACATACAGGTAGGGTTCATCCCATTGGTATCTTTGGACATCTCTGAAGAACTTCTTTCTGTGGTAAGCATCAAGTTCTGGTAGTTCCACTCCACAGGCAAGAAAATTCACAATATCAGCAAACCAGGACATTCTCTTCTCTTGGATGCTATCCACTTCTTCAAGATCCAAATAAGAATTAAGCACTATCAATGATTCCTCAGGGAGACTGTCATTAAGAGGGACTTCAGAGTCCACTCTTAACCTAGAGAGATGGTCTGCAGCTCCATTCTCTATACCCTTCTTGTCTTGTACCTCCATATCAAACTCTTGAAGTAAGAGGACCTATCTCAAAAGTCTAGGTTTGGCATCTTTCTTGGTCATTAGATACCTGAGGGCTGCATGATCAGTGTACACAATGACTTTTGATCCCACAAGGTAGCTCCTGAATTTATCAGAGAATATATGCATCATGCATCGCTGGAATGTGGCAGGGGCGTTACAAAGGCCAAAAGGCATTCGCCTGTATGCAAATGTTCCATAAGGACAAGTAAATGTGGTCTTCTCTTCATCTCTTGGATCTATGGGGATTTGAAATAATCCAGAGTAACCATCTAGAAAACAAAAGAAGGGATGGTTTGCAAGCCTCTCTAGCATTTGGTCAATAAATGGCAAAGGAAAATGGTCTTTCCTAGAGGCTGCATTGAGCTTTCTATAATTTATAGACATCCCGTGTCCAGTTATAGTCCTAGTAGCTATCAGCTCATCCTTCTCATTCCTTATTACTGTCATTCCCCCCTTTTTGGGCACCACATGGACTGGTGAAACCCATCTAGAGTCTGAGATTGGATAAATTATCCTAGCCTCTAGGAGTTTGAGAATCTCTTTCTTCACTACCTCTTTTAAGTTGGGATTGAGGCGCCTTTGGTGCTCTATGGATGGCATTGACTCTTCTTCTAAGTGAATCCTATGAGTGCATAGGGAGGGTGAGATACCCTTTATGTCATCCAGAGAGTAGCCAATGGCTCTCCTATGTTTCCTTAACTCTTCCAACAACCTATGTCTCGGTCCTCTAACAGCATATCATTGATAATGACAGGATAAGACTCATTGAGACCTAAGAAAGCATACCTGAGCCCCTTGGGAAGAGGTTTTAGTTCCAGCTGAGGTGCCTTAGACTCATCCCAATCAGCACAGAAGTTGTCTTGCTCACATGCCCCAGCATGCTCCTTAACCTTAGAACCCACGGCCATGACTTCTTGAACTACTCTTTGCTTGTGTTTGAGCCTCTGATATCCAAGACCTCAGGGTCACTTTGTTCCAGTTCCAAAAACCTTGCCTCAGGACCAAGTTCTCTTGCATTGTCCAAATACAGCTTGTATCCTTCACTTTCCTCTGCTAAGATCCCATGGTCTCCTTGTTCTTGGGTTAAAGCAACTTGAAGAGGATCATCAGTATTCAGTTCCTCAAGCCAGTTGATCCATGGTCTCTACATAGAAGCATTGTCCTTCTATGGTGGGATTCTTCATCATTTCATTAACATCAAACTTCAGCCTTTCCGAACCAAGTTGAAGCTCAATGATGTCACCTCTCACATCAATAATTGCTCCTGCTGTGGCCAAGAATGGCCTGCCCAAAATAAGAGGATCAACTGGTTCCTCATCCATCTCTAGCACAATAAAATCAGTTGGAACCTCAAAACCACCTATCTTGACAGGCAGATCTTCCAACATCCCAACAGGTAACCTAACTGATCTGTCTGCAAGGACAAGAGAGATCCTAGCAGGTTTAAACACTCTATATCCAAGCTTCTTTGCTATGGAGAATGGCATTAAGCTGACAGATGCTCCCAGATCACAAAGGCACCCAGAAAACACCAGGGGTCCTATAGCACAAGGGAGTGTGAAGCTCCCTGGATCAGTTAACTTTCTTGGAATCGCCTTTCTCTGAATGATGGCACTGCACTTATGGCTCAATACCACCATACTTTGAAGTTCTTTAGTCTTGTTCAGAATAGCATCTTTTAAGAACTTACCCAGCTTTGGCATCATTAGAAATGCTTCAATGAGAGGCATTGTGATTGGTGTCTCATTGAGAGCCTTCTCAAATACAGCTCTTGCCTTGTCTACAAGCTGCTTCTTGAATCTCCCTGTAAATGGGAGCTTAGGCTGGTATGGAGGTGCTGGAACATATAGCTTTTCTGGTTCAGGTTCCTTTTCCACCTCTTTACCCTTTTCTTTCCTTGATCTTTCAGCAACTTGATCATCCTTTAAGACTGCCTCCCCCCTCAGTTTGATCATTTTCCTCAAAGATCACATTGTTGTGCTCAATACCAAGTAGCTCCTTGCCACTTCTCAGTGTAATGGCTTTAGCATACTCCTTGGGGTTTGGTTCAGGCTTACCAGGTAGTTGGCCTTGGTTCCTTGAGCTAGAGGCCTGATTTTGCTTCAATTCCTTGATGTCCTGCTGCATGGATGCATACTGGCTTGGAAACACTTGTTGACCTTGAAGCAGCTGTTGTAGAATTCCAACCATATCTGTCCCCATCTGTGGCTGCTGGTGAACAGGTGCTGACTGAAACTGATGCTGAACCGGCGCCTGGTGTTGCTGTGAACTGAAAACAGAACTCTGAAGTGGTTGCTGATGCTGACTGTAACCCTGATTCTGAGCAAACTGATTCTTTGGTTGAAAAGACCCTTGAAAGTTGTTCTTGGGAACAAAATTCTGTGGGGCTTGAGAGGTAGGGTAGACTTGGTCTTGTGGGTTTGCTACATTGGGATTCCTGTAAGAGAGGTTCTGATTGGCATTGGCATACTGATATCTTTGGAACTTCTGATTCCCAATATAGTTTAGCTCTTCCTGAGTAAGACCCTCTTCACTGATGTTCTCAAAGCATTGGGAGGTTCCTCATACTCTCCTACAAAGTGCATTGGTTTTTGAGTAGCCAATAACACCTTGTCCAGCTTGCTTTCAAGTGTTTTAAAGTCCTTCTCATACCTTTGATCCCTACTTGTACTCTCACTCCTATTGGCTCTATCAAAGTCTTCTCCATATGTATCATTGCTCATTGCTAAGTTCTCAACCAGCTCTAAAGCAGCATGAACTTCCTTCCCCAGAAAATTTCCATTGAAGGCAGTATCCAGCTGGTTCCTAATCTTGGGAAGAGCCCCTCTATAAAGTGTGTTGAGAAGAGAAGCTTCACTAAACCCATGGTGTGGGCACTGGTTGATGTAGCTCTTGAATCTCTCATATGCTTCACAAAAACTCTCATTGCTATATTGAGTGAAGCTGGAGATTTGGTTTCTTAGCTTGGGCTGTTCTGGAGGTTGAGAAGAACTTTGACAGAAATGCCTGCTTGCATTGCTCCCAGGTCTGAATGGAGCCTCTTGGGAGATTCTTGTCCCATTGGTGTGCCTTGTCACCAAGACCGAAAGGGAATAATCTAAGCTTGAAACTGTCCTCAGATACTCCATTTATCTTTGTCAGGTCACAAACCTTATCAAATTGGTCTAAGTGTTCCAAGGGATCTTCCATTGCCAATCCATGGAACATGGAGTTTTGGACCATATTCAGCAAAGATGCCTTGACTTCAAAATTGTTGTTTTGCACAGGTGGTGCTTGAATTCCAGCTCCATACTGATGAGCATTGGCCCTGTCATTCTCTCCTACATAGACCTGTGGCTGCTCATATCTTCTTTGTTGGTTTTGGAAGGGCTGTTGGTGGTGAGCTTGTTGTCTTTGCTGTACATTGGCTTGGTGCCTTTGCTGATGAGCTGGAGCTTGTCCCTGGTGGACATAAGCTTGATGTGGATGCTCCTATTCCTGCTGAACATTACCCTGATGAAACCCTTGACCAGCTCCATTACCAGCTGTATTACTAGCTCCAATACCAACTCCATTACCCTGCTGAACCTGAGCTTGTTGCTCCTCTTGACCATGCGGCTCAATGTCAACCACATGCTGTCTCTGATCTTCCATATCATCCGGATCAGCCTGTCTTCCACGCCTATCCCTTCTCCTCCTTGGAACCAAAAGATTAATGTTGTCATTTAAGGGGAAAGGTGGACCACAGCTTCTTGATCTGGACCTTGTGTTCATGCACCTGAAACTCACAACCAGAACTTGAAAGAAATTCGAAAACACAGAAGAAAATGCTTGATCTCAAGAAATAACACAATCTTAATGCTATCACACTTTGGCAAAGGCGCCAATTGATAACTAGAGTTTTCAAGGCTCTAAATGAGGGGTTATCAATCACTTTTGTCACTTTGCAGTACAAAGGGTATCAATCCATTATGTGTAGACACTAAGATGCAGGATCAGTTCTTAATTTAAGCCAAATGAGTGAGGTTTTGATGTTACTTCCACTAAACAAGCTTAGAACAAGAATTAAAGCTAATGCTCAACTTAAACAAGCAAGTAAATAGACTAAATGAGATGAGAATGTATGTATAATGATGAGAAAGGTCTTAGACATGATAGTGGATTAGGGTGCCTTTGGTACTAAACTAATGAGCTAATGAATCATGTGATCAAGCAAACAATTCCACTTAAACATCATTAACTAAGCTAATCCTCTCATGAAGGCATTAACTTCTATGTTAAAACAGTTTCTAACCTAATCATCATTAGTGAAACATGAATTAACAAGCATTAAGAACCAGTTTAATCTGTCATTTAAGCATATAAACAATCATTCCCATGATGAAAAATACTTAAACCTCTAACAACCTTGGTTCAGGCATTTCATCAAACACTTTTGGTGCATGAAATGCCCAGAATCTAGACCACATATGATGTGTATGGATCTAGCTTAGAGAACAGGTTGTAGAGAATGGAATATGAATGATCTAATCCCTAAGCTCACTAATCTAGCACCTAAGCACCCTAATCTACATATCTAAGACCTTAATATGGGGATTACTCACTAATCATGATCAACACACTAAATCCTTTGCAAGATGAGTTGTTAATCATGATTAGAAGTGTGAAAATAAAGATGGATCAGATAGATGATGATAAGAAACAGCTTTAAACACTCAAAGATCCTTGATTCTCTCTTGATTCAAACTCACAAAAGCAGATATTTCTCTTCTAAGGAGTTCTTTCACAAAAGAGGCAGGAAACAAAAGGAATAAAGCTTAAGTTCTTGGGGTAAAATCCTAAAAAACTATATATAGGTCTTAAAACGAACTAGGTCAGCCCGGAACAAACCGGGTCCTGACCCGGCTTTAATGGGTAAAATGACAAGTGTGTGAGTTATTCAGATACTTCCCACGTCGCATGCCCAAGTCGCACAGCTACAGAAACAGTCTTCTGAGCCTTAAGTCCTTCAGCCTCAGCCGCATGCCGAACTAGGTGTATTCTGCGAGTCTTTGTGCGATTCAGTCTTTCTTTTCTTTAACTCGCATGACCAAGACGAAACCTGGGGAGAAAATGTGTGCGAGTTGGTCCTCCTTTAGTCCCAAGTCGAATGCCCAAGTCGCACAGGCCTAGAAAGAATCTTCAGCGAGATAAAACTATGTAAGCCAAGCCGCATTCCTCTCTCGGTGTAAAACATCAATCTTCATGCGGTTCAGTTCCCTTTGCTCCTTAACTCGCACAACCATGTAGCACAGGGCTTCAGAAATATGTGCAGGATGGTCTTCATAACTCCCAAGTCGCAAGCCCAAGTCGGTGTAAACAGCGAACGTTTCTGCGGTTCAGTTCACTACTCGGCCAACTCGCATGACCAAGTCGCACATTTGTGGACTTAATATTTTTCCTTCTCGGGAGCCTTTGACCTCATCCAGGGTTACCTTACCCGCACACCTCAACACGCAGCTCAAGTTCCAGAAATTATCCTTCACGCATTGCGAGTTAACCAAGTCGCAAGACTATCTCGCATGCTTCAGGTCTCCACGGACCACTTCACATTCGGGGAAGAGTAACTCTCAGGATATTGGTTCAAATGGCGCGATTCTAACTTCAGTGGAAAGATCACTCAGATATCTTCAACTTTAGTGAAGGAACCTTCGGCGCTTGGGAAGTGGAAGGTTCCCCGGAGGGCTCATCTTCGCAGTGCATTGACACGGTCAGAAAGAGGCTTCTAGACATGCGTCCATTCTGGAAACGTTATCTTCTTGCTCATAGTTCCAAATTGAATGATCTCAACTTTTCTGGAAAGAGGACTCAAATATCTCGAATCTTGATGAAGGCCATGTAGACTGAATCGATCTGGAAGTGCATCGTCCTTTGCAATCTTCGGAGCTCATCGAGTCGGTCCAAAACTGTAGCGAGACAGGCGTCCCTTCCGGTGAGCTTAACTCTCTGCTCATGCCTCTAAATCCTACGATTCCACCTTCTCTTTAACCATGATCCAATCCTCTCCAACTTTGATGAAGCACCCGACAACTGAATCGGCAGGCAAGACCTTCCAGTAACACGATTTCGGAGATGCGTCTGTACCCGGAAATTTTGGTCGAGAAACCTTGACAGCGGTACGTGTTTTGGCCGAGAGGCTCACTCGCGGTACATGAAAAACGCCGAGAAAAGTTTCCTGCGGTACGTGAAAATCGCCGAGAACCTCCAAAGACCCATTTTCACTATCTTTCAAGCTCTGATCACCGTTTCTCTTCCTGGCTTCACCTTTTCAACTCCAAATAGCTCCAAATACACCTGATAAACACTCCAAACATGCAAAGACTCATTGGAACCTAATGCAACTCCTAAATCCTAAAACAACACCTAAGGACCTAATATGCATGAGAAATAACATGATTTGGAATGAAATATACAACCTAAAATGATGCAAATTATGAACATATCACAAGTTTGTCAAGTTTAAATCTGATCTTTTTTTCAAAATGTACAAGCTTGTTGGAAAAGATGATGAGAAAGACATTATGATCTTCGAAATCCTCTTTTTTCTATTAAAAATGTGTTTTTACTAAGAAAAAAATTATTTTAAAAGTTTTTAAGGACTTACCTGGATGCATATGGATTGTAGAATGGTTATGGAGTTGTTATGATGGAAAGATATTCTTGACAAGAAGAGATGCCATTGTTGGTTTTTGTGGATCTCCTTGAAGATATACCAGTACAACCCACTTGCAACAAAACTTACATAACTTCTTGCTCAGTGATCCAATATCTGATTTTTCAACTCCATGAGACTGGTGACTCAAGCAGATTCAAATTTTATGAAGGTTCCGACTGCATTCGGGAAGAGAAAGGCTTCCGTCTCGCCGGTTCTTTGATGTGCATCTGATTGGTCCAAGTGTGAGACAAGTTCATCTTCAAACGGCCATATCTTTCAGATGACTGCTCTAAATTTTATGATTTTAGGTGTTCTTGAAATATTACTTTCTCGTCTACAAACTTTGTGAAGACCCCAAAGTCTGAATCGAAGTGTAAGGCCTCCGTCTCAGGCAATATTTAAAATGTGTCGCGAGGTGAAGATGAGGCTGGCCGCGGGTGGGAAGATGGGTCGGCCGCGGGTGAAGGGGCCGTGGCCGCGGTACAGGGGAGGCTGGCCGCGGGTCAGGTCCTCTGGGCCGCAGTAAAACACTCTCTTTTTTTTTCTTGCTTTTTTGTGTTTTATGAAAACCTGAAACTAAGAAAAAGAAAACAATATTGGAAAAATAAAGAAACACTAAAACAAAACATACCTACAAAGGAATTGTCTCCTCCGGGATCAAAGATTAGTCTTGGAACTTCTCTGTGATATGAGTCTTCAATGCTTTTCCTTTGTGACAAGTCTTGAGGGAAGAGTCTTGAGGGCCATCTATGCTTCACTTTGGCTCCATTTGAGTCTCCATCACGTCCCATATGAGCAAAGATCAAGTGTGCACCAAAATAAATCTTGTTGCACATTGAACTTCTTTCGTTGATGTTTGATGAAGTGTGAAGGGTGGACCTTCTTCTAGGATGTTTAAAGGGACCTTTGTAGCTCCTCTAGGATCAAAAACTGGTCCTTCTCCACTGCTTATGGTCAGGCAAAGAGAGTTCTTTGCATCCTTTCTCATCTCCATAACAAGGAAATCATTAGGAAGAAGACAATCTTTAACTTGAAGAGGCAAACTCGGTGTGAAACCTAATAGAGCTGCAGTAGAAAGATCTCCAACATGAATATAAACCATAGATGAATGAAATTTCGAAATACCTGTTCCCTCAGAGAGTTTTGGTATTTGAATCACATCAGATTTGATATCACAAAGAGAATCATGAACTTCTATTCCTTGCTCTTCTTCAGGAGCTTCAATCAGTGACTTCACCATTAGTGTTTTCTCACACTCAGATTTGTGAGGAGTTGATGCAGAGGAAGGCTTTGGCTCGTCAAGAACAGGAGGATTTTGATCCTCTTTTTCTACTTTGAGGCACTCAAATGGTTTGGTAGTTATGAGGTCATTTCTGGGAACAGAAACAGGTTCTTCTCTCCCTTTGTCAAGAGATTCGATGATGGGAGAATTAGGATCCAAGAGATTTTCATTGGACATGGTATTCTTAACAAATTTGAAGGAGGTTTCTCCATCTAATTCATAAGCTACCCAATATTTATCATCTCTAGACTCGGATTCATTCAGCTCTTGACGAATACTGTCTATCTCTTCAGCGGCTTGTTGATTCATCTCAGCAACAAGTCGACTAAGCTTGGGACTTAATTGATTTTGTTGTGAACTAAATCGATGGGGGTGAGATGGTTGATGACTTGCCATGGGCGAATACACTTCATCTCGGTAGTGATGGTTCTGATGAGATTTCCAATCCATGTCATCTGATTCACTGTAGGCGTATGAATGAGAGTATTGAGCAACACACGAGTAATAACACCCTCGCCCAATGATCTGATCTTGCTCCCAAGGAGAATAAATGTTTTAGAAACCTGAAACAGAGAAAAACAAAACGAAAAATTAAAAGAAAAAGGGTGTCTAAGAGTCGGATTTACTTACCTATGAAGTTTGGCAGAAGCAAGAATGAATCTCTCCCCGGCAACGGCGCCAAAAACTTGATGCGAGTAAGGGTTGATGTCGCAAAAGAAGTTTTCAATTTATAAACCCTAGTGTCTGCAAGTGCACAGCCGTGCGTTGTAGTACTTAGGATGTCAATCCATAGGGAGAGTCGTCTTTTCTGCAGAAACTTCAAACTGGATTAGTAATCGAAGTCAAAGACCAATGGGAGTTCTGGTGTCATGATTTCTACTAAGCTAAACAAGAAATATTAATAGATCAGAACAAGGATGAAAAACGTGCTGGGCATTAAGGTTCATCTCTAGGGTTCATGATCTATGACACAAGGAATCTAGGTAAGGATTTTCTATGATTCTAAAACTAAGATAGACAGTTGTAAGATTAGCTAACTCTTGCCACCCTAATCATCTAATCAATCATTCTTGTCAATTAACTCTCGCTCTCATTCCAGAATAAGATCATGCATTTCAGCTTGGAATCCATCTCGGTTTACGTATCCTCTGTAGGTAGCTTTCGTCTCCTACGACGGTGACGTCCATAAGATCAAGTTCAGACAACCGAGAAACAACACTCTCGTGGCTCGGATTTAACCTAGGATCGGACACTGGTTAGCTCCTCCAGCGTTACCGCATTGAGATTTGGATGAATGGGAGAATCATTTAAAATTGAAATCCTTTAACCTAAAAACCTAGATGTCATCGGTCATGGGGTCCCTTTTCGATGGCCCTCTTCACCCAGCAAGGTGACTACTCAGACATGGCGGAGCTTGACAACATCATCATTGGTTTTGAAATAGAAAAGCATTAAAGTAAAAGAGATTGCATAAACTGAATAGATAGATGAAAAGAAACAGCAAAGGTTCAAGAGAAAAATCTCTATCTCCCTAATCTAAACCTAAGAAACAAAAGTTGGGTGCCTCCCTATCAAGGGGAAAGGAGCACAGACGAAATAAGGTCTTCTAAAATACATATTTATAGGTCTCCAAGTGTTTCTGGTCGTCCTTAGGACTTCTTTTGCAGAGAGAATGAGTTAGGCTTGAAAACAGGATATTGGGCTGTTTATGGGCTTGTCGCAGAATTGGGCTTCTCCAAGTCTGGTAAATGCTGTTCCACCGTGTATGGAGGCTCTGAGGCGTGGCCAGGATGTTTTTCACCGTGGTCACGAGTTTCTGTGCCCCGGTGGTTGGTCTATGATCTCCAAACTTCATTCTTTCTCTTGTTTCTTTCGCGAGACTGCAGAACATGTCTTCAGTAAATTGGAAATAACATATTATCCAACCGTTGTATTGCTTTGATTCTACTTGCATTGGAAAGCTGGTTGTGTCTTCTATCTTGTGTCCTAATTTGAGCTTGATCAGACGGTGAGAAGGTCTTCATCGGATATGAAACTTCTAACGGTCTGAAATTGGCCAAAAGTGGATTTTTCTCCAATTTGCATTGTTTTTGCCTAAGTAACCTGAAAAGTCTTTTAAAACTCCAAAAAATGGAAAACACTTATCAAATCTTCAAAACTGATTGAAAACACCTGCATAAGATACGGAAAGTGATCCATAAATATGGTCAAAATCAGGTGTTATCAACAACTTCTTCAATGATGTTCCTTTTAACAGCAAAGCAGGAAAACGTCCTACAACAGAGGTGTTTCAAGCAGAACTATGGAGTGATAGAGCCTGCTAGGCAAAAAAGGAGATTTTGAAAAAATACTTGTCTCAGGACAATGTCTTCATCGGACTGAGCCACTTCCTGCACCAAGTAGAGCTAGACAACTTAATACAGAAGCGCTTGATGGGAAGCAACCCATTTAAGTGTTGTTTTCTTTAGAATTTTTCTCTCTTTTTCTATTGAACTTTTTCATTTTCTTAGTTTCAGACGGCTCGGCCTAGCAAAAACCAAGGAGAAGCAGGAACATGACGCATTTAAGCCCCTGCGGTCGAATGAGTTTGGACTGCGGCCAACCCTACATCGACCGCGGTCGCATACTTGTGGACGTGGCCAAGCATGCTCCACCCGCGGTCGCGTGAATCCAGACCACGGCCAATGGTTGTTCAACGACCTCTGACCTATTCTCACCCATTCCATCTCACCATGACTCATTCCACCTCATCCGCCACTCGCACCACTTCCCATCACCATTTATCACCTTCCAGAATCTTCCCAAATGGATCCGGTTCACTCCTGTCAGCATCCCAGATCCAGGTAAGTTCCATTTAGCTTACCTTTTTTGATATATCTGTGCATTTTTCTCATCCAATCTTGACTTCTTTCACACTGAGGACAGTGTGATTTAAGTCTGGGGGAGGATTGCATCCCTTTCTAACCACTTTTCTTTCATGAGTCTTGCATTATCTACATTTTTTACATTTTTCTTAAAGTTTTTCAAAAACGGTTTTCAAAACAAAATAAGTTTTAAAGGGAATGGTGAACATAAATCGGTGATAGTTGATTGTGTGCGTTTAGACTACCCTAATGACATGCTCATTCATGATTTAGGACTAAACTAGGCGGTAGCTAAGCACATTTAAAACGAAGTACCCCTAGAGGAATTTGAATGATTTCGATTTAGATGAAGGAATACACTAGCTCTTTTTTCTTTGGACTTAATATTGACTTAATTTTCTCATTGAAGCATTAGAACAGGGAATCAAATCATACATTCAGGACTCCTTATCCCTTTTACCACTCTTTGTTGATCCTGAATGGCTAGTTCTCCCACCTAACCTAACCTCTTTCAAACCACATGCATTCTTGTTTTTCATTGTCATAAATGCAGATATGTGCAAAAACCTCGGAGATAAAGAGGGTCAATGCATTTTTCAGTCACCAAAGACAGAGACCTGTAAATTCACCAGAATGATTCAACAAAGGAAAAAATTTGGCTTGCCTCAGAAAAATTGCCAGACATTTGTACATTTTCGTCCCTTAGACTCTCTCTCTCTCTCACAAAAAGGTTCTTTCCCCTTTCTCTAAAAAAAAAAATTAAAAAAAAAGAATCATTAAAAAGAACAAACAAATAAGAAAGGAAAGGAAATAAAAAACCAGAGAGAGTCTAGGAGGATCGATTTTATCTTTGAGGCAAGCCTTATTCGATTATTTGGAGTTTTGGAGATCATCTTTCTAATTCTCGGAAAATATCTAAGTCTGGGGGAACAGCTATCTTTCAACAAATGAGGAAGGATTATGCAACAACATTTGGCAAGAAGAAGTGACTGAAAATTGCAGACATCACATGTCCAATCTCTCTTGCGTTTTTGCATAATATCTTGCATCCTCCACACCTTCAGGTAACCCGAAACATTTTAACTCCACCACTTAAACAGCCCTTAATACCAAATACCGTCTAACCTAAATGATGTCTTTGATGAGAATTCACTAGTTGACTGAAATCGAGATTTAGATTGTTTAAGTTTTGCATGACGGAAAAACTGGACTAGTATCTTTTGTTTCTTGATGAGAATTTTCTAGACTAAGTTGTGATTTTTGTACGATCTATGGTTATAGTTTAGAGGTTCATGTCTCTGAGATTTGTGCATTCCCAAATGTTTGTTTCACTTCACCTGATTTGATTTTTTTTTTGTTTGAGGACAAACAAAGGTTTAAGTCTGGGGGAGTTGATAACACCGTATTTTGACCACTTTTATTGATCGTTTTGAAATACTTATGTTTTTTATTGCTTTAAAGTGTTTTTATTATGTTTTTCTTGTATTTGTAGTTTCAAGATTCTTTTTAGGAAATTTAGGGAAAAGCTTAACAAAATTGATAGAAGACCAGATTTTCAGCTCAGAGTCTAACGTCAGAAGTTCACCCTCAAATGAAGGCCTTCTCAGCGTCTGATCTAGATCAAATTTGGAGATCTTAAAGATGGAACAAACAGCTTTCCAGCACACTTGACATCAAGATAATCCAACAGTTTAATCAGAAGTTACGTGAAGAGCAAGATGTCTCGTAAACAAGCCGGCAAGCAATCCTGACCGCGGCCAGCACCCAGTTTACAACGGCCCCGTTCATCCTGACCGTGGAGATTGGTTTGTTTAGCCTTGAAGCCCATTTCCAAGCACAAATCGATTTCTTCATTTGGAGAAACCCTAAGTGATGCCCAGAAATGTCTTGAGCACTATAAATACATTTTTTAGGAACCCAAAGTTATATCATCTATCATATTATTTATGCTTTTTATGTTTAAGAATTCCTTTTAAGTTTTTAGAGTTGTTTTAGGTTTAGGAAGATAGGGATCTATCTCTTGAACCCTCTTTGTTTCTTTTTCAATATCTATTTCTATTCAGCTTTTCAATACAATGTTTTTGCTTTTTTTAATCATGTTTGAGTAGTTTTATTGTTGGGTTTAAAGGATTTTTGATGAGGGCTATATATGTTCGATGAAGATTCTATTAGCTATTAAAGCCAAATCTTAGAACTTTTTCTGCTAAACTTATTTTTAATGCATGAGAGTGGCGTCATGAACTATAATCAGGTTTTAGGTTTGTAGTGTTGCAAAATTTTTCATTAGGAGCCAAATCTAGTTTGAGAAGAGCAATTCTACCATATTAGTGGAAATATACCTATGGGTGAGCTGTGAATGTTGACGAGTCTTAAGCAAGATAACATCTCTTTCCTTCTGGGGCCAGAGTGGAAACCTACTGGTCAAGGTTGCGAGAGATAGTTGGTTATGACCACGATAGTGGCGTAGTCATATGTTCGTGACTCGAGTTCTAAAAGTTTTAGCTAGGATCTTTTAAATTACTTTTTAGCAATGTTTTGAATCGTTCATCCTCATAGATAATTTCCCTGAAAACCTAGCATCTCGTCTTTATAAGTTTTTGCCGATTTCATACAAGTTTTAGACACTAGGTTATTTTCTTTATTCCAACCGATTTTCATTCAAGTTTAGATTAGGTCTTCTTTAATTTTTCCAGCAATTTTCCTTAAGTTTTTTTCCTTTCCCGTTTAGCTTAGAATTTACGTTTTACTAACAACCTAAAAATCCCTTTTATAGTTCTAGACTTCCTTACTTCATATTTCTTTCAAAGGCTTTTGCAGGAAAAGATCCTCCTTCCCTATGAATTTGATCCTTAAGTACTACAATCAATCAGATGTGCACTTGCGGCTTATTGATTCTTATTAGGGTAAAATTTGACACCCCGCACACACCACATCAGCTTGCATCTTTTCCCTTCCAGGGACAGAGTGTAAACCTACTGTTCAAGGTTGCGAGAGATAGTTGGTTATGATCACGGCAGTGACATAGTCATATGTTCATGACTCAAGTTCAAAAAGTTTTAGATAAAATCTTTTAAATTACTTTTTAGCAATGTTTTGAATCGCTCATTTTCCCGAGATAAATATCCTGAAAGCCCAACGTCTCGTTTTTATTGTCTTACATTGATTTTTATTCAAGCTTTTAGTCATTAGGTTATTTTTCATTCCTAGTTGATTTTCATTCAAGTTTTAGAATATGTTTTCTTTAGTTTTTCCAGCCGGTTTCTCTAGTACTTGTTTATGAAGAGATAACTCTTTCTACCCGTCAGAGATTTCTTCTCAGTTGCATGAAATATGGCTGGTCTGGTCAATCCTATTTTTATATGCCTGATGGACTTGGCAAAATAAGAGCATCTTTTATTCCGTTGGCCGAGCCTTTTTCATTCCAGTACTTCAAGTGAGAGCTAGAGCGCTTCTTTCTCGAGGAACGCCTCTTCTCGTCCCTTTTCCCTTACAAGAACAAATTGAGATAAACCTATAATATATATGGATAACTATTCCATTTGCCAAATACAGTAGGTCAATTTAATGCAATAGTAATAATTTAAAAAATATTAAAATTTATCTTTATTTGATGGGGTTCTTTCACATATGACCCACAAATTGAAGTCAAATGCAAATCTAACATTTTTGTCCCTCTTCAAAATTATCCATTTTCTCCCTACTATCTCCATTAAGCCACATATAATAACGTAAATGTCATTATGTTTATAATTATCGATTTTTTAAGGAAATTTTAAAAAGACATAACCATCCTAAGATATATCAAGTATTCACGAAAATGCCATCATCTTCAATTTCGCCAACTACCATTACCAACCAAAATTGAAGCTCTTAATGCTTGCCCATCCGCATTTGAAGCTCTAAATGCTTATTTGGCCGCTCAGAACTTCATTCTATCTTCAAATTTTTCTCCAGTTTCATCTAAAAATCTCTTTCATTGTCGACATTGATATGTTTGAATTCACAAATATCATATTTTGTGAGATTCTTGGATAACCGAGTTCTGGGCTGGTTTGCTTTCGGTGCATTTCAAAAATTCCGAACTTCTGTCAAACTTAATCGAGTTCAAATTGGAAGGAGGTAAACATCTAATTCTTTTCTTTAACATTGGGCTATGTTTCGCGAAAGTAAACTTCTTTTATAGTGTGCTAGTCAACGCAAAAGGTTAGATTTGCAATTGACATTTTGATATTTTTTTGAAAGTAGACTTCTTTGTAAGTCTGCGAATTTTCATTTGAATACAAAAAAACAAAGTGTAGACTTCTATTTCTTTTGAAGTCTGCTACGAAAGTCAAACATTTGGTCAATTTCAGAAATAACCTGGAGCAGACTTCGATTATAGTGTAGACTTATTTAGCTGACTTCACAACAACAGAAGACTTCTTACCTCTTACAGCAAAAGAAGTCTGCTGTAAAAGTCAAACGTTTGGCCAATTGCAGAAATAACATTTTTCTTATGCAAACTTTATATAGAAGTCTGCTACGAAATTCAAACATTTGGTCAATTGCAAAAGTAACCCTGTCTTTTTGGCAGACTTCTACCTGAAATATACCGGGTGGAGTTGTGCTGGAAGTCTGCATTTTTTCATTTTTAAAAAGCATTTTTTTTTAACTTTTGTATTTGAATTTTTTTTAAAATTTTTATTCTTGTATTTTAAGTAAGGTTCCTTCACCTGTATGAGTTTGGTATGCTTATGTGTTATACATAAATAGTTATGATTTTTATAGATTTGAAAGCTAATTAGCACACATTAGCAGACTGCATAAGCAGTCTGCTGATGAAGTCTGCTTAGACGAATGATAATAACACAGTAGACTGCACTAGAATCTGCCTAATTATTTTGATAAAAATCCGTTTTCGAATAAATTGTATATGTCAAAATAAATTTCTTGTTTGGACATGTTGATTTGCTTTTTTTGTTACATATACGTGAGTTTCACGTTGATATGTGTTATAATTACAAAGTGATGAATTTTCTTGAATGTTTAGACTTTTAGCCGATTATACGTTACTTGGAAAACACGGTTTCTAATGTGGTTTACCTTTTTTTGCAGATGCCGACTCAGTTGCCTGTTGTATTTGGAGAATAGGTTATGGGTGCTCAGTCGTGGCACTTTGTGGTCGATAATCGCAAAGGAGGGAGGTTGTTTTTCTTGAATGATGGTTGCACACATGGAGAACTCGTAGCTATGGCTCTAGATGATTACATGCTGGATGGAAAAACGGACAGCGTGTCTATCACTTATGCATTGCCAGATTCAATGTTAGCAAACATGGCTCCAGATACCTCTCCTATGCATATTACAAATGATAGACAAGTACAGAGCTTGATTGGGTTGAGTAAGATGCATGTTATACGTCTTTGTGTATCTTGTCGCAAGGACCATGATGGACGTACTGGTGGTCTTGACGCTGCTGATGGGTGTTCTGTTGAAGGTGGGAATCAAACTACAGAGGAAGGTGAAGATGAAAATGTTGATGAGTGTGATGATGATGAGATAAACGAGGACATCAAAAACGATCCAGTAAAGGAGGAAGACGGTACTGACTCTGAGGATCAGGACTACAGCCAATATGGGAAAGTGAAGGATGAGGATTCAAATTCTGATTCAGAGGGTGAGTGGATTGAAAAACCGGTTAAGGCTCCTCAAAGAGGATATGAAAGAAATTGGGTTGACAAAATAAAAGTAAACGGAAGTTTTGCTACAAAAGACGATCTGATTTCAGAGATAAGGTTGACGGCTGTTATGTTGAAGTTTGCATTCAGAGCTGATAAGTCATCGAAGCGTCTGTTTGTTGCTAAATGTGCTGTTAAAGGATGCCAATGGAGAGTTATAGCAGCTGTAAAGAACGAAGCAAAGACTTTTGGGTCACAAAATATGTCAAAACTCATACCTGTTCTGTTTCAGATCGGTTGACTCACCGAAAGCATACGACTCCAAGATACATTGGGAAGTTATTTATAGAGCGTGTGGGATTAATTGATGGAATTACTGCACAACACATCAAAGATTCAATGCAGGTGATGTTTGGACTGAAAATAGACTACACAACTTCGTATAGAGCTTTGATGTATGCACAAGAATGTGTGAGGGAAACCCCTGAGGATGGATATAGCCGACTGTCTTCTTATTTGCATCTGATCGCTGAAGCAAATCCGGGTACTATAACTGCCCTTGAACGCGACAGTCAGAATAGGTTCAAATACCTATTCCTAGCCTTCAGAGCCTCCATAGCTGGTTTTTAATATCTCAGGCGGGTCATTGTTGTCGATGGGTGTCATCTGACTGGAAAGTATGGAGGGACTCTGCTACTGGCAACAGCACAAGATGGTAACTTCCAGATATTTCCACTAGCTTTTGGAATAGTGGACTCTGAGAATGATAACGCAAGGGAATGGTTTTTTACAAAATTGCGGGAGTGTTTTACAGACGAGTATCCGTTGGTGATAATTTCAGACAGGCATCATTCCATTAAGAAGGCATGTGAGACTGTTTTACCGTGGGTAACACGCGGGATATGCTATTATCATCTACAACACAATATAATCACTAAGTTTAAAGGGAAGCATCTTATGTACTTGGTCAAACGTGTTGCGTATGCATATACGGTTCATGATTTTAACCGGTATATGGACGAGATAAAGCATATAAAACCTGATCTTGCAACGTACCTGGAGGAGGCAGCATTCAGTTGTGGTCAAGAGTTCACTTTCCGGGTGATAGATACAATATAAAGACGAGCAACATCGCAGAGTCTATCAACTCCGCTCTCAAACGGGCATGGAGATTTCCCATATTATTCCTGTTGGAGTACTTACGGGAGAAGCTAACAAAGTGGTTTTGTAAAAGGCGAGAAGATGCTTTGAGTCTTCAAACTACCCATACTCGGGGAGTTTAATATTTGTTGGCACTTCGTTCACATTATGCTGATAATTTGATGGTTGAAGGCATAGATGGTTGGCGATTCAATGTGAAAGGAGGATCACATAACTGTGTCATTGATTTGGAACTTCGAAAGTGTGGGTGTGGCATGTAATATATTGAGAAAATACTTTGCTCTCATGTTATAGCCGTTTCAGATGCAATGCATATGCATCTGGCTACTCTTGTATGCCCGACATACTCTAAAGATTACTTGTATGCAGCGTACTCGCATAATATATATCCTCCAAGCATTACAATGAAAACCGATGAAACAGCAAAATGTATACCTCCAGAAGTCCGACGTAAAAAAGGCAGGCAGAAGAAGTAAAGATGGCAAACTTGGCTGGAAATTTTGAGGCATAAGCAAAAGAAATCCCATAAGATCCACAAACAGTACAGTTGTTCGAAATGTCACCAACCAAGACATACCAGACCGGATTGTATAAGTGTTATGTTACCTGATACTTTTAAGGTTTACATTGGTTGAAGTTAATTTCCTCTGGTTTTTGCAGACGTGGAAGTTAAGATAACAAAGGGCTATCTATAATAGCAGACTTTCACTGCAGACTACACATGGAAGTCTACTAACGTAGTCTGCTCAACAAGTCTGTAGACTAAGTAAGGTAAATCATATTGAATATATCTGTTTCATGTCTATGTACGATCATTCTTAATTCTTGTTATAAACTATGCGATATATGAAGATAGGATTAGGCTAACATTAGAGTACGTGAATTATCACAAAAGCCATACTAGTCTATTATAAGTGTTTAGGCTAACAAAAGATACAACCACACTATTGTTTACAATATTACTAAACAAATCGGAATTAGTTAGGAAATTACAGTTAAATAAGAGAACAACAATTCTGGCAGGTTAACCAAAAACTTCCAACCATACCACACCCAACGAGAGTCTTTTCTCTTACAGTACAGAATATACATAGTTGGACATATCACTTATCTTCGTATACGTCCAACCATGGATAATCATACTTCTCTTCGCCGGTTACTCCTGTCTCGTCAAATATCTCAGCTGCCATCTTGTCTCGGATAATTTTAATGTTTGCATCACACAAGGTCTTAAGAAATGGCATCCCTAGAGCATGGCATTTGAGGTACTTCAGGTAGTAAACGCCACAGTCACCGCTTTGTCTGTTTTGTGAGATCAAATAGCCCTTGATTCGCTCCCACGTGAATGGATCATAAGTCAGATTGATCTGGTCTTCAGCAGGGGCACATTCACGGAGGATATAGGGAACCAAGACGGTAATCGGAGTCACATCAGCCTCAATCTGAAGATCTGATGCATGAGTATTGACATGGCTGTCCCAAATGACAATATGCTTCATTGGAATAGAAATCCACATTACCACCCAATTATCATCAGTGATGTGTAACATCGAGTACAGGTCATCCACATCATACCCCCACGTCTTGTTATTAACGCAGTAAGTTGGCACTGTGCCAGTTTAGTACTCGAACGCGCCAGTGGGAAGGAGCTTGCCTGAACCATCAGGGTTGGCGTGAGAGTTAACGAACTCCTGGTACTTGTGCCTCCACATCGTAGCAAAGTAGGAGTTAACGAACTCCTGGTACTTGTGCCTCACGGAAGGTTATCCTGCTCGACCTAAACCACTCAGGATGCTTTGTAAATCGCAGCCTGAGTAGGTTAATCCCAGCTTCCATGTGCTGCATATTCAATGAAAACAATTATTGAAGAAGAGAGAAATATGTTGTGGTCATATCATATATATACTCGCGTAACTTACGGTGTCTGCTAGCCATTTTTTAGGGACTCTTAGAATGTAGTACCAGTCCGTGGATGACCATTTTATCCGCTTATGATAGTTCCTGAAAACACCAACATTAACTTGTCTGATATCCTAAACTACATATACAATAGAAAGAAGTATGCTATAATAACTCCAAAACAAAGACTTACGGATCTTTTTTCAGACAATCAGTAAGCACACCGATCTTTTGCTTCATGTCTGTCATATCAAACATATCATATCCACACCCTCGGACATTTTTTGTTTGGGATGATCTCTTTCGCTGTGCTGTTGGATTTGAAAGGGTTTTGTTGTGTAGGAGCCAACTTTCGCAGTCATTCACTCTTCGCACGGGCAACCAGTTGTGCTGCCTTTCTGCCTTTCTCGCACTTCTCTTTCTGGACCTGATTGAAGTCGATGTCGCATTTTGCTGGGTCAACCATAACAATGCTTGGCTCTGGAGTTCCCTGCTTACCATCGTTCACGCTCTCACTCGGGACATCTGTTTGTTCATTTTGCTTAGACACAAAATTACTCTGCAAATATGAAGATTTAAACAGACATCAATGAGACGAAACCAAACTTCAAACAACATTAAAGAGTACAATTAAAAGCATTAAACATTTAGTGGTAACAACTCCACGGAAAACAGATTACTAAGCTTTCAAAACAGATTGGTAAAGTTCGATGAGAAGTTTGAAAACAAATATGGAATTTTATTTTTTCCGGGGTTTCCTTCCTCTTTTCTTTAGAGCGGGTTTTGAACTAACCCCGATATTAGGATCGGCGTCAGTTGGATCGGTTTTTGCGCCATCGGCGTCTGCTTCACCATCGCCAGCCACATCCTCCTTGTACCTCCGGTCCCAGCTTGGAGGATCACTGCCTCTAATTTCTGCTCCACCATTCCCAGCTTTGTGTTGAGTAGTTTGATCTGAGATTCACAACCACTCAACCCATCCATCATCTTGTTGAAGCAGTCGTCCATGTGGTCCTTCAGAATCGTAACCATTGACTCCTCTTCATCACTAGTGACTGGGCAGAACCGCTTCCGACTTCCTGGATCACCAACGGATTCCGATCGCCTCTTTAGATCGACAGACAATTCGGAATTGGCATACTTCATCACACCTGTTGGAGGCCAATGACTCATATCCCATTTCCATTGTTTAGGGCCAAAATGGCCAAACATCGCTTTGATGATGTTGTCAGTCCTCGTGTCTTCTTCATCATTGTCTTCTACTTCCCAGCGCGGAAACATGTCGAAGAAGTCCTTAACAACGTAGTTGTTTATACGTGTCTACATGAAAATAAAAGCTGTGTTATATGACGTCTACTGAAGAAATCTACCAACGAAATCTGCACTAAAAGTATACTAAAGAAGTCTGCACTAGAAGTACACTAAAGAAGTCTGCACTAGAAGTATATCAAAGAAGTCTGCACTAGAAGTATACTAAAGAAGTCTACCAATATAGTCAAACAAGTATGAATTCAGACTACTTACCTGTCGGAGCATATTCTCTTTCATAAATTTCCTCCCCCTGGATCCCTTGTAAGCTATCAGCGGTACCTCGGGGTCGTTTGGGAGTGGTTCACCAAATTTTTCAGCAAAGTCGGGAAGAGCAAAGTAAACCCAGACTTGTAGTACTTGAACGAACCCTTCAATGGTGTACAACGACCATATTTCTTTCTCCTTCACCGACCATATCAGGTGTTTAAAGGCCACTCTTCCCCAAGGGTAGTTTTCAAACGCATCTAAGTCCATCACAAGCTTTGCCAACCTAACCCGAGTAGCTGAAGATGGTTTTCGTGCTTCAATGTAACTAGCATAAATGCTAAGGTATCCCAGCCTCAACCGATCCTCGGAACACCACGACCTGCATTCCTTACAAGCTTCTATCAAATCTTCAGTGCTCGGGCCCAAATCCTGATTGACTCCCTATCGCTCCCAGAAATCTTGCATCTCCTCAGTTACCTCAACCACCGGATCCTCGAGATTGTTCACGTACTCGCAATTCAAGCCAGTAATATGTTAGAACTCATTCAAAGAAAAGCGGATCGGGATTAAACCTACGAGGCTCCAAATCTCAAATTTTTTCTTGCAAACTAGCTGCATGCCGAGAATGTAATGCACCAGTCTAGATGCCCCGCCGAAATCCAGCTGACTGTACTTCAAGAACACTCTCAGTCTAGAGTTCATTATCTCTTCCCACTCATCTTGTGTTAGTGCTTCCTCGAGTGCAGTCATCAGCTTTGTCTCACCGTTATGGTATCCTATGCTTTTTAGAGGATACGGCTCATCGCCTTTCGTGAAGAGATGCGGGGGGAATTCTGGGTTTTCCATTAGCTTAACTGACGTCTGCAAAATGGATTAAGAGAAAAAATAGTAGCCTTAAAAGAAGTCTACTTACGAAGTCTCACAAAGAAGTCTCCACACGAAGTCAACCAACTAAGTCTGCAATTGAAGTTTGTAGCCCTAATAGCGTAATTAAGACAGTTGCCAAAAAACTAGCCTCCGACAAAGTTCTCTAGAAAAACACAAACCGTTTTTAACTCCGTTTTACGTGATAATACTTCCAAAATAGTTCGCCTAACACTATACAAATAAAAACAAGAACAAATATCTATAACATATGAACTAGAAACTTGGAAAACGGGTGTTCGATTTTTGTCCGACTTTGGAACATATATATACTCGTTGTTGTCCGATTTTTAGAAAAACCGGTGTAGAAACCCAAATGACTAGGAACTTAGAACCCTTAAAGATATTTATGAACAAATTATACGAAATTAGTGCAGCCAAATACCTTTCCACAACCAACGGCAAAAATGGTAAGTTACGAACGGCGGCGACACCAGATCTGGAATAGAAAGCGAAGGGGATTAGGGTTTATGTAAATCACAGACTTCGATCCAAAAGAGAAATCGGCATTAATTTGAACTTACCTTAAACGGTAAACGGATGTACAGTAAAAACCGGCGACACTGCAGAGATAAATTTTACAAAACTCGGTAGTTTTTTTTTTAACCGATGTTGTGTTAATACAGTGTTAGAAACGCTTATATATGTCCGTAGAAACCTATTTAACCATCGTACCGGTTCAATAATCGTCGTACCGGTTCAATAATCATCGTACTGGTTCAATAACCATCATACCGGTTCAATTCGATCCATTAGCATCGATTAGATTTGGTTTATCGTACTGTTTTTTTTTTAAACGCAATTGGTTTAGCCTTAAATTGGTATAGCTGGTTTGCAATATAATTATAAAATTGTCGGTGAATTCATTCTACGTATTAAGTCTGCATAAGAAATCTGCTTATTAAGTCAGCATAAGAAGTCTCCCTAATAAGTCTGCTAGTCGACAAATATGTCAGAAACATAGTTTACATAATTAAACATTTGTTCAATCATATTCTCTTTCGATAACAACTACGATCGAGTTAAACAAACACCAAAAAAGACAATAACAACAATCAGGATTGCACCAGCCACCATCGCATGATTAAACTTCAAGCCTCCCAAACGTGACTCCAAAAGTTGGTCCCCTAGTTGTGCTATATCAGCATCCAAGCTCATGATCCTGCGACGCATTGCCTCCATTGCTGGCTTATCAATACAATTCTGTACAGCTTTGCAATCACCAATTTTGAAGTAACGAATGGAGCCTGCGTGTTGCTCTACAACCAACCTAAGCTCTTGAAACTCCTCGGTCATAGCTTCATCCCACCACTTGAATATATGGTAGCCACCATCCTATACAAACACTCATAACCCATCACAAAGGGAAACAATCACAAACATAACTATTCAACACAACGACCTCTCACAGACCAATACAGCAAACGACTTATTACCTCATTATTACGGCATCCGTTGAACCTTCTACCTGGATTTAGGTCTATGGAAGATGTCTGGAGCACTGGCACCAAACCGCAGTAACAACGGATAGGAAATCCAAAATTTCCACCAGATCGACATCGAGCAGTCGAACTCATACATTCTCTCAAGCTGCTTGAAGATTGAGTGTAGCTGTATTGACCCATTCCAGCTAAAATGATTTTTTATGTAAGAAATGCATGCTTTTGGAAAAATTATATATATACTTCAAGCTAAAGGACAAAATGACATGACAACAACAACTAAAAAAAAAATTAAAAATAATAATTTTGCATCTAAAGAACAAAAGAACAAAAACAAACTTTCCAAACAAGTATTTCTTACTTGCTAAACAACAAAATAACAAAAAACGTACATCTTGTAATAAACAAATCTTTTTACTTATTTACTCACGGGATTGGGCTTAGATCTGTGAAAATAAATAGCAAAGCAAAAGGACAAAAGGACAAAAGGACAAAATAAAGGACAAACAAGTAAACAATAAGATACGGACTAAACAGAGAATGTAATGGTGAAGAACTCACAGATCTGGAGAGAGAAATAAGAACGATGAAGACGCCGGGTGGGTGAGATCTGCAGCAACAATATATCTAGTGAGATATATGAAACAACATATGCATCAGAAACGGAAAAGAAGAGATGTAGTAGGAGGGTGAGTAATAAGGCTTACCAGCTGAAAAATGTCGAGAGGAAGATGAAGACGCCGCAGGATATCTACGTCAGAAACCATATAAGAGTTCAATAGATGGAAGGGGAATAGAATAAATGGGGAGCGCCGGGAAAAGCTTACTGCAAGCGAGAGTCGCGGCGAGAGAGACCAGAGTGCAGCGCCGTTTTACAGTGATCTAGGGTTTTTTTATTTATGTTAACGACTGGTAAGTTTCTTTATATACTATGTTTAAAAAAAATCGGTTAGGTTAATTATTTCGGTTCTGGTTTGAAAAGACTTTGATCCGTAGTCTGCAAACCCAAAATTAAACCCTATTTTGAATAAGTTTATATTTCTTGTTCTAAATTGATTCGGTTATATTATATTTTTATTTATAAACCTCATAATTGCTTATATATGATTTTTGAAAACAAATCTCTGCTCAAAATGTTTTTATATAATTTTAAAATTAAAATATACAGTTTACATTTATAGTAGACTTCTTTACAGTCTACTCAGCAGACTGTAAAATTATAAAGAAGTCTCCAACCTTAGTTTAGAATTATTCACTTTTGTTGTTTATCTTAGCTGGTTTAAAATGATTCATTTTTATTAAATACTAATTTATATAGATCATACTTGTTGACATTTGATTTATAGAAACAAATTTCAGTTTAAATTATTGTTATATAATTTTAAATTTTAAATCTAAGATTTAATAATATAGTAGACTTTTTTACAGTCTGCAGCCCTAGATTAGAATTATTCACTTTTGATGTTTATCTTAGATGGTTTAAAATGATTCATTTTTATTAAATTCTAATTTATATAGATCATACTTGTTGACATTTGATTAATAGAAAAAAATTTCAGTTTCAATTGTTTTTTATATAATTTTAAAATTTAGATATAAGATTTAATAATATAGCAGACTTCTTTATAAATCTGCGGAGAAGAGTTCACAAATATTTGCAGAATTTGCAGGGTTAAAATCGTAACTGAGCCATCCGTTTTTTTTTTTACTCATGTAGGAGATAATAGTAATTTCTCTACCCTTCTGACATATTTTTGCAATAAGTTGAATTTGGGGTATACTTTTGCATTTGGATTCAAATTATGGCCTATTTTATAAATTCCCTCTTATTTTATAAAATTAAAAAATTATTTTAGATTATTTTAGCTTTTCTTTAATACATTTTAGATTACTTATCAACAATCAGTTGTGAGTGTATTTTTACAAAATAAATAAACAGAATACTATATTAGATTTAATTTAACTAATATTTTCATAATAATGTAGATGATAAACAAAATATTATTGTATTTTTATCGTAGTAAATCAATCAAAAAATTCAAATATTTACAATTAATATATATTTATATTCAAATGTAATATTAACAGGTGGGTTAGGATTTTGTTTTATAATTACGGTCTTTTACAGATTATTTTGTTAAAGCATAAATATATGGATTGGATTAGTTGTGTAGCAAATCTTTATTCACATAATAACAAATTTTAAAATCAAGATTATATTGATATATACTTAACTAACTAATATACACCATATCGTAATATCATAAACATTATAATAATTTTTTCAGATAACAAAAATTGCTATCATTTAAGATTACAAAAACTCACACAATCATGATTTTGTTTTTGTTAAATTTAAGTCAAACTATTTTGTTTAGTGTTTAATTTATATAATGTTTTTTATTCAATAGAAATATCACAAGAAAATAATTCATATAAAATTAATGCCCCGCACATAGCGCATATTAGAATCTAATTTGCATACCACAAGTTAGAAATATGGTATAAATATTAAAACACATATTGCACAACAAATTAAAAAATTATTATCTTTTCACTAACAACCTGTTGGGGATAATTTTAATCTTTCGTATGTGGCTTCCATTGCTTTTTCGCAGGTATGACTCTCTAGGAAAATTAGGTTATGTATTGAGCTTACTGTCCAAAACGACCTAAGCATATAACACCGGGCCTCGAATCCTTCGGATTCAGGAGATGCGGCATGAAAGGCCACCTGTTCTCGGGGTCCTTGTAACTGGCAGCATAGACCACGTTGTCAGAGAAAAAGAGGTCAAGAACTAAGTGGTCAGGATGAGGAGAGGTTGTCGTCTCTATGTTATAGACCTAAGCTCAGTGATCTGGAAGAGTCGGGACGTAAGAAAGTGTAAACCACACAGGTACCTGAAAGAAGAAACAAGCCAGCAAGGCAATCCCGACAGCCCAATTTTAGTATCAAAGGATTCCTGCCAAGTATGAATACTCTATTAAGCGGAAAACATTATTCAAATTTCCCTTTATTTGATTATCAGAATGTGAATTTGGCTGATTTGATTGCCCATACCCTTTGCTAACTCGCAAAATTGGCATTTAATGCTCAATGTTTACACGTGTCAGGTGATAATGACCACTCGTAGAAGGCAGAAGAAAAACAGAGGTTCAGCAAAGACTATACCGCGTCTGAACAGGCAAACCCAACCCGTACACTGATGGTAAAAAGGATGGGCCAAAGAACTGACTCACAGCAGGAGGAACACACCAAGAAAAGTTGGTGAGACAGTCAGCAGTATAACGCAAGCATAAGATTCAGATACAACCAAGCCGGTCCAAACCGACCCGCAAAACCTACAACCCAAGGTCTGACCCGGTATACTAGTACGGGTCAGGTAAAACTCTAGAAATACTGAATCGTTTCCGACGAGAAAGGAGTTCAATCCTCTCGCTACCTTGAAGTTCATATTATCTGTCTATCGTGGATTACAAGGCTTAGTATTCTTACTTTCCAGTAATCATTCTGACCATTCACTTATTTCCACTCTACGGCGGTTCCAAACCGTGGAATATTTCCACCCTTACACTTCTTCTCTTTTCCACTTAGAAAGTCCACTAAACTTAGGCCTGAGCAGACTTTCCCATTCTTAAGAACTCTCGGCCTGTTTTTTTCTTTCCGTTTTTCAATCTTTTTCCATCTCTGTGATTTGCCATTTTATGGTCCTTTCTAAACCATTTTCTGACTTGAGCGTCGGAGAACCATTGGAAAACCATCGTGTTTTCCGAGTCTTCACATGTTTTTTTTTGTTTTGTAGGAGACTTGCCCCCAAGAGAACCAGAAATTATTAAACACACCTAAGAATCAAAAATCAACATTGAATCAGTAACGCTTATTTAACTTTTATTTCTCATTTCCATTTTGTGTATTTCAAAATAGAATTTGAAAAAGTATACCTTGTGTAGACAGATAACTTAATTCGGAAAAATAGTATAAACATCAAAAGAGATTTTGCACAATAAATTAATTAATAAATAAATATACACATGCCCACTTAGAAATTACAAATTCAATATATTTGATCGTAAATAGTTGAATTAAAAAATAATAATTTAGTCTACAAATTATAACCTCAGACACACATATCAGAATCTAGTTTTCTTTTCAAAATATGTCATTATTGACAAAAGCAATCTCATTAAAAAAAGAAAATTCCTTTTAAAAACAATTAGACAAAATACTTAATGTTGAACAATATTCTAAAGTTTTGAATTAAATAGCACTTTTCTTTCATTTTTGGTAGAAAATTGGGTTCACGCAAAGGTATGTAGTCGCAACTTTGCTATATTAGATAGTAGGTGCTGCCGGAAGTGTTACGCTTACCTCAAAAAACAGTGAACATAACTATAATAGTAGCGAGGCTATGTCTATTACGGAGAAATATTCTGTCCTGATGAAAAAATTTACTCTGTCCCGATGGATAGTATATATATACATACATTTTTTTGAACATTCATATATATATATATATATATATATATATATATATATTGAGATTCCCATTTGTCTCTTTGATGACCACGTGATAATATGAAATCAAAAGTAGATGATGTATCCATTTATAACGCGATAAAGTCAGCTGAATCTCTTGCTCATTTGAAATTAGATAGTCCGTGAAGTTGGAGATTATTTCTAGCTTGGAAGTAGATACCTTGGATAACCACACACCAGTTGGAGATTATTTCTAGCTTGGAAGAAAATACCTTGGATAACCACACACCTAGTAGATATCGCAAAACACAGTTTTCAGCTTGGTGGTGATCCTAATTATGGCATGGGACGAGGCATTATTTCGGAGAAACTTGCTATAAGAACGGAGAAACCCGTTGGAAATGGCTTATATATGTATATGTAGAGTCTAAGAGAAACATAGTCAAGAGTTTATATGAAATTTCGGGTACTGTAGGGTCTAAGAGAAACAAAAGACGTACTCTAGTTGAATGTGAGCTTTGGAAGTGAAGCTAGAGGATTCTATGCAGGTTTCATTACCAATTTAAGAAAAAAACATTAATATATGGGAAATTGACTAGAATAATCTTAATTAAGTGTTTAATTAAGTGTTTGGTCTGTAACTTGTGCGGACATATGGGTTTCAATATTATAAACCAAAAAATGAAAAGAATTAAAAACAACTATTTAAGACATACATAATAAAAATAAATCAAACCCAAAAAGTAAAGATCATTCAAAATTGAAGACGAAATTGTTTACTAAATAAGTGTATTGAACTCACAAACCAATTGAATTAAGACAAAAGCGAATTCTTTATCTATACATAATTGTTTTTCATCTTCTTCTTTTTCTTTTTATTGATCTTTTAGTTTTTCTTCTTTATCGTCTTTTCTTTATATTTTTTAATCGTCTTCCATATTTATCTCTCCTTCTTCTCTCGTGTCTTCTTCTTAAATTTCGTTCATTTTCTTTTCTTTCTTTTTTTTCTACCTCTTCATTTTATATGTTTTTTCCTACTTCTTATTTTTTAAGGTTTTTTTTATCACATCTTCTTCTTGTTTTCTGTTTTCCTCATCTTCTTCCTATTCTACATTTTCTTCTTCTTCTTCTTCTACATCACCTTTGTCTTCTTCGTTCTCTCCGACTTCATATTCTTCTTATTTTCCTTCACCTTTTATATCAATCAAATATATGTACTTGAAAACTGTAACTCACGTCTTCTTCTACATCGACATCCTTCACCTTCTTCTTCTACATCGCCTTCTTCTCTCACGTCTTCTTCTTATTTTTCTTCTTCTTCGTCTTTTCCTTCTTCTTTATCATCGACATCAATTTTCTTATTCCTTATCTTTTCTACAACTTCTATTTCATTTATCTTTTCTGATTTGTCTTCTTCTTCTGCCTCTTTTGTTTTGTTCTATTCTTCTTCCTATTCTTTATCTTTTGGTTTAGTTCTTCTTCGTATTTTTATTCTTCGTTTTTTGTGTTTTAATTCGTCTTTTTCTTTAGTCTCCAATTTTAAGGTTGTTGTCTTCTTTTTCTGCCCTAAATTATTCATCTTATTTTTTCTTATATTTTCCTTCTTCTTCTTCATCATCTTTGACTTGTACTTTTTTTCATCTTATTTTTCCTCATATATTCCTTCCTTCTTCTTCATCGTCTTTCACTTGTATTTTTTTTTCTTCTTCCTCTTGTATATCTTTCGATTTTCTTATTCCTCACTCTTTTCTTTCATCTTCATCATTGTCTTTGACTTCTTCTTCACTATCTTTGTATTCTCTCAGTTCTTCTTCTTTTTCAATTTTTATTAGCCTTCTTTATTCTCCACTTCTTATTCCTCTTTGGTATTCATCAAACTCTTCTTCTTCTGGTTTTTCTTGATCTCTTTCTCATCTTCAACTACTTTATTTTCCTATTTCTTCTTCTTTTATTTTTTTCTTCATCTTTTATTTATATTCTTCAGGATTTCTTCTTTAACTCCAACATCTTTTTTCATATCCTTATTAATCTTCATTATTTTGTGTTCTCATCTGTTTCTTATTCTCCATGGTTTTATTCAAATTCGTCTTTTTGAGTTCTTATCATCAACTACATCTTTTTCTTTATACTTATACTTCTAAGTTATAAGAATTATACGTGAATAAAAGTAAGAGCAATGTATATAATTTATTAGAAAAATTATTTGTACATCCTTTTTAACAATAAATAACAATTATGAATGGGTAAAACTAATAACAAGATATAAATTATTAATTAGCAAAAATTAATTAGAAATCTGTTTAATCGTTTATTTTTATTGATGATTATTAAATTTAGAAAGTACATTAGGGAAATTAATTAAAATCTAAACACAAAAAAAAACTAAAAAATTGTTAAAATAAGATAATTAAGGTAAAAAATCAAAGACATTGCAAAGAATTGATGAAACTTATACTAAAAAACATTGAATGGATCTCTAAACATGAAAAAGATTCATCATAGAACCTGCACGTAACAAAGCAGTATACATCGTTCGAAGATAGCTTCGACCTACTCGGTATCATCGTGAATTAAGCCCAAAGCATAACATGCATCTTTGAAAATAGAGTGGACAACACCATTAATTGTTCTTATATCCATATAAAAACAATTATCCCGGATAAGAACAAACAATTATCATGTCCTTTTTGAATGCCCGCCTGCACTACAAACTTGGGCATTATCCTGGATACCAACACCCCCTGGGGTTTTTCCGGGGCCATCGGTTTACTCAAATTTTGATTATCTGTTTTAGAGACTTCCAAATAAGATAAATAACACTCAGTTTCCATGGATCGCATGATATATTTGGAAGGCACGGAATGAGAAAGTGTGCTTGAATAAGGATATAGATCCACATATTACATTAAAAATAGCGGAAACAGAAGCGTCATTATGGGAGGAGGCTCAAAGGTCTGAACAGGATTCGACCCTTTGACCTACGGTGGCTGGTGGTGTTATATTGATAGCTCTTGGAAAGATACAAATTTATTAGCGGGATTAGGATGATACTATTTTCAGGAGGGTGTCACGGAGAAAATAATGGGAGCACAGAATATAAGATGAAGCCTTACGCCTCTACATTCAGAAATGGAAACCCTGATATGGGCTATGCATTGTATGCTCGAGAACCAGAAGACGGACGTAGCTTTTGCAACAGACTGTTCAGAGTTCCCGGAAGGATTCAACACAAGAGGAAGCTCAAATTTTGGTACAATCTCATCTTCTAGTCTCTCTCTCTTTAAAAGGCATTTCCTTTCCAAAAAAAAAAAAAATCCGAAAATAAGAAAAGAAAGGAAATAAAAGCCTTAGAGAGTCTCGAGAGGTCGAATTTTAAGTCCTAAGGCAACTGGAGTTTGATTTTATGGAGTTTTGGAGATTGTTTTCTGATTCCCGGAAAGAATCTAAGTCTGAGGGAATAGCTGTTTACAACAAAGGAGGAAGGATTATGCAACAACATTTGGCAAGAAGAAGTGACTGAAAAATGTGGTCATCAACAGGTCCTTATCTCTCTTGCGGTTTTGCATATTATCTTGCATCCTCCAGATCTTCAGGTAACCCAAAAACACTTAAACTCCACCACTTAAACAGCCCTTTAATACCAAACGCCGTCTACCCTGGATGATGTCTTTAATGAGAACTCACTATTAAACTTAATGAATGTAGAGAGCTAGTTGACTGGAATCAAGATTTAGATTGTTTAAGTTCTGCATGACGAAAAAAGTGGACTAGTATCTCATGTGCATTGGTGAGAATTTTCTAGACTAAGTTGTGGATTGATGCACTATCTTTGGTCCTAGTTTAGGAGTTCATGTCTATGAGATTTGTGCATTCTCTATTATTGTTTTCACTTAACCAGTTTAGGCTTTTGCTTTGTTTGAGGACAAACAAAGGTTTAAGTCTAGGGGAGTTGATAACACCGTATTTTGACCACTTTTATGGATCGTTTTGAAATACTTTTTCTATGTTTTTAATATTTTAAGTACTTTTATTACGTTTTTCTAGTATTTGTAGTTCCAAGACTCTTTTCAGGTAACTTAGGGAAAAGCTTAACAAAATGGATAGAAAACCAGATTTCAGCTCAGAGTCAAACCGTCAGAAGTTCACCCCTGATTGAAGGCCTTCTCACCGTCTGATCCAGCTCAAATTTGGAGACCTTAAAGATGGAAGTATCAGCTTTCCAGTGCACTTTACAGCTTGGCAATCCAACGGTTCAATCAAAAGATACGTGAAGAGCAAGATGTCCCGTAAACCAGCCGGCAAGCACTTCCACCCGCGGCCAAACACTCATTCCCCGCGGTCACACTCGTCCTGACCGCGGCCATCAACCTCCGAGCCCAAAAAGCCCATTTCTGAAGCCCACATTTGGAGAAACCCTAAGTGACGTCCAGAGAGGTCTTGAGCACTATAAATACATGTCTTAGGAACCCTAAGCGAGACAATCTCATCACCACCGAAATATTTACTTCATATTTTTATTGTTTTTGCTTTAGCTTTTAGGGAGAGAGAGATTTGTCTCTTGAACCCTTGTTCTTTCTTTTTCAATTTCGGTTTCTATTCTACTTATTAATACTATGCTTTTGATTTCGTTCATTATGTCTGAGTAGTTTTATTGTTGGGATTAAGGGATTTTCGATGGGGATTTATATGTTCGATGAGGATTCCATGAGCTTTTGAGCCGAATCTTAGAACTTTTTCTTCTGAATTCGTTTTTACTGCATGAGAGTAGCGTCATGAACTACAATCTGATCCAGATGCTTGGTGACACGAAAGTGTTCATCCGGTATCAGATCTAGTTTGGGAGAGCAAAACAAACATAGGAGTGGAAACCTACCTATGGGAAATTAGTGAATTAGGACGAGTCTTAAACATAATGCATCTCTTCTCTTCCAGGGCCAGAGTGGAAACCTACTGGTCACGGTTGAGAGAGATAGTTGTCTATGATCACGACAGTGGCGTATTCATACGTCCGTGACTCCAGTTCGAAAAGTTTAAGCTAAGATCTTATCAAATTTACTCTCTAGCAATGTTTTGAATCGTTCGTACCCCTGAGAAAACTTCCCTGAACCCTAACGCCTTCTTTCTCATTGATTTACACCGATTTTCTTTCAAGCTTTAGTTCAATATTGTCTTTCCTTTTTAGTTCATTTTCATTTAAGCAATTAGATATCCGTTTTTCACATTTTTAGTCATTTCGTTAAGTTTAGTTATTACGTCATTTAATTCCCGTATTCTCTTTTAATATTTCGTTTTTACATTTTAAACACACTACCAAACCCCCACAAAACCGTTTGGTTCTAGACTTCCTTACTTTATACTTATTTTAAAGGCTTTTTGCAGGAAAAGATCCTCCTTCCCTTTGGATTCGATCCCTAAGTACTACAATTGATCAGCTGTGCACTTGCGGCTATTGATTTCAATTAGGGTAAAACTTGACAACCCTCGACACACCACATCAAGTCACCACACACACCACACCATCAATCATCATCTGAAGTTGATAAGTTACAAAGAGATTCATCTTCTGCTTCAGCGTCTTCGTTTCGTTATCAATTTCTTCGCAAGGTTGAATACCCTCTACCAAACTATCAACTTCGATTTCCTCAATCTGACCTATTAGACCGACATCAACTGTTTGCTATTTCTAAAACATGTTGAACTTGACATTCATTCTCTTTTAACGATGTGAGACTTTTACCACTTCAAATTTTTTAACTTTATTGACAGACTACTTTGCGACACAACAGTAATGACAGAAAAACGTGGCAAAATGGTCGCTGATTTGTGACTACGTTACAACTACATTTCCTGACTAAAAATACAGTCGCCATGTAGTCGCAAATTGAGACTGATTTGCGACTATCCCTAAAAACTGAACTATTCGTCGTTAAATAGTTGCTAATTATCGACTACTTAACGACGCCCAAGTTTCGTCATTAATTACCGACTAATATGTGTTTATGTTTTTGGTAGTCGCTTTGTCGTCGCAAAGTAGTTACAAAGTAGTCGCAAACGGTAGTCGCAAAAACTGTGTTTTCTTGTAGTGACAGGCTTACCAAAGTTCAACATAACTCAAGAAGGATGCGAAAGCTGTATCATCAGCAAACACAGCCGTGACTCATTCCCAAGAGAGTCTGAGTCAAGAGCCATTAAAAGGCTGGAACTTAGAGCACCTCCATTGAGGGCTTATAAGAAGTTTATGGCACAGACATATGGGTTGAGCCTTTTTAAATTATTAAAAGAGGTCCAAAAGTTAACATACAGGCGTTTAGTTAATATACTTTGAGAAGAGGTTTATAGGACACGTGGCAATATTGTATTGGCCGCGTATTTTTCTACTTTTTTGAGGGAGAAGCCCACTTTTGTTTGCCCGATATCATTTTCTCGATAGGAAACGAAAAAAAATCGAAACCTCATTCTCTCCGGCGATCTCCGGCGATTCTGCGATTATTGAACTCCTCGAAGAGGCATTTTGACAACGAAGACAGGTGTTTGTCGACTCCGGTTGCGAAGGTAATCGTCTGTTTCTCTTGTTTTTTGTTTTAGCGAGTAGAAATTTTATTGCTGCAAAATTAGGGTTAGTGAGTCTGGGGATTTTTGGGGGTTTCTTCATGATCTCAAACAACCGATATGGTACTTAGTGATTTGCGAAAGGGAACATGTTTAATTGCTTCAAATTTGCGAAATTAGGGTTTTACGATTTGGGGAAAATTGAGGGCTTTTTAATTTCTGGGAAATTAAAGACTATGTTCGTTTGATTTTTTGTGAAGTGTGGCTTAATTGATGTTGCTGAGCTCGGTTTGTTAGGGTTTATGTACAAAAGGGAAATTCTGATAAGTTGGAGTGATTTTATTAGCTGAGTTCGTCGTTATATTGTCAGGAAATGCCGATAAGTTGGAGTGAACCCAGCTCGGAAGGTCCTGAAGAAGACATGGCATGGGCCTACGACGATGCAACATATGGGATAGCCGAAATTTATCCGAAATGGGCAACATTTGTCCAATCTATACCGGTTCCCCAAGATGAGAAAGATAAATTATTTGCTCAAAAACAAGAATCTGTCCGAAAAGATGTCGAAAGAGCTTTTGGAGTCTTGCAGGCACGATTTGCAATTGTTAAAAATCCAGCTTTGATATGGGATAAGGAAAAAATCGGAAGGATAATGAGAGCATGTATCATCTTGCACAATATGATAGTTGAAGACGAACGAAACGGATATACGCTAGAAAATATTGCAGAATTCGTTCATGGAGAAGGAACCAGATCGTCTCAAGTGGATGTGCAATATTCTACAAATACGCCTACCAATATAGACAATGTGATCGGTATTCGTAATGATGTTCGTGATAGAGAGACACATTATCGTTTAAAAGCAGATTTAGTTGAGAATATATGGCAGCAATTTGGAGGGAATGACAATTATAACTAAATTTGTATTTGTAATATCAATAAATATTTTGATTTTCATTTCATGTAAACCAGTTTGTGTTTTTTTCAAAAAAATGTATGTTTAAATTATTTTTTACGAAATAAAATTTTTAAATATAAAAAAAAAATATTATTTTTTTATTCCTATGAACTCCTAAAATCGGGTTCACTGATGGACACAAATTAAAACACAAAGTTCATCACTGTACACATACTTTAAAAATATTAATAAAAAATTGTTAACAACCCTAAATAGGGTATGACTGCTGGAGATGCTCTTATCCACAGTGACTTGTGTGGACCAATGCAAAACACATCGCTCAGCGGAAGCAGGTATATTCTTACCTTTATTGATGATGCTACTCGAATAGTATGGGTATACTTTCTTAAAGCAAAGTCAGAGGTCTTCAAAACGTTTAAGAGGTTCAAGAATCTTGTTGAGAATCAATCAAACTCTAAGATTAAACGGCTCAGAACAGATAGAGGATCAGAATATCTATCAGGAGAATTCACCAAGTTCTTGGAGGACTGTGGCATTGAAAAACAACTGACAGCGGCTTACTCTCCACAAAAAAATGGGGTTTCAGAAAGAAGAAATAGAAGCTTGGTGGAGATGGCTAGAGCAATGATTAAAGCCAAAGGTCGTCCTTTAAAATTTTGGGAAGAAGCTGTTTATAATGCAGCTTATGTTCAAAACAGAACGCCGACTAGAGCTCTCAAGAATACTACTCCTCTTGAAGCGTGGAATGGTACAAGACCATCAGTTGGACATATGAAGGTGTTTGGTTGCTTGTGCTATGTTCACATCCCTGATGAGAAGAGAAGAAAATGGGATGACAAGTCAATTGCAAGAAGAGCTATATTTGTTGGATATAGCTCACAAACTAAAGGATACAGAGTATTTCTCTTCGATGAAAACAAAATAAACATCTCAAGAGATGTCATATTTGATGAAGAAAGTAGTGGGATTGGACCAGGAAGGAAGCTGTAAAAGATTACAAGATTTCTATTGAGAATGACGAAAGAGACCAAGATCAAAGAACTGAAGATGTTGAGCCAAACAATGATGAATTTGTTGATGAAGGATCTACATCTCAAAGTTCAAATCAAACAAGTTCAGGAGGAAGTTCTAGTCGTGTTAATAAGAGAACAAGATCACTCACAGACATTCTTCTTACGGCTCCGTATGCAGACTTAGAATACTCGGCTATAATGGAAGGATGTTACAGTGGCTTAGAGGAACCAGCCATATTTGAAGAAGCAGTCAGACACAGCGAATGGAATGAGGCAATGGAGGAAGAAATCAAAATGATATAGAAGAATGGAACATGGGAATTGGTTAAAAGACCATCAGACAAAAATGTAGTTGGAGTGAAGTGGATTTACAGACTGAAAACAGATGCTAAAGGAAATGTGGTGAGACATAAGGCGAGGTTAGTTGCAAGGGGTTTTACTCAGCAATATGGTGTTGATTACTTGGAAAAATTTGCTCCAGTTTCAAGACATGAAACTATCAGATTGCTCATGGCAGTTGCAGCTCAAAAGGGTTGGAAACTCTTCCAACTTGATCTCAAATCTGCATTTCTAAATGGGAAGCTGGAAGAAGAGATTTATGCTGAGCAGCCTCTCGGTTTTGAAATGAAGGGAAAGGAATATCATGTTCTCCTGCTGCACAAAGCTCTTTATGGACTTAAACAAGCTCCAAGAGCTTGGTACAACAGAATGGACGAGTTCTTTCAAAGAGAAAAGTTCAAGCGAAGTGACAATGATCATGCTCTATATACAAAAGAAAGCAATGGTAAGCTCTTGGTCGTATGTATATATGTTGATGATCACATTGTCACAGGAGATGATGAAGGCATGGTAAATGAGTTCAAGAATACTATGAAAGATGAGTTTGAAATGTCAGACTTGGGTTTACTGAACTACTTTCTTGGAATGGAGATTGTGCAAAAACAGGATGGGATATTTCTTTCACAAGAATGTTATGCCAAGAAGTTATTGAAGAAATTCAACATGGAGGACTGTAAAATCATGACTACGCCATTGATACCTCAACGCAAACATCAGGAAGAACAAGAAGAATCTATTGATGGCAAGGTTTACAGAAGTCTAGTGGGAGGTCTGTTATACTTAACTGCTACAAGACCGGATCTGATGTTTGCTGCCTCTTACTTGTCTAGATACTTGAAGGAACCAACAACATCTCATCTCAAGGATGCAAAGTGAGTTCTGAGGTACATCAAGGGAACTGTTGACATGGGTGTATGGCTTACTAGAGTGAAAGAAGCAAGTCTTGTTGGTTACTCTGACAGTGATTGGGGAGGATGCCGAGAGGATTTGATATCTACCACAGGATATTATTCAGTATTGGATCCGCAGTGTTTACTTGGCAAACTAGCAAGCAAGATACCATCGCTCAATCAACAGCAGAAGCAGAGTATATGGCATTATGTGCATCATCAAACCAAGCAACATGGTTAAGAAGATTACTTGGAGATTTGCGGATCAACACTCAAGAAGAAGTACATATTTACTGTGATAGTCAATCGGCTATAGCTATTGGGAAGAATCCAGTTCAGCACAGAAGGACTAAACGCATCCAAATCAAGTATCATGTCGTTAGAGATTATGAGAGGAATGGGGAAATTCAGTTGAGATTCTGCAAAGGAGAGGAACAACTAGCTGATGTATTTACAAAAGCTTTGAGTGGACAAAGTTTTGAGAGATTTTGAAACAAGCTCGGTTTGATTCACAAAATGGCAAGTGGGAGTGTTGAACAATGCATTTTGGTTTCAAACCAAACTAGAAGAAATTTAGTCAAGATGGAGTTGGTGGAACAGTTAAAGGCATGAAGAAAGATAAGGCTATATCTAGCCTTTTTGACTATGTTGAGTATTTTGGGAGAAAGGTGTAAGCTAGTAAAAGTTGTTGTCTATTATTTTCTTGTATAAGTCTAGTGTCTTGGAGTGTAATCGATAATCATCTTTTGCAAAATGAAAAACAAGATTGTTCAAGTTCGTTGTTCTCTTTCTTTCTAAACAAGCGATGAATCATATCAAAACAGAGTATTCTGTTTTGAGAAGAAAAACAGAGTATTCTGTTTTGAGAAGAAAAACATCACCGGCCTACAGCTGAAGAGGTGCTTCACACATTTCATTCACTACTACACTCCTTATGATGTAACTTTGCTTGTATTCAACTACAATTATGGTTTTATGTGTTACCTCAGGTGCTTGCGGATCCGTATTCCAAGGGTTTAGCTAAAGTTGAAAGAGAGCCTTCTGCTTAACCTGTCACAAAGTTAGAATTCGAGTTCGAGAGGATGAGGATCAAAAAAGAGGACGTGCGAGAGCTCATATATAGAGAGTCTCTTGAGTACCACCCAAAGATGCTGAAAGAATACTTGGATGGATCAGAGCCTACTAACTTTATGTACCCGAGGTGCTAGATTCAGTTGTTTTTCAGCTCACTCCCACTCGAACCTGGTAAAAATAATCTTCTTTTCCTTAATTGTTATGATCTAAAATATTTAGTTAAGTTATAAATCTGTGTGTTAGAAACTGTAAAGTCGATAACATATGTGACATAATTGTTCTATCAAAATCGAAAGTTTGCAACATTTTTTTGGGTTTCTTGAAAAGATCATTAGTCGTTTATTTGCAATTGATCCCAAATGGGTTAGTTAAGTCGCCAACTTTTGTGAGAAATTGCTCCATGAAAGTTGCATTTTTTTTGTGTTCCTTGATAAGAGATATTGAATATATAGGTTTGCGTACCAAATTACAACGGAAATTAAGTCTTTTTCTTGTGGGTTGTTTTCAGGTGTGATACTTTCCTGAGCTGACCGACCTGCTTCGCTTGTGTACTAGAATTAGTGAAAGAGCTTGGACACGTAGCACTGGGATGATGTTGGCATCAGGAAGTAGGCAATTGTGAGAGAGGGAGATCTCTCAACTGAGGTCAGATTCAGAGCAACTGCTCTCTGGATTTGTGGATCAAGCATTGGGGGTTGTAATCTTTTTTTATTTTTTTTGGTTAAATGGATTGTAACCTTAACCTCTGATAGTGTTCTTCGACTGTGATTTGTTATTGAATAAAAGTTGTTTCGTTCATTACATTTTAATTTCACTCTCATGTACAGGCACAACAATCCAGAAGGTTATTTATTGCTCTCAATTCTCGAAGGCCAGAGATACACAACTTTGTTAAGGTAAACTTTTACATTTAGTATTATATAAGTTAATTTTTACATCTAAACTCTAAAGCATACGAATTTTGATCTAGATTTTTTTTTCCTGGTCAACAAAAAAAACCATGGAAGATCTTCAAATCGCGAAAAAAGTTAAAAATATTATAGATGACCAGAAAATAACAATTAATTAAGATATGTTATCCATGAATGTCAAATAGCCATAAAAATTCAGTATAAATCTAGAATAACCATACCAAAAAAAATCCGCGCGTAGCACGAATGCTCACTAAAAATAAGAGTCAGTTGGGGTAATTTTGTCCTAATATATAGATCTCTCAGTCATTCTTAATGAAAGCAAATTGAATACTTGCTTTCCTACTTTCCAGACTTTCTAACAAACCTAAGTTCTTATTATTAAATTTTCTTTATTATTGTTAAAGAATATTTTTCATTAGATGGCCTTGATTAACACCTTAAATCCATAAAAAATACTCAAATTCACCCGACCAAGATTCTTTTAGTATTTGAAATAACTTGTAAACAAATATTGACCTTATATGAATAGAGGAATTGATTAAAAAACAAAACAAACAAAAATAGAAGAATTAAATGAGAGATAGTACAGATTATAGTATTTAAATTTACTGTATAAGATAGATATTTCAAGAAATCGATTACATTTTTTTAAGATTTATAAAACCGAAAGGGAACTCATACATCTTGTGACAGGAACCATCAATTAATGCCATAAAAGTAAATCATAAGAAACTTAGTAAGAATACATATCTAGATATGGTTTTAAAGATAGAAATCTTCACTTATATATAGAGATGTGATCATACGATTCGAAGATCATACAATATATGTCTAGTGAATGATATGTATACGAGACATACAGTTGTCTCATGAGCACTTGTTCCATGGTACTTCAACGCTCCAGCACTTATTTTCATCATACACCCTGAGACTAAAACAGAGTGAGATAAAATAAATTTACTAGAAATAAAATTTATATATAGGGGGAATCTCTTAAACGATAGATGTTTAGAGCACTTACATTATTAAGCTATCTTAGCTTGCTTGTTGCTCTCCAGCATTAGACCGAAGTGAATATGAGGAAAGTGTGCCCACTACAAATTAATCAGAAGATTACTTTTGTTTTATCCACAATGTAAGAGACATACCGTGTCATCTGACAGCCTTTAATTTTATATCTTATTAGTTTTGATAAGAAGATTTAAAAGATTCTACAGCTAACTTGGTTTATCAAAAGCCTATGTTTGACACTTCTATTTTGGGTTTGATTCTTGAGATACCAATAATTTTAATTCTTTTTAATAATTTTCACCCCCTAAAATTTAGTTTTGGATCCACCACTGCGTACACTTCTTTATATGGAACATCTATACATATACGAATATTATTATATGGAAAAGTGCGTACGTATATGCTACACTTGTACATGCGATAACACCATTATAAGGATCTGAATGGCAAACCATTTAAATTAATTTTGAACTTTTCATCATCTAATACTGATAAAGTTTTAAGTATAGAGAAAAAATTGTAAATGGTCTTTCTTTCATTGATTTTATAAGGAATTTTTCAAATAACATGTACCCCTAAATTTTAAAATGGCAATATCATGTTTATAAATTTGATTTAGCTTCTTAGATGATATCAAAATATATTTTACATCAAATCTGTAATTTTACTGATAAATATGTCCAATTATTTTAATTCATTTTTGTTATATATATATACATGTATCTTGAATTCACTTGATATTTATATAATAAATTTTATTAGATATAAAAATTTGCTACTTATATATATATATATATATTAATCATTTATATCAAATCACTCATGAGTTATGACTATATCTATTAGGAATTGCTTTACTTTAGATAGTTAATAATATCTGACGTCGTCAGTATCATACTACTGACTATAACTGCCATACTATGAGCTGTACTAAAGTAATTAGATTTTAAACAGTCGTACTACTTGCATATAACAAGTTAAAACAAAAAAAAAAGCAAAAATAGTATTTCTATATAATAAACTAATGGTTTTGTGACTATAACGGTGCAAACGGTTAATGAAGCACGTCCTTTTACAAGACGCCACAAACATGGCGGTCTGTGGAAGAGGGCATCATATGTAAATTTAAGTAATGAGGCCGTAATAATCCTTTAAAACTCATATATAATACTTTCAGACAAATACGTTCATATTTTGGGAATAGAAAATGTGAACATCTGTAAGAAAAATGAAAACGTACATTCTTGGCGGCGGTGCTGAATGCTTCTCTGTGGCTTATGTTTGGATTATTCGCCTTGATCCTCTGAATTTCCTCTCTTCACAGTTTCAATTTAAATGCAGAAGTCAATAACCCGTTAATTCTTAGCAAATTTTGATCATTATATAAAGTATTAGATTTGTATATATGTTTAAGGATTCCTTTTGTTACTTTATGAATTGATTGTAAGCAGAACGTACTCGCTGCCGCTTTTCTGGAGCTGAAAGACAATATAAAACTATTGATGAATTATATGCTGTTCTTACTAATTTGATTCTATATGACGAAATGGATAAAAAAAGGTAAGAAATGCGTTACGGAGACAAAGGCTTACGACGGTTTACAACTCTTTGCTCAGTTATGGTACGAGTTGAAATTCTGGAAGGGATTTTGGTGTGGCCTCTTGAGGAAGATCCATGCTCTGACATTGCATAGTTTGTTGCCTATCCCATTTTCATATTTAACCATCGATTAATTAAGAATATAAAATGCTAAGTTTAGTTTTAAATTACAAATTTCTTGGATTTTTCCGACTAAGAAATGATAAATCAGAAGAATTGAGTAGCAATCATGTATGTATTGTTTTATTTAGGAGATGAAGAGAGAAAAACAAAGTGGACTAACTAAAAGACGTTTTATTAAATGTTAAAGAGTAGTAAAAGACAAAACATTTAAAGAAAGGAATCTGAATATATGTAGGAAAAAAGAAAAAAAAAACAAACCCATGAAACCCTAACGTTCATATCAATCAAATCAAAGAGGAAGTAGCCCACATCAGTGTATAGATCAAAACATAACCTAGGGCTCTATGAAAAAAGCAATTATGGAAAAAGGCTGCAGATATCAGTCACAGCTGGAAAAGGAAAATTAAATAAATTTGAAAGGAAACAAAAAAGGTAATTAAGTAATAAATTTCTTTGGGGCTATATGCAGATGTAGACGGCGGCTGGAGGCAGAAACATGCAACAAGAGGCCCAGATCTCTGTCTATATCATTCTTCTTTCAAAACAAACAAAAGAGCCCTAAATTTCAGAGTGATTGTTCAAGTTCTTAAGAAATTGACAATAGACCCCTACAATTTAGGGAATCGTGAAGAGAGAGAGAGAGAGAAGTGACCTGGAAATTAGGGCGTGAAAGCGACTGAAGAGCAGCTACCATGTTTACAGACCACAGATTCGTGCAGTGGCCGCATCGCACTGTCACGATGTCGAATAGACTACTGCATGGGACACTCACCTTCATATTTTAGCCAAACACGAGACCTCATAAATATTGATTGATTGATTTGTCTACCCAGATCCATAAGATATACATCGACGAAAAGCTTATATGATCCTTATTCACTATAAACAATAGAAAATATATTGCTTTCAGGTTAATATAGACCAGATATTCATATTCCTATGATCTTTTGTGGGTTTGCAAGGCCAAAACAAAAGCAAAAAATTGGAATGAAAATAATGTAATCAATTTTTATTATAAAACAAAACAAGTGCCTTTAGATAGATGATCATCTCCCGTGGTGAATAGTGACAAATGCATGACCATACACAAATCTTTATCTTCTGATTCACAACTTAAATGATAAGTTTCATTGAGAACAGCAAGAAAAGAGAGAAGAAGATAAATCCATATGGTAAGGGAAAAAGTCGTGTATAACAGAAGGATGGTGACTTCTCTCTGCCACCAGAAGCTAAACGAAATATTTGTTTCTGACAAAAAAATTAAGGCGTTTTTTTTAAACGGATGAGAACAGATAATTTAAGATAGTGGAACTGATGATAAAGAGAAGCACTACTCTTTTATCAGAAACCAATATATAGTACTACAAAAGAAAAATAGGTGGATCTATATATATATATATATATATATATATATAATGCCTGATTATATCTTTATCGACAAGATATTAAAGAAGCATATATATAGAACGATTATAGCTAAAGCAATTATACCGCAAGGACTATGTTGCAGAAGTTGCAAGGGATGTAGCAAAGTTGCTCGGTCGCTGTCGCAGAGTTAGCCATGATCAATCGGAGAAATCAGACCAAACAAGTTGTTTGTGTTGAGGAATAATAGAAGATGAGATCAATTATATAGGTGAAAAGCTTCTAACTCACTCTCTCTCTCTACACGAATAGACACTAGCCTTAAAAACGGGTATTGTGTACTTAAACAATTATGCCAATTATGTAATTTAATAAATGAGAAAGATAATAAGCCTTAAGGAGAGGATGAGAGTTAAAGGGGAAAAATTATTATATGCAGTGTTGAAGGATTTGGGAATTTTGATGTAGGGTTGTGTTCTATGTATTTTAACGTGTAGGGTCCGGTTGACTTTCAAGGGATTGCGTACATTAAAATAAAATTTTCTAATTCAGATTTTGAGATTTACTAATCGATTAATCAGATGTTTATCGTCATTCGTACGTAATATAGATCTGTCCCGTTTTGTTATAAACGCTTTAGTTATTTTGGTTGACTGATTAGAAGGCAGTGATCTTCTCTTCATTTTTGAGTTTAATTAGAAGGAATTGTCGATAAACGGTGCGTATTGGTAAGGTGGCGATTTTTTGTGCGATCTAGGGTTTTAATTTCTTCAGCAAGATGTTGTCGATGGCGGCCTCTCCGCCGCGACAGAGTGAACTAAAGGTGACGGATCCAACTCCTAATGAACCGCAAGGATCTCAGGTACAAGCAGAGCAAAGTAAAGAGGTGGTGGAAGTGAGTTTGGAGATCTCAGCTCCGAGACGTGATGACCAAGGAAACAGTCTAGGGTTACAAAAACAGAAGGTTTCTTTTGCAGCGGTGGTTCAGAATAAGGCAGCGATGCAACAGTACGACTTTGCAGTGTAGGACATTGATGGTGTTCCGACAATAAAGGTTCCAAAAGAAGTTTTGGAGGACTCACCGCCTTTATGGGAAGACCTCCTCGTCGGGAAATTCCTGGACACAGCCCCATTCGTTGGCAAAGTTCACATGCTTGTCAACAAGATTTGGCCGCTGTCAGATTAATCGGTGAACATCGACGTTTTTGTGATAGACAAAACCACGATGAAATTCAGAACAAAAGATGCAGGTGTGAGAAACAGAGTACTCCGTAGAAGAATGTGGAACCTCTGTGACGTCTCGGTTATTGTTTCCAAATGGAGTCCCATAGCTGAGGAGATGCAGTCTGAAATGAAGACCATCCCACTTTGGGTGGTGGTTAAAAATGTGCATCGAGCAATGTACGCGTTGAAGGGTTTTGCTTTCTTACCAAGTCCCATTGGTGATCCCAAGTACCTGCATCCCGATACTGAACTCTGTAAGAACTTTGAAGTCGGAAAAGTATTTGTTGAAGTTGATCATTGGCCACCTCCTACAATTTCAAGTTGGAGGAAGGAGGAAGCGTTCAGGTGGCTTACGAATACCCGTGGTTACCAGCTAAATGTGGAAACTGTGACAAATGGGGACATAAAGAAACAGAGTGTGTCTCGCCAAAAGGTAGCAGGGAATTCATCCCGGTGAGCCCTTCAAAGGTGAAGCAGCAGGTTTGGGGAGAAAGGGTCAGTGAGAAGAAGGAGAATGGCTTGAGACAAGTGACTCAAGAGGAAAGAACGAGTATAATAGCGAATAAGGGGGGAATGTTGGAACAAAACCCATAAAAGGAGACAAAGGAGGGTGAGTGGACAATGCCAACAAAAACGGTTAAGTCACCAAGTAAAGGTCCAACCGAACTGAAGTTTGGGGAAGTAAGCATTCTAACCAACTCAAGGTTTGAAGCTTTAAATGGGAAGGGGGAACAAGGAGAAAACACTGTTGCGGATGAGTCAGGGAAGATGAGCGAGATACTCGATCTGAATCTTAGGAAACTCAAAGCTCTGTTTCTTTTAGTGAAGGAAATACAACTTGTTTGGAAGAAAATACTTGTCTCCATGGGAATTAGACCTCCACGGGGTCCTCAACATGAATGCGAGCCAACCACGAGGCAGTCTACAAGACTTGCAGCAAAAGAGGCTCAAAAGAAATCGTCAGTCACTCCAAAACACCTTTGATGTCTGGGTTTTTCTGGAACATTAGGGGATTTAACCAAAGCAATAAACAGTCACTAGTGAAAGATTGGGTGCACAGCAAAGGTTTTGACTTCGGTTGTTTAATAGAAACAAAAGTGAAAGAACAGAAAGCAAGCAAAGTAATGTCTGGGGTGTTCAGAGACTGGAATTCAATCACCAACTATAAACACCATTGTTTGGGGAGGCTGTGGGTGTGGAGGCATCATGTGAGGGTTACATCCATCTACAAAACATCACAACTGACTTCCTGTTCTATTCTGGTGGACAGCAGGCAGGAGGAGATGCTGATAACCTTTGTTTATGCATCAAACGTTATGGAAGAGAGAAAGGAGTTATGGAAAGATTTAAGAAACCACCACTCTTCAGCCCTGTTTAGAGGAAAGCCGTGGCTTATATGTGGTGACTTTAATGAGATATTGGATGGAGATGAGCACTCTCTTTATGAAAACAACCCGACGGTTCCTGTGGGAATGAGAGATTTCCGAGATTTAGTTGAAAAATGTGAGTTAACCGACCTCAGTTATCATGGGCCGAAGTTTACATGGTGTAATAAGAGAGTTGATTGTGTGATCAACAAGAAACTGGACAGAACCCTCGTTAATAAAGAATGGATCATCAATCATAGCCAATCCTACTGCGTTTTCGAACCCGGAGGCTGCTCCGATCACTTAAGATGCCGTATACAATTGAAAGAAGATAAGCAGAGGAAGAAGAAAGCTTTCAAATTCACCAATACGTTGGTAGATTACCCTGGATATAAAGGGGAAGTAAAAGACTTCCAGAAAAACATCATTTTACAACGGCCGAAATGGTCGTTAATTCGTCGTAATAGAGCCATTATGACGGACTATCGACGATTTCGAAATCGTCGTAAAATCATCGTCGTAATAGACAAATCGTTGTAAAATCATCGTATAATATACGACGGTTTTGTTTCGTCGTAACGTCGAGGGAAACAAAATCGTCGTAAATGCGTCGTACAGTCGGTCCACTGCATGTTTTGGGTATAATCGTCGTAAAACCGTCGTAAATTTACGATTATATTACGACGGTTTTACAATGTTTTTTAAAAAAGTGAGTAAACCCTAAATCTTATAAATGGGGTATTGCATAAATAACAATGCAAAGGTTATTGTATCCTAACATATAATAAAAGGTTTACAACTTTAACCTTTGCATGTATGATGGATTTATGACATGAGATAGTAAAAAATGAAATTCCGTAATCTAATATATAACCTTTCACTTAACATTTTCGAAAACATGCATGAACTTGTAAATATGTATGTTTTTTTTCAAATTTTTGATTTTGATCAGATTGATAGCATTTCATATAAAATAAGATAACCAATCAAAAACAATTGTGAAATACCTTACAACCAATAAGATATAAAAGATTCAAATTCTTGGATTTCAACATTACGATGCTTTTACGACGAAATAGTGTATTTGTCGTAAAATCGTCGTAACTTTACGACGATTTTACGATGGTTCGTCGTAAAGACGTCGTAATGTTGAAACCCTATTCATTCAGGGCTAAAAACCTAGACTTAGGGTTTAGGGTTTAGAAAAACCGTCGTAAAACCGTCGTAAAATCGAATTTTATGGTTTTTAAAAAATTCAAACAAACAAAGTTACAAATTACATAATAAAAAACATTCACTAAATACAATGCATGAAACTCAATCAGATTCATCTTCCTCTATTACTTCATCACCATCACCGTCTTCTTCCGCCAAATCGTCATCATCGGTTTCAGCAAACTCATCATCACCTTCTTCTTCTGTATCATCGGGAAGATCTTCAAGTTGCCTGTTCCGAGGGTCTATTAAGAAAAATCTCCTCATCAACATCTGGTTCAGACAGATCTACGCAAGTGTCCTGTTGAAGTGGAACATCCTCAACCCCTACAATCTTGCCCCTCGGAGCCACTTTAACTACAGCTAACCATGAAATTCATGTTGATCGAACTCGAGGGTATGGCAGAAACGTTATCTGTTCTGCTTAAGAAGCTAATATAAATGGCTCAAACCTGTTGTACCGTCGTGATTTGTTCACGTCAACAACTCCAAACTTGTTTAGACGTACCCCTCGTCCAACAGTTGGATCAAACCAATCACATTTGAAGAGAACAGTTTTCAGCCTTAACAATCCAGGATACTCTACTTCAATTATTAACGCCCCATCTGAATCTTTACGCATATACATCCAACTTCTTAGCTCGTATATAGACATCTTGAAAATAAACTCAAAATACTATCTCTTTTTATTGATTAGACAATAAAGGAGGTGGTCTCTTGTGTCATCTTGAAAATAAACTCAAAATACTATCTCTTTTTATCTTTTCTTGTAGTGTTCTGGGGGACCATGCCACCTCTTTTTCACTCCACTTCGGCCTATATAGATTTTCCAAGAAGCTTAAAGCTCTGAAACCTACTGTGAGGAAGATGGGAAGAGACATGCTCAGCGATATTACTAAAAAGACAAAAGAGGCTTATATAAGACTCTGTGAGTGTCAAAATGCTACGATGAGATCTGCATCAGCTCAGGAAGTGGAAGATGAACGGTGGGCTTATGAGGGATGGAATCATCTTGCAGGCATTGAGGAAAAATTCCTTAGACAGAGAGCAAAGCTTTTTTGGCTGAAAACAAGGGATCAGAACACAAAAGCTTTTTTCAAAACAGTCAAAATCAGAGCAACGAGGAATAAGATCAGTGAGGTGGTTCGGGATGATGGCTCTATAGTTTCGGATCCTGAGGGTATTAAACAAGAAGCTGTGAAACACTTTAGTGACTTTTTAAACTTCCAGCCCACAGACTATGACGTTTGGAAAGTACAAGACCTTGAGAGTATTGTGGATTACAGATGCGCCGATGCTGACAAGCAGCTTCTCACTCATGAAGTCACTGAAGCTGAAATAAAGAAAGCTCTCTTCTCCATGCCGAGAGACAAGTCCCCAGGACAAGATGGATGCACAGTTGAGTTCTTCAAAGAGTATTGGCAGATAGTTGGACAAGATCTAATGACTGCTGTGCAATCATTCTTTAAGTTGGGTTTCTTACCAAAAGGTATTAACTCAACTATATTAGCTCTTATTCCTAAAAAGAAGGAAGCCTTAACTATGAAGGACTACAGACCAATCTCCTGTTGCAATGTCATTTACAAACTCATCTCAAAGATTCTTGCCAACCATTTGAAGATCATTCTGCCCAAATTCATTGCACCAAATCAGTCCGCATTTGTCAAGGACAGACTTCTCATGGAAAATCTTCTATTAGCTACTGAGTTGGTAAAAGATTACCATAAGGAAAATATCTCTGCCAGATGCACCATGAAAATAGACATATCAAAAGCCTTTGACACAGTCCAATGGGAATTCCTTTTAAACACACTGAGGGCAATGGAATTCCCAGAAGAGTTTGTCCATTGGATTAAAATCTGCATCTCGTCTGCATCTTTCTAATTCCAAATAAATGGTGAGTTAGCTGGATATTTTGGCAGTGCAAGAGGTTTGAGACAAGGTTTTTCTTTATCATCTTATCAGTTTGTCATCTGCATGAATGTTTTGTCAAAGAGGTTGGATACAGCAGCAACAGAAAGAAAGATAAGCTACCACCCGGGTTGTAAAAACCTGAATCTTACTCATCTATGCTTCACAGATGACCTCATTGTCTTTGTAGAAGGAAACAAGCAGTCTATTGTGGAGGTTCTGAAAGTTTTCGATGAGTTTGCAACACATTCAGGTCTGCGCATCAGTATTGAGAAATCAACAATGTTTATGGCGGGCATTACAGAGCAAGCAAAAGAGGAGATTCTTGGAGAATGCCCTTTTGTGCAAGGGATCTTACCTGTAAGGTACCTTGGCTTACCTTTGCTCACCAGGAAGATGCACATGCCAAATAGGTACTTGGTCGGCTAGGAATCTTTCTTTTGGTGGCCGGCTGCAACTCCTCAAATCAGTTATATTCAGCTTGACAAATTTTTGGATGGCCGCCTTTAGACTCCCTAAGGCTTGCATTCAGGAGATTGACCAGTTATGTTCGGCTTTCTTGTGGTCCGACCAAGATCTTAATGCAAAGAAAATTAAAGTATCGTGGAATGTTGTTTGTTCTCCTAAAGGACGGCGGGTTGGGAATAAAACCTTTGGAGTTGGTTAATAAGGTCTGCATTTTGAAACTTATATGGCGGTTGCATTCAGCTCGGGACTCCTTATGGGTGAATTGGGTCCACAAGAAACTAATCAGGAAAAACTATTTTTGGGCAGTAAAGGAAACAACTACTCTTGGTTCATGGATTTGGAAGAAATTTCTCAAGTACAGGAATATAGCCAAGGAGTTTTATGGTGTGGAAGTTCACAATGGACACCGCACCTCTTTTTGGCATGATAAATGGTGTAGCATTGGCTGCTTATACGACCTATTGGGGCACAGAGGCTGTATTGACCTGGGAATATCAAATAATGCTTCACTTGGAATGGTCCTAGATGGGAACAAAAAGAGAAAGTATCCAAATCACCAACTGATGCAGGTGGAAGAGGCTATTCAGAGAGCCAAACAACAGAGAATTCGGGACTCTGAAGAAGTTGTTCTATGGAAAGGGAATGGAGGGGATTACAAGACTAAATTCAGCTCTAAGGAAATAGGTGAAACTATGCGAGCAAGAGAAGCTCTATGGGAACCTTCGAGGGGCATTTGGTTCTCTGGAGCCACTCCAAAGTTCTCTTTTATTGCGTGGTTAGCTGCCAAGGACTGGCTATCTACAGGGGTCAAAATGGCTAAATGGAATATCCAAGTTTCAACACGGTGCTCTTTTTGCCTAAACCCTCAAGAAAGCAGGGAACATCTATTCTTCTTGTGCCCATACACAAACAGTGTTTGGAAGGAGCTAGCGAATGGGATCATGCATGGGAGCAGGATTTACAGACCGCTGGACGGAGGTGATTGAGTGCATAACCCACCCTCGATACGATGAAGTTAGAGCTTTTATCATCAGATACATATTCCAAGCTGCAGTTCATGCGATCTGGTGCGAGAGGAATTGCAGGAAACATGGAGAATCACCCACTCCACCGGCTATCCTCATTAAGAAAATGGACATCACGATGCGAAACCGGCTGATTACCATTCAGACCACAGGTAAGAGGAAATACGAGGAGGAGCTGTGCATTTGGTTTGGAGCAAATAACCCATATGATTAATGTCTTCCTTTTAATGTTCTTTCAAAAATTTTAAGAAAAACGTTGTAAAAAGTCATTTTTCTTGAATATAATTTAACATTTAATTCAAAAAAATAATTAAAAATAGATCTATAGTATTCTTTCGGCCGAGATCAGCTAGTGATTAGTACATCCTTCCCAAGAAAATATACCTACACTTGATAATATATAATATTCGTTTAAAATCAATTTTTGTTTTTGAAAATCCAATCAAAGAAAATTAGGGGTGGGTATTCGGTTGTTCGGTTTGGTTAGCTAAGGAATTTTTGGTTTTTGGGTTTTTCGGGTTATAGAAAATAGATCTCATTCGGGATAAAATTCTATATCGGTTTAGTTTAGTTTGGTTTTTAATAATTCGGTTTGGGTTCCATTTTGGTTTAGATTTGGTTCTGTTTTGACAAAATTATTATATCAAAAAATATAAATCACTATTTAATATTAAATGACATTTTTTATTTTATGATATGTTAGTATATTCAAAATATATATTATATTAAAAGTATTAATTATGTTTGAATTTTGATTAGTTTGGTTAACTCTGTTAATTCCATTCGGTTTTTATTCAATTTGGATTTAGTTCGGTTTGGTGTCGGGTAACTTGGTAATTATCTTTTCAAGTCTATTCAGATAATTTTATATTTCAGGTTTAGTTTCGGTTTGGGAATTTCGTTCGGGTTCAGGAATTTTTGTTCGGTTCGGGATTTTGAGATGCTAGATTACATATACTAGTTATTTGATTTGATATATATTACATTACTAAATTTTATAGTTAATTTGTATTACTTTTGATATTGCATGCTTTGTTTATTTATTGGTTTCGTTTTGTTGAATTTGCTACTTATTTTTTCATGAAATTTTTTTTTAATAGTAATGTGAGAAATCAAAAACAAATTATGAACTTCACTTGTTCAGGATATGTCAATCTACAACAATAAAACTGTACAAAGAATATATAGAAAAGACTTAATTATTGACTTACTCGGATGATTTTTTTTTATTTAAAAAAATACTTTACGGCATATTGTTTCATTTGTTAATGTCGAAACAAGAATAAAAAAAAACTATACTTAACCAGTTAAAGATCTTAATTTGATATTATAAAATCATGTATAGTATTCATATATATACTTACATTATGAAAATGATTGGAAAAAAAATTTGGAATCATATAATGTTACAAAATTATACAACCGAGGGACGGTCGGCTATATGCAAGATGTTGTATGTGGTGAAAGAATATTTGTATTCTGGAGAATATATTGTATGTCGGCCTTCCTTCGAAGAAAACTAAAACAATATACTATTTTATCGATGATATAGAGGGATATATATATTTGAGAACATTGATGACAGAAAAATAGAGTATACGGGAACATCTCCTTTGTCTACTTTATTTGTGGGATACTTCAATCAAATTAAGGGTTGATGTTTTCTGTATGCCCTATATGTATGTAGGGTTGATTAGTAGTAGTTAAATTACAAATAGTTTGATTGTTTAAGCATGTCATCGATCTATGTATGTTTAGCAATAAATGAAACTCATTACTACTAAATTATAATCAGAAATTAAAATAAAAACTATAGCTAGATCAAAATAAAGTTGATTAGAAAGAATCGCATATCATATGAAAAAGACACATCTAAATAATAATTATATATACAACTAAGCAATAAAAATCATATCTCGGTTGAAACAATTGATCAACAGCTCAAGGATAAAAAAGTTAGTGTGTGAATGCATGGTAATAATCAATATAAAAGATTTCATATAAATGGGGAAAAAGAAAAGAAAAGGAGAAGAGTAGTGTGGCTACAGAAGGGTGCAAAAGCTGGGACCAGCATGAAAAGCAAGTGGAGACTGTTTTTATTTGCTTTCATTGGAAATTAAAATTTTTGTAAAGGATGAGCCAAATAGTCCATTTGTTAGTTTGGACAGCTGATTAGACATTAGGGTTTGTTAGAGCTCACCTCTTTTAGTTTGGACAGCTTATTGGATACTAGGGTTTGTTAGAGAAAGAGTGCCAAACATCTGAAAAGTGGAATACCTTTATACGAGTAACCCAATTCATATTTATATTCAAATTTTTTAATCTATTTCATCGTCTTAAGTCAATTTAAACCTTGTGATAAGTTTGACTGAAAGTTTTTAATCCCACCTGTATGTGCTATTGTTGTCTATTACAACTTTGAGGTACATCATGGTAGTGTTTACAGCTAATTTCCAAAAGATCTCATTTTAAACGTTTTTGGTGGTCTGATCGACTGTAAAACATTCATCTTTAATACTAGCCAGAGTCAGAAGAGAGAGAGACTGTTGGAAAACAATGATCCAATAACCTAGAATAACTTTAAGAAATAGAGATTCATTAAGTTATTACAACTATATAAATTCATCAGATTTCCAATAAAATAAATTAAGATCAGACTTAGTCAAGTGTACTTTTAGTTTTGTCTATTTCTTGACGCTGATCCTTCTATTAGAACATCTCTAACCCAGCCCTTAGACCCTCAAATTTGAGACTTTTTGTGCTCCAATCCAACTCTCAAACCTTCAAAATTTGAGGTTTTGAATAGTGAAACTTCAAATTTGAGGATCTACTATTCAGACCCCTAAAACACTGTTTACTTTACTTTTTAGTCTTTTAAATTTATATCTTATCAATAAACTTACATTTTATTTTTCTTTCATTTTGATCAATATAATTAGATATCTTGTAAATATAAATATATCATTATAAATTTAAATATTATTAATAAAAATCAAATAAATACTTGAAATTTAAAATTAAAATTACCAATAAAAAAGAAATATTACATAGCATTCTTATAATTAAACATAATAAAAAATATATCAAAACACACAAAGTAATTCAACACAAGATATTAAAAACTACATAAAAACATAAATATTACACAAAATAAACCAAAAAAAATTCATGTAATTTTATAATTTGATTTGTGTGTGTTTTATTTTCTATTTTATATGTAATTTTCTGTTATTGTGTAATTTTTCTTTATATATATATATGTTTTATATTTATATAGAAAAATTCTATCATTATGAACATTGAAGACCATAATATAAAATACAAACTTTTTTTTTAAAATAGATTTGAAGTTTTACCATTAGAGTAATGCACCCTCAAACTTTCATTTTAGGGATTTACCACCCTCAAAATAAAGGTCTGGGTTGGAAATGCTCTTAACGATGGAAAAATAAATATATTTTTCAACTAGTTATTATGAAAAATCTCTGAAGATTGAAAATTTGTTTAGCCAGGCGGGAATAGCTCATGTGATATGTTACAAGGATTTATCATGAAATCGATGTATCCTCACATTTATTACTTCTTGCAACCCCACATCCTCTACCACCGCACTTAGAGCATCTTCAATGTATGACTGTATATTTTTCTTTATTTTGGAGTAACTCCAAAATGAAGTTGGGTTTTACTCCAATGTAAACTCTATTTTTTCCTCCAAAATGGAGTTATGACCAAAATATAGAGAAACTCTATTTTTTGCTCCATATTTGGAGTAACTCCATTTTTACTCCATTTTGGAGTGAGAATTGGAGTAGGGTTGGAGATAATCTTGCTGCAAACTCTATTTTGCAGTAAAATTTGGAGTAGGGTTAGAGATGGTCTTAGGAGGCGATTTTTTTATTTATTACTATTGTTATTATTTGTTTCTTTTTTTAATTTTTCACATCATGTTTTTGCGAAACCCTTCGTTCAAAAACTGGTTCTAAGGAAATTAGAAAATGACGTAACTTGAATGATTTTTTTTCTTACTAAAATCAGGTCCATCATTTATCTTTCTCGTCTCCCTCAAGGAGCCTTTTGGTTATTGTTTAGCAAGCGTTGTTCAATTTTCACACACAAAAGTTTCGGGAAAAAAACTTAAAAAACCCTCAATTATTTAATATTTGCCAGTTTCCTACCTGAACTTTTTGCGTTGCCAGAAATCTACATGAACTAATTTTTTGGATCAAAAAACTATCTGAAATATTTTATAGTTCCATTTTTCACCCCACGATTTCATGGCCGTTAACGGTCAAACGGAATTAGTAAACTCCGTTATTTTCCAAAACAAGAAAATACTAAAAAAAACCTTCAACTATTTAATCTTTGTCAAAAAAATACCTAAACTTTTAATGTTGCCAAAAACCCACACAACCTAATTTTTCAGTGTCAAAAAAATCTGAAATATTATACGGTTTCAACTTTTACCCCACTACTTCACATCCATTAATGGTTCTCTCCAGATTCATTCGCTGATGGTTATTTATTTGATATTGGTTTGTTTCTCATCATATACAACATTTATTTCGAAAGGCGATTTGAATATAAGTTCCTAACTAATCGACTCTTTCGAAGAATGATTTCAGTGGCTCATAATAGATTAATAAATATAAATTAGTAGGTAATCACCGGAGATAAAGTGTGATAGATATTTTTAATCATCTATGAAGATCATCTTAGTGGAGATTAAATCAGCCCAAAAATAAAATGAAGCACTCATCTACAGAATCTTTAGTCATAAATATATCTGAATTTCAAAAAAATATATCGTAATTTATTTCGAATTCTATTGGTGATAACTTTGTTTTTAGTTGTTGTAAACTCTTTGATATTTTGGTTTTTTAGTGTCATTTAACTCCAAAAACAAAAACAAAAATTAGCTAATGTGGGTTTTTGGCAACAATAAAAGTTCAGGTATTTTTTTGGCAAAGATTAAATAGTTAAGGGATTTTTCAGCTTTTTTTTGTTTTAGAAAATAACGGAGTTTACTAATTCCGTTTGACCGTTAACGGCCGTGAAATTGTGGGGTGAAAACTAGAACTATAAAAGATTTTAGGTAGTTTTTTGATCCAAAAAATTAATTCATGTAAATTTCTGGCAACGCAAAAAGTTCAGGTAGGAAACTGACAAATATTAAATAGTTGAGGGTTTTTTAAGTTTTTTTCCCCAAAAGTTTCTCGATAGTGATAGAAGTTAAGATTTTTTTTTTAAAAACACTATATTGAGAATCATACCCGGTTATACATGGTTATGTAGTTGGTTTAATTATTTCTAACTGACTGGTTAACTTACCTGTATAGTATATATAGATGAATTGTACAGTGTAGATCTCTTACAGAGAAATAAAGATATTTTTCATTTTCATAACAAACTTCATCTTCTCCGAGCTCAGATTCCTTCTCTGTAATATGGTATCAGAGCATACAAGCTCGATTTTCCACTGATTTCCGCTTTTCTGAGCTTGATTAAAGTTTTTCACCGATGGAATTCAATGTTTACTTCACAAAATTCCCCGACGATTAACTCGAGCCACCGTAAGGACGAGTTCAGCCACGAACGCTTCTCCCGCACAATCGACTCCGGTTGCTCGTGTTTCTAGAACCGTCATAACACCGGAATCGCTCGATTTGATCCATTCTCCGTTTGATATGCACAGTTTCGATCATCCAGGTTTACAACTAATCTCTCTTCGTTTGGATGGTAGTAACTACGATGATTGGGATGCGGCTATGCGAATTGCTCTAGATGCGAAGAACACAATTGGATTTATAGATGGAACTTTACCTCGTCCTGATGAATCTGATTCCAATTTTAGAATATGGCTTAGATGCAACTCTATGGTGAAATCATGGCTGTTGAATGCTGTGTCTCCTCAGATCTATCGTAGTATCCTTCGCTTGAATGATGCTACTGATATATAGAAGGATTTGTATGGTCGATTTCACATGACGAATCTATCACGAACCTTCAACTTAACTCAAGAAATACAGGATCTAAGGCAAGGAAATATGTCTCTCTCTGAATAATTTACCACTTTGAAGACATTGTGGAGTAACTTGGATAGTTCCGAAGAACCAGATGATCCCTGTATTTGCGGTAAAGCGACTTGTCTGCAACAGAAGGCAGAGAGAGCTCGCATTGTGAAGTTTTTAGCTGGACTGAATGAATCTTATGCTATCATACGAAGGCAGATAATCATGAAGAAAGTTTTACCAACACTGGCAGAGGTTTACAACATACTAGATCAAGATGAGAACCAGAAAAGTTTCTCTAATGTGGTTGTTCATCCTTCTGCTTTTCAAGTGTCTGAGGTTTCTGATTCTCCTGAAGCAATCTGCTATGTTCAAAGTGGTCCGAACAAAAGAAAACCACTTTGCTCGTTTGTAACAAGGTTGGCCATATTGTAGGCAGGTGCTACAAGAAACATTGATTTACTCCAGGATTTGGGAACAAAGGAAAACCTGGTGATAAGTTTCGAAAGCCAAAAGTTGCTGCTCAGGTCACACTATCTGATACCAAACAGAACAGCTTTGAAGGATTGATTGGTGACATGTCGAAGGAACAAATGCAACACTTCATCGCTTTGTTCAGTTCTAAACTCCAGCTTCAAACCATTATTGAGACTACTAAAGCCAGCACATCTCAGTCTGCAAATATCTCCAGTATCAACTTTTCTTCCTCCACTTATTGTTTTGTTGGTATTCTCACGATTTCCCAACAAATTCTTTGCACACAGACTTGGGTAATAGATTCTGGGGCCACATACCATGTCTCTATGACAAGAATTTATTCAGCTCCATGGATACTTCCATAGCGAGCTCCGTGAACTTACCTACAGGATCTCTTGTCAAGATAAGTGGAGTGGGAAATATTCAAATAAACAAAGACATTCAACTCACAAATGTCTTGTTTATCCCGGAATTCAGACTGAATCTTCTCAGCATAAGTTCTCTGACCTCAGATCTTCAATCTCGTGTGATATTTGATCCATCTTCTTGTGAAATACAGTATCTTACAAGGGGTTCGACAATTGGACTGGGTAAGAGAGTTGGGAATCTATATGTGCTGGAGACTTCAATTTCATCTATTTCGGTCAATGCAGTAGCTGATTTGAGTTTATGGCATAAAAGGTTGGGTTATCCTTCTTTTTCAAGACTTGATGTGATTTTTGAAGCTCTTGGAACATAATCTTATAAGAATAAAGGATCTACTTTCTGTCATGTTTGTCATTTGGCAAAACAAAAACAGTTATCCTATTCTTCCTCAAATAATATTTGTAATACCAACTTTGAGTTGTTACATATTGACATGTGGGGTCTTTTTTCAGTAGAAATAGTGGAAGGCTATATATATTTCTTGACTATAGTCGATGACCATACAAGGGCAACATGTAGAAATAGTGGAAGGCTATATATATTTCTTGACTATAGTCGATGACCATACAAGGGTAACATGGATCTACTTGTTATGATCAAAATCTGATCTTGTTCAAGTTTTTCCAGCCTTCATTCAACAAGTCGAAAATCAATACAACACTAGAGTAAAATCAATACGGCCAGACAATGCACCTGAGCTGAATTTTACAAAACTTTATAAAGAAAAAGGGATTTTATCCTTCTACTCATGTCCAGAAACACCTCAACAAAACTCGGTGGTGAGCACAAGCTCCAACACATACTTAACGTTGCTCGCTCCTTGATGTTCCAGTCTAAAGTTCCTTTGGCTTACTGGGGAGATTGTGTTTTAATTCCTTATCAACAGGATCCCTTCTACACTTCTCTATAACAAGACGCCTTATGAGATACTTACTGGTAAACTTCCGGATTATTCTCATATCAAAACATTCGGTTGTTTATGTATGGTTCCACATCAACGATTTAGAGAAATAAATTTCAACCAAGATAAAGAGCTTGTCTGTTTCTGGGTTATCCTTCTGGTTACAAAGGATACAAAATATTAGATTTGGAGAGCAATAAGGTATATATCTCAAGAAATGTGGTATTTGAAGAAGACATTTTTCCTATGGTAAAGGAAACCAAATCAGAGGAAGATTTGAATTTCATCAACCCAAAAGTTATTTGTCTTCAGGTATTCCCATTTCTCATACTCCATCACCTAACTCTCCTTCCATTCCCCTAACTCATACTCGCACAAAGAAAGTTCCTGCCCATTTACAGGACTATCATTGTTATTCTCTTTCACTCCACCATTGTCCACCCCATTTTTAAATCTCTTTCCTATTCCAAAATATCACCAAACTACCTTTCCTATATAAACAACATCACCAAAATACCTATTCAACAATCATATTCTGAGGCAAAGAACTCTAAAGATTGGGATGGTGCAGTTGATAAGGAACTCGGTGCTATGGAATCCACTAACACATGGGAGGTAACTACTCTGCCTAAAGGAAAGAAAGCTGTTGGATGTAAGTGGGTATTCACTTTGAAGTTTCACGCTGATGGGTCTTTGGAATGTTAGAAAGCTTGGCTTGTAGCCAAGGGTTACACATAGAAAGAGGGTTTGGATTACAAAGAAACCTTCTCTCCCGTGGCAAAGTTGGCTACAGTGAAGTTTTTGTTGAAATTTTCTGCATCTAAGAAATGGTCTCTAACTCAGTTAGACATTTCCAACGCTATTCTGAATGGAGACTTGGATGAAAAAATTTATATGAGACTACCAGATGGATATGCTGAGAGACAAGGGGACTCTTTACCACCACGAGCTGTTCTTCGGCTGAAAAAGTCTATTTACGTCCTCAAACAGGCGACGCCAATGGTTCCTGAAATTTTCTGATTCCTTGATCAAACTTGGTTTTCCAAAAGGTCATGGTGACCATACATTGTTTGTTCGGAGTTGCCATGATGCTCATGTTGTAGTGTTGGTTTATGTTGATGACATAATCATCGCTAGCACTGATGATTCTGCAACAACTCAACTGATTGCAGATTTGAAAAGCAACTTTAAACTAAGGGAATTGGGTCCTTTGAAGTAATTTTTGGGGTTGGAAGTGGCTCGAACTGAAGCTGGTATTTCCCTTTGCCAGAGAAAATATGCCTGAGCTTCTTGAAACCACCGGAATGCTTGGATGTAAACCCTCATCAATCCCTATGACTCCTAATCTGAAATTGTCAAAGCCTGATGGTATTTTACTCGAAGATAGAGAAATGTACAGGAGTTTGGTTGGCCGCTTGATGTATCTAACTATTACAGGTGCAGTCAACTTTTGCATGTCGCTTGATATAACTTTTGCAGTCAACAAACTATGCCAGTTTTCCTCTGCTCCCCGAACTACTCATCTCAATGCTGCTTACAAAGTTCTTCAGTACATTAAAAGATCTGTTGGTCAAGGATTATTTTACTCAGCTGATGATGATTTGAGTTTGAAAGGCTTTGCAGATGAAGACTGGGATCTTTGGTTTCATTGACCCATTAGCCATTACTAATATAATTTTTTTACTAAAAAATGTCTTATTAAACACCAAATTTACAGATATATCTCTATACTATTATTTAAGGAGTTATTTTAAAATATTAACTTTATTTTGTAAGTTTTTACATAAAATATCATTATAAATAACAAAGAATTATTAAAATAGGATATAATACAATTATCTTTGAAAAGTATTGAAAAATTATGCAAATTCTTTGCTTTTCATTAAATAGGATATTACTATTTAATTATTATACTATTTAATTTAATATTTCAAATAAATAATCAATATATCTATATATATATATATTTAAAGAAAAAACATATTTGAGATCCTACAACTTTTTTCACTATTTCACTATAATTTTTAGGGAGAGTTTCAGATTTAACCCATATTTCAAAATCAAACACCAAACTAACCTCTTTTTTTTCTCTCTCCAACTTTTGCCATTTTCTCACAATTTTATCCTTCCCACTTAAACTATTAACGAAAATGCCACTATACATCTATTATTTCGATTTGTCTTTAATTTGGCTAAAGTCTCCTTGGACCTTCTAAAGACCTTTTAATTACGAGAATGCCATCTTCTTCAATTTCTTCAACCACCATGAACAACCATGAAAATGGAATAAATGCTTCTCAACCAATTTTAAAGCTGTAATAAAACAAATATCTGACCTCATTCACTCATAACCTTGCTCATTCTTTCATAATTTCATCTCCAAAACATCTGGGCAAAGTTACAATGCTTCGCGCCATGCTTTTTTGGTGATTTCTGGTTACTCGACACCTGGGTTGTTTAATTTCGGTGAAATCCTGAGTTCTGGGTGGATAAGAGAAACTTAGGCGAGCCCAATTTTGTTAAAGGTAATCCTCACACTTCAATTTCTACACATTTCAGTTTTTATATCGCGAAAGTAGACTTCTCGTGAACTACACTAAAGTCTACTAGTCAACATAAGGTTATTTTTGCAATTTACTTTTAAAAAGTAGACTTCGTTAAACTTCTCGAGAAGTCTAGTCGACATCCTTTGAAAACAAAAAAAACTTAGTAGACTTCGTTTGAAGGCTCAAGAAGTCTACTAAAAAAAGAGGTTATTTTTGTACTTGACCGTATTTTGACTTTTTGATTTAGACTTCTGTATGAAGTCTACTGTTTACGTCTGCATACGAAGTCTACTTTTACCAAAAACGTATAGGTCATTTTTGTGTTTGACTTCTGTTTTTCAAAAATTAAAAATTTTAAAAAATTCCAAAAATTGTAGAATTCTTTGTGAAGTCTACTTATTTTGTTTGGTCAAACTTAGAAGGAATCCTTTTTTGAGTAGACTTCACAATGAAGTCTACTCAAAAAAATCAATTGCAAAAATAACTTATTTTGTTCTGTAGACTTCTATTTAAAAAGTAGACTTCAAAAGTAGACTAGCAGAGAAGTCTATTCTAACATGAAGTCTACAATAGAAGTCTACTCTGTTAGTCAATGCATCGGTCAAATGCTAAAGTAACCTTTTTTGACTGAAGTCTACTCCTGAAGTCTACTGAATGAAAAGTCAACAGATTGGTCAATTGCAAAAATGACCTTTTTTAGTAGAATTCTCATTGAAAAAGTAGACTTCTCATCCAGTCTACATTTGAAGTCTGCTTACGAAGTCTACTTTTTGACATTTTTTTAAAAACGCGTTTTAAGCAAATTTATAAACTATTTTTCAAATTTTTTGGTTTAGAATTGCTTCTTAGTTAGTGATTGAACTACCCATTAAATTTTATTTCATTTCATTGGGTATTATTGTTGAATCAGAAGTTTCGATTTTTTCGGTACTTAGCTTATCAAAGTAGACTTCTCCTCCAGTCTACATTCGAAGTCTGCTTTAGAAATCTACTTTTAGACGTTTTTTTTTAAACGCATTTTAAGCAAATTTATAAACTATTTTTCAAATTTTTTGGTTTAGAATTGCTTCTTAGTAAGTGATTGAACTACCCAGTGAATTTTATTTCATTTCATTGGATATTTATTGGTGAATCAGAAGTTTCGATTTTTTATGTACTTAGCTTATCAAAGTAGACTTCGTCGTGTAGTCTACTAATGTTCTTTTCGGTAGAAGTCCACTCTTGATACAAAAAGTCTCTATGTGTATGCTAATATGGTTTATATGGTTATTTTTTCAGAGAATGGCTCAAATTCCAGTTGTGTACGGTGAGGGGAAGATTGAGGAGAATTCATGGCATTTTGTTGTTGACATGGGCAAAGGTGGAAGAATGTGGTTTTTGAACGACGGTTGCACCTTGGGGGAGCTTACTGACATGGCGCGAGATGATTATAACTTGGTCAAGAAGACTGAGCTCATCGAGTTAACCTACGCACTACCAGTCTCAATGTTGCAAACTATGGCTCCAGATACACCTCCAATGCATGTCACCAATGATAGACTAGTTTCAAGCTTGATTGCGTTAAGCAGAGTGCATATGGTACGTCTTTGTGTGTCCAGTCGAGTGGAGATGGATACTGAGGAGAACCAGGAAGGATCAGATGAAGATTTAGGTGAGGAGTCTGAGGAAAATTCAGAACATTCTACCGATAATGAGGCAGACAGTTCTGATGTGAACGAGGATGGAGAAGATGTCGACGATGCAGCTTACTCTGACGGAGAAGATTACAGTGTCTACGGTAAAGTGAAAGATGAAGATGATGGTGAAGATGAAGTCTGTATTGAAAATGTCAGAAACAGATATGGTGAAACAGGGAGCACGCCCATGTCATGGTCTGATAATATATATGTTAGGGCAAGTTTCCCTATAAAAGAGAAGTTGTTATCAGAGGTTAGATTGACTGCGATAATGTTAAAATTTGCTTTTAAAACACAGAAGTCTACCAAGACTCTTTTTGTGGCTAAATGTCGAGTGGAAGGATGTGCTTGGATGGTTAGAGCGAGCATGAAGAATGATGCATCAACTTTTTGGGTGACAAAATATGTGAAAGACCACACATGTTCAATAGCCCATCGAATGGCTCAGCGTGGGAAGTCTACTCCTAAGTATATTGGCAAGCTGTTTATAAGCCATTGGGGCATCATTGATGGACTTACACCAGAACATGTCAGGGTTTCAATGAAGCATATGTTTGGCATCAAGATGGATTACACTACTTCATACAGATCTTTGATATATGCCCAACAATTGGTCAGGGGAACACCTGAAGATGGATATTCCAGTCTCCCAGCTTACCTACATTCAGTGAACAAAGCCAATCCGGGAACTGTATCAGCTCTTCATGTAGATTCGAATAACAAATTCTAATATCTATTTCTCGCATTTGGAGCATCGATTGCCGGTTTTCAGTACATGAGAAGGGTTATTGTGGTTGATGGATGTCATCTAACAGGGAAATACGAAGGTACCTTGTTGGTTGCCACCGCACAAGATGGAAACTTTCAGATTTTTCCTTTGGCTTTTGGAATTGTTGATGGTGAAGATGATGCTTCATGGGAATGGTTTTTTTCTAAACTGCGTGAATGTGTCTCAGATGGTTATCCTTTGGTGATAGTTTCTGACAGACATCTTTCTATTAAGAAAGCTTGTCAAACTATTTTCCCATGGGCAAAACGAGGGATATGCTACTACCATCTACAACATAACATAGTAACAAAGTTTAGGGGGGAAGCAGTTGCTGTACTTGGTAAAATGTGTGGCTTATGCTTACAACCTCTATGACTACAACCAGTACATGTCGGAGCTGAGACAGATCAAGCCTGACCTTGCTGACTATTTGGAAGAAGCCGATGTCTCCCTTTGGTCCCGAGTTCATTTTGTTGGAGACAGATACAATATTAAGACTAGCAATGTTGCAGAGTCTATAAATGCTGCACTTAAGAAGGCCCGTGGCTATCCCATTTCATTCCTCTTGCAGATAGGATGCTTTGAGTCTCACAACACATAATACTCAGGGAGTGGAGTATTTGCTGGCGATTCGTGGACATTATGCAGATGCAATAGAGGTGGACCGAATTGACACTTGGAGATTCTATGTGAAAGGAGGAACCAGGAATCGTATTGTTGATTTGGAACATGGAATGTGTGAATGTGGTGTGTTTTATATCGAGAAGATCCCATGTTCACATGCTATTGCAGTTGCATTAGCCGGTGGGATAGCTGTGGATTCCCTTGTATGTCCGACTTACTAAAAAAACTACTTGTTTGCCGCATACTCTGCCAACATATATCCCCAAATTTCAGAGGTCCAAGGACTCCCAACATCAATATGTCTGCCACCAGACATTCGCCGCAAACCAGGCAGACGGAAGAAGTCTCGGTGGCAATCATGGCTAGAAATTGCCAGGAAGAAAAGCAAGAAGCCAAGGAAGCTGCACAAACTATACAGCTGCTCACAATGCAAGTAACCTGGTCATACCCTATCGAATTGTGTAAGTTGAGCTAAACTCATCTAATAATTTTGACAGTTTTATTTACTATACTTTGTGTCTCTCACTTAGACGTCGAAGATTTACCAGGACAATAACTAGAAGGCTCCGGAATAGGAGGACAAAGCATCTATTGTTCTCAAAGAAGTCTGCTATGGAAGTTAACTAGTGAAGTCTAATGTGGAAGTCTACTGTCGAAGTCTACTACGTATGTGATATTTTCTTTACGGTTATGTTTGAAACAACTTCATATATGTAACTGCTTTAACGATTTTAACGGTGCATATAACCGTTGTACCTGTTTGTGTACTGTATTTCTGCTTATAAATTCTTGGGTTTAGACGAATTATAGTTTCATTCCAGACCCTTTGAAGATGTCGAACCAGATAAACTTCAACTCTCTCCCTTCCGACATTCTGTGGGATATCCTCTTAAAAATCACTTCTCGTTCCTACGGTGGGCTCTGTAGAGCAAGGGTTTCCTCCAAGCATCTAAATTAGATTTCTAATGAAGAGGGTTTTTTAAGAGCCGTTGATCTAATAACTTTGACGATTCCATGGGTCTGGGATCAACATGGGAGGGTTGACGCTTTCTTTCAGCGCTGTTTGGAGTGTAGAAATACTACAGCGCAATACCTACGAGGCGTTTCTCTAATCTTCTACGAAGATAGCATCCAAGAAGGATTTGAATTAATAAAGGTGTCATCAAATGGAGGATGCCTCATGGCTACTTACTCCATGGTTATGTTCTCTTTAACCATGGATGGTAGCCATGATGTATTTAACCACATTCGTGTTATACTTCCGGCAGAGGCAACGAAGATGAGGAAGACTATGCAGCACATCAACAGGTGTCCGACCACTTTTAAGAAGCCTGACGCGTTTCACGAACCGGTCTTCCATGTTTTTGCGAAGGCACAATCAAGGAGTTGTGCATGTATGAATCTGCCAAACCAGCATTGGATGGATGATGAAAGCCTCGTCGACTCATATGGTGACAAACTCTGCAGTCCTTGCTTCAGGGTGTTGGAATGTGCCATATTCTGGAAAACAATTCCTGGATTTGCAAATGAATGGCCGCGTTGAAATTATTTGACTCCATGTTTTATGTTTTTTGTGTTTACTTATATGTTTACATGACATTAGTCGACTTCTGTAGTAGATTTCGTTTGTAGACTTCGTTTGTAGACTTATATTTCTGAGTTTAACCAAACTTTTTCCGTATACACTATCAGTTATTCCCGGTTTAATTTCGGTTAAAATTTCTGTTAGGTTATTTTATTCGGTTTAGTAGACTTCAATATAGAAGTCTACAACTTTAAAACCTAAATAATAATTTTACTTCTACCTAATTTAAAAACATACATTTCCATTTAACAATATCAAAAAATAATTTCTGTACATTTGGGTTACGATTACGGAATTTATGAATGTAAATTTGATACCAAAATAATTTTTTATAAATTTAAAAATTAAATTTACAGATTTAATTACTTAGTAGACTTCATTTCGATAAAATGAAGTCTACAATAGAAGTCTACTCTGTTGTATTTTCATTTCGACACACTTTTTCCGTATATTCTTTTCCACATGTTCAATAATATTGTACAGGATGAAATCAGTGGTTAGGGTGAAATCGAAAATTATAAATACTAACATGTTAATGACTTAGTAGACTTCAGTACAAATACAATTACAATTTAGTAGACTTCAGTCGAAGACTTCAGTCGTAGACTTCAGTTTAAGTACAATATCCTAAACGAAAATACAACATATTTGACAATTTAATTATAAGATAGGTGGCCAAAAAACTTCCACACCTATCATCTACCAATTGCTAAAATGACCTCCAATCACTTTGAAGGTCATTTAGGAAAGTAGCCCAAAAGTTGCCATAAAAATCAAAGCTAGTTTTAAAAACGGAAACACTAAGCTTTCCTATCATAGACACCAATGCTATAATTTAGTAACATGTTTCATCATAGTCTGAAAATTGTAAACAACTAGTTTTTAAAACATAAGTAAATAATCTCACATGGTACATAACAGTAGTAAACATGTTCGAATTCAAATGACATTAGTATTAACTGTTCCTAACTTTGTGTGATCTTGTTCGCATGTAATGTTTTTGTATAGGCGGAGGGTTTTTGGTACTAACCCCTTCATGCTTCTTGGATCCAGTGCCGTCCTGCTGCTGGGTTGGCTCTACATTGTCTTTAACCTCTTCCTCAGTGTGCTTCGCCGACCCTGTAGTCAACTCCTCTACCGCGCGCTCTACAGATTCAACCTTCACGGTGAGAAGTTTGATCTGCTTTTCACAGCTACCAAGACCATTCAGCATCTTGGTTGAAAAGCTTTTGAAGCATTGGTCGAAGTGCGCTTTCATAGTAGCGACAACTCCGACCCCTTCATCACCAACGAATGAGGCGGCAGAGGCAGATGCTGTGCAGGGTCTCTTGCGACTTGATTCATCTGAGGGAAGGCTCCTCTTTCCGGCTTCTGCCTTGACGATGTGTGCACCCAAAACACCTTCCAAAGGCCAATGGTTTTTTGAGAACTTGAAATGGGGGTCATGGATTGCATTGACAATCTTGACAATATCTGGATCCTGTTCGTCATCATCCCACACGGGAAACATATCCGCCAAGTCCTTAGCCAGGCAGCATTGTATGCGTGCCTGGAAAAACACAATAAGTAAATGAATTACTAGCCATATGAAGCCTCGAAAAACTACTTATGAAGTCTACTCCTAAAGTCTACCATAGAAGTCTACTCCTGAAGTCAACACATGAAGTCTACTTTGAAAATTCATTACTACATAGAAGTCTACTACACTAATACAGTACCTGTTTTAGCATGTTGGCTTTGACGTTCTTTCGTCCTCTTGATCCTTTGTAAGCCAGCAGAAGAGGTTGAATATCATTTGGCAATGGTTCGCCAAATTCAGCAGCAAAATCCAGCAGAGCATAGTACACCCACACTTGAAGAGCTTGCACAAATCCTTCTATATGAATGTTTTTGCTGAGATCTTTCTCCTTAACAGAATTGATCAAATGCTGAAAAGCAATTCTTCCCCATGGAAACTCCTTAAAACCTTCGAGATCCATCACTAGTCTGGCATGGTTGATATTTGTGGATAAGCCAGGTCTCGTTGCCACTATGAAACCAGCGTAGATCCCAAGATAACCCAACCGCAGCCTATCATCCCGAGACCATGATGAGCAGTTGGAACAGGCTTCAATAATTTCGATAGTGCTTGGGCCCGACTCGGTATCGACCCCCATTAGCTCCCAAAATGCACGCGTGTCATCGGAAAGCGCAAGATCAGTTAAAGCCAAGTCATCCACGTACCCGCAGTTGAGTCCGGTGATCTCCTCAAACTCATGCAATGAAAACCGAACTGGAGTGGTACCAATCAGGCTCCATATCTCGTACCTCTGCTTGCAAACTATCTGAAAGGTCAGCATGTGGTGCACCAGCCTAGAAGCCCAACCAAAATCCAAGTCGTGGAACTTTAAAAAGACACCCAACGGTGACTCGTAAATCTCTTCCCATTCATCCTCTTGTAGAGCTAACTTTAGTGCATGTACCAGCCTATAATCATCAGAATAATAGCCGATGCTTTTATCCGGGACTGGCTCAAACCCTTTGGTGTACAGTCTTCTAGGGAATTCAGAGGCCACCATTATCTAAAACAGATTTCTGCATCAACGGTAACAAAGCTCTAATGAGAAAAACTAGTACGGTTTGAAACTATACACGAATGAAGTCTACTTTTTACGAATGAAGTCTACTTTTTCAAAATGAAGTCTACTTTTTCAAAATGAAGTCTACTTTTTCAAAATGATGTCTACTTTTTCAAAATGAAGTCTACTTTTTCAAAATGAAGTCTACTTTCACATTCTAAGTACAATCCGAGTCGAGAAGTCTACTGAAGCCAACCGAAGCAATCTTAACATAAAAAAACAGTATATTAAGTCAACGGAATTCACATGAAGCAATCAAAACATCATAAATACTGCATATGCAGTCTACTGAACCCAACCGAAGCAATCAATACATGATAAATACTGTATATGAAGTCTACTAAAACAAATCATCCAAATGGAATCTACAAAGTTTATAGTGTTTACCACCGTTATTAGATGAAGCTGGCGTCGAGAAAATGCAACCAGATCTGGGAAAAAAAACCCGACGGACAGATCTAACTCAAACCCGACGGACAAAATTACAGGAAGATAGAAGAAATATAAGAATTGCTAAGTATATAACTTCGGAACAATATCTACTAACCGTTTTGAGGCAGGAAATGACGTCAACCTCCAACGGCGAAAGCAGATCTGCAAAAAAAAAAAAAACCCTAATTTCAGAACTGGAAACTGGTGGTTACGAAACGGAAAGGTGATGAATACGGAGGAGTAGGGAAGCATGGGGGTGTGGTTGGAGAAAGAAAACTTGCCTGAACGAGTTTATCGGCGGCGGTTCTGTATGTCGGCGGCGCCGGAGCAGAGAAACAGAAATCGCCTTTGACTTTTTTTTTACACGAACTTTCGCCGGTTTTTTTTAACGGGATCTGTAAAATTCGTATATATAGTCTGGTAATTCCGTACGGTTCGGGTAAGTTACAGGCAGTTTTTCTTGGTTAAGGGAAGTTATTCCCGGTTTAATTTCGGTTAAAATTTCGGTTAGGTTATTTTATTCGGTTTAGTAGACTTCAATATAGAAGTCTACAATTTTTAAAACCTAAATAATAAATTTACTTCTACTTAATTTAAAAACATACATTTCCATTTAGCAATACCAATAAATAATTTCTGTACATTTGGGTTACGATTACGGAATTTATGAATGTAAATTTGATACCAAAATAATTTTTTAAAAATTTTTAAATTAAATTTACAGATTTAATTAGTTAGTAGACTTCATTTCGATAAAATAAAGTCTACTATTAGACTTCTTTTTCCCTTTAGTAGACTTCGTCAGGGTGTAAACGGTAATTAGGACTTCTATTTTTTGTTTACTCATACAGGATTAAATGGTCTTTTCACTACCCCTTTAGGTTATTTCTGCCAAATGTTTTTTCAGGGTCTACTTTTGTATTCAAAGTCAAGTTTTGGGTTATTTTTAGCAAAAACCCCTAATTTGTATTATATGATTTGAATATACATCAAAACCAAAGTTAAAATGGGTTAAGTTTAAGTTTATATTTTAGTCCATTAGAAACAGCTTAAGTAAACTTGATATTTTGGTTTAACAACTCTATGTATAATAATTAGTTAGATAAAATATAAAATTAAAAAAAAATCTCAACATAATTTTTAAAAAATTCATCGTCTTTACTTTGAAACTTTAAACTCTTTACTTTTTGTAATTAAATTAAATTTTTTAAAATAGATATTAATTTAAATAACTTTAGACTTTCTTAAATATATGTTACATTAGATTTAAAACCTGAAATTTAAATAATATTTTTAGAATAACACATATGATTAACGAATATATTATTATATTTTTTTAATCATATTCTATCAGACTATAATTTCACATATTATATGATAAAAATTAATATGGGATAGGATAGATTTTTTATAATTGTGATATTATGCGAGTTAGGTTATCAAAACATACAAAATATTAAGATAAAAATTATTTTCAAAATTAGTAAATAATTATAGTATATAGTAATATGAATGGGCGGGTTAGAATCAGTGGCTGAGGCACCTTATTGGAGGTGGGTCAATTAATCCATGTGAAATTCAAATATAATTATATATACTTGCATTTTTAAAAAACAAATATATGTAAAATGTTGAAAATTTAGCTGGATGACCCCTGTGAAATTTGCTCATAAGACATTGTAAATTAAAACTGACCTCCATAAAATTTTTGGCTAGCTCTGCCACAGGTTAGAATTATGGTTTTATAACCCGGTTCTTTTCGAATTAATAGAATGAGTGAGTTAAAAATATATTTTTATAATAACGATCATTTTTTGATTAATAGAAAGACCGGATTTAAATTATGTTTTATGATCGTGGTCATAATAATACTAGAGAAAAATTAGAAAAACAAATTATCTGTAAACATTAAAATAATTTTTTTTTCACTTATTAGAAAAATTATATATATAAAATTAAAAAATAAATTATACTACATATTATATGATAAATATTAATATTATATGGTAATTTGATGGGATGGTTTAGGTTTTTTTTTATAATTGTGATCTTCTGCGAGTTAGGTTATAAAAAAATGCAAAATATTAAGATAAAAATTATTTTCAAAATTAGTAAATATTTATTATATATAGTAATATGAATGGACGGATTAGAATTATGGTTTTTTAACCACGGTTCTTTTCGGATTAATAGAATGAGCTAGTTAAAAATATATTTTTATAATAACAGTCATTTTTTATTAATAGAATGACCGTTAAATTATGTTTTTTATGATCGTGGTCATAATAATACTAGAAAAAACTGAAAAAAATATTTATAAACATAGAAATAATTTTTTGTTACTTATTAGAAAATTATATAAAGGTAACATAAATTATATTACAAATTGTGATTAAAAAAAATTCCATGCAGATGCACAGGGTAAAATCTAGTATATGTATATGTGTATAACAATTTTTTTGGATATCAATTGTCTTGATAAAGAGTTTTTTAGCAATCTATGATCAATTAATCTCTTAAGACAGTTGTTGTATACAATATGTCAATCGAAATGGGAGAAGTCTATCTAATTGGAATTGAAGCATCTAAGTTCAAGACAACAGACTGGTTTTTCGTTTTGATCTAGGAAAAACAATTAAGAACTAGCAACTTAAACAAAGACTAAAGCAATAAAGCAAAACAGAGTGATCAAAGCAGAGCCAGTAAAACAGAGCAAATAACTAAACAAGATTAACAATGATGAAAGATGAATCCTTAGGTGAGATCCTTGATTTTTGGTGAATCCAGATATGATCTATGATGTTAAAACAGCGAATTACTTATTAAACCTTAGGTCTAGATCATACAATAATACACTTTCATGGCACTAATCATATTATTAATTACATATTCAAGAAAATTTTCATTTTTGAAAAGACTAACTAAAACAAATTAAAATCAAGATCTAATAACCAATATACCTTATAAACCTTTATTCTCATAAGTTGAGGTTTTCATGGATGATTGGGCTTATCTTATGAAAGAGTATCTCCTGGAGGATAATTTGGCAGCGGCAACATACTCTGAAATACAGAAGTTAGTTTTTAGTCTTGGTTTACCTTCTGATATAATAGATGTATATGTTGACAATTGTATGATTTTCTAGAAAGATGATGATAAGCAGCAGGAATGTCGATTTTGCCAAAAACCAAGATACATGCCACAAACTTCTGGGCGTAAATGGATACCGTACCAATGGATGTGATATCTTCCTATAACTGATAGGTTAAAATGACTCTATCAATCTAAAACGACAGCTGCATCGATGAGATGGCATGCAGAACATACACAAGTAGATGGAGAAGTTACTCATCCATCAGATGCAAAAGCGTGGAAACACTTTAATACGGTACACCCAGACTTTGCTAAATTCAAACGGAATGTCTATCTTGGTCTGTGCAGTGACGGTTTTAGTCCATTCGGTATGTCTGGTAGGCAATATTCTTTATGGTTAGTTATCCTGACTCCATATAACCTTCCCCCAGATATGTGCATGCAAAGAAAATTTATTTTTCTGAATATTTTGGTCCCAGGTCCAGTCATCCGAAGCGTTCTCTCGATGTATTTTTGCAGCCACTCATACATGAGTTGAATCAGTTGTGGTATACCAGTGTTCGAACATATGACTGTTTGAAGGGAAACTTTTTTACAATGTGGGTTGTGCTTATGTGGAGAATAAGCGATTTCTCCGCATACTGTATGCTATCAGGATGGACTACACATGGGAGGTTATCTTGTCCTTATTGTCTTGATCAAACTGATGCATTTCAGCTATAACTGATAGGTTAAAATGACTCTATCAATCTAAAACGACAGCTGCATCGATGAGATGGCATGCAGAACATACACAAGTAGATGGAGAAGTTACTCATCCATCAGATGCAAAAGCGTGGAAACACTTTAATACGGTACACCAAGACTTTGCTAAATTCAAACGGAATGTCTATCTTGGTCTGTGTAGTGACGGTTTTAGTCCATTCGGTATGTCTGGTAGGAAATATTCTTTATGGTTAGTTATCCTGACTCCATATAACCTTCCCCCATATATGTGCATGCAAAGAAAATTTCTTTTTCTGAATATTTTGGTCCCAGGTCCAGTCATCCGAAGCGTTCTCTCGATGTATTTTTGCAGCCACTCATACATGAGTTGAATCAGTTGTGGTATACTAGTGTTCGAACATATGATTGTTTGAAGGGAAACGTTTTTACAATGTGGGTTGTGCTTATGTGGAGAATAAGCGATTTCTCCGCATATTGTATGCTATCAGGATGGACTACACATGGGAGGTTATCTTGTCCTTATTGTCTTGATCAAACTGATGCATTTCAGTTAAAACATGGTAGAAAAACCTGCTGGTTTGATTGTCACCACAGGTTTTTACTGAAAAATCATCTATATAAGGGAACAAGAGTTTTTTAGGAAGAAAAAAAGTGTACATGTCCCTCCACAACGTATATTTAACATGAGCAGATATTGAAGCGCAAATCGAGCATTAGGGGGTTACGAGGTTCATCATAATTGGCACAAGAAATTTTTTTTTTTGGAAACTTCTGTATTGGAAATATCATCTGCTCAGACACAATCGTGATGTCATGTACATTGAGAAATTTTTTTTTGATAACATCATGCATACAGTTTTGAACGTGCCGAGAAGAACAAAAAGACAATGGTAAGTCAAGATTAGACTTGCCTGATTTATGCAACAGAAATGAATTGCATATATTGAGAAACAGGAAATCATCGGTTCCTGTATTTCGGTTGGGTGAAGAACAAAAGTCAGCATTGTTCAAATGGGTTTCATCTGACGTTAAGTTTCCTGATGGGTATGTCTCTAATATTTCTAAACCTATTGAGAAGGGGGTAAAGTTTTCAGGGATGAAAAGTCATGACTGTCACGTGTCTACGCAATGATTACTTCAATTTGCATTTGCTGAAGTCTTGCCAAAAAATGTCTATGAAGCTGTTGGAGGTAAATTATTTTCATAAGTACTAGCTACACTCCATTAATATATAATTAATATGTAAATTTAAGTTTTAATATTATTTATATGTATATATGCAGGTGTTGGTGTTTTTCCCGGGATCATAGTACACGAACATTATCAGAAGATGTAATAACACAACTGACAGCGAATATTCCAATCTTATTTTGCAATTTAGAAAAGATATTTCCACCGCCATTTTTTGATGTTATGGAACACCTTCTCATTCATCTCCCTTGCGAAGCAGAACTAGGTGGACCGGTTCAATATAGGTGGATGTATCCATTCGAGCGTTTCATGAAGCTTCTTAAGGGTAAAGCAAAAAACCTAGCTAAAGTTGAAGGCTCAATTATGGCGAGAAGTTTAACGGAAGAGACTTCGCACTTCACTTTGTACTATTTTACACCAAAAGTACGAACACGTAAAAGAGCTCCCCGGCGATATGATGATGGCAGAGTTAATCAAACATATGCAGTTGAGGGTGTACCTGATATATTTTTACCGATCAGACGACTTAGTTGAAAAGTTAAGGAAGTTTGGTGGTTAAATGAAAAAGATTATCACAGCGCACATACGTACATTCTGCTAAACTGCAAAGAGTTGTCGTCGTACGAGAGGTATTATAACTAATTAGTGTTTAGATTATATATATATTTATATAGCTAGTATGGAGCTTACTTAATTTGTTTTGAAGTCATTATATATATATACATATTTTTTGCAGCACATTTGTTAGTGAGGTAAGAGAATGCATGTCCAGTATTTTTGAAACTGAAATCAATGATTGTAAAGATCGGCGACTCCTTCTTCTCCCAAAGACGGCAACTCCGAAGTTATGCGGCTCTTCTCTGCTCTCTCTCCACCACTTGGTCATTAGAATGACCTAAAACGAGTATATATAGCCATCTAATTCGTTGGAAACGTCTAGGGTTTGAAGAATAAGTAGTGGGCTGAACTTGGGCTTGAATTAGGTCATTGTCGGACGTCAAAGATGTCTGGCCACGGTTGTGGTGGTCCTGACCGCGGGGAATCATGGTCTGGCAGCGGTCGCGGCCTATGCTCTCCTACGAGACTGCATTTTCTGTCTTTAGTGTATCGGGAATATCTGAAGATCTAACCGTTGGATTGTCTCCAATAAGATTGCATTAGAAAGCTGGTTGTCTCCTCTATGTTGTCTCAAATTTTGGGGATGATCATATGGTGAGAATGTGTTCATCGAGTGCCATACCTCTGACGGTCCACATTTATCCAAAATTGCCCATTTGTTCCAAATTGCACATCTTTAGTCCAAGTTTCCTGAAAAGTCTTTTAAAACTCTAAAACATAGAAATCATTTAAAACCATTGAAAAAAGAGTTAAAACACCTGCATAAGATATTAAAACGATCCATAAAATGGTCAAAATCCGGTGTTATCAACTCGCCGAGACTTAAACCTTTGTTTGTCCTCAAACAAAACATAGTTCAAGCCAGGAAAGAATCTTTAAAAATCTGCAGGAACTAAACAATATCACAGATTCACAGTGACCGTCTTTCTAAACCATAACCTATTGTAAAACATCTATCTGGATCTAGTCTAGAAAATTCTCACCAAAATACAAACATAACTAGCCCGTTGATCCGTCGTGCGAAAATCGACACACTTAGATGTAACTTCCATTAAACTAGCTCTTTACATTCATTAAGTGCATAGTGAATTCTCATTAAAGACATATTCAGGGTAGACGGCGTTTGGTAATTAAGGGCTATTTAAGTGGTGGAGTTAAAGTGTTTCGGGTTACCTGAAGATCTGGAGGATGCAAGATATTATACAAAACCGCTAGAGAGAGTGGATCTGTTGATGTCCGTAATTTTCAGTCACTTCTCCTTGCCAAATGTTGTTGCATAGTCTTTCCTCCTTGGTTTTAACTGCTGTTCCCCCAGACTTAGATCTTTTTCAAAAATGATCTCCAAAACTCCATATAATCGAACTCTAGCTTCCCTCAAGGATAAAATCGATCCTCCTAGACTCTCTTAAAGTTTTTATTTCATTTCCTTTCTTATTTTTTTTCTTTTCTTTAATTCTATTTTCGAAAATATATATATATTTTTTGAAAGGGAAAACAACCTTTTATAGAGAGAGAGTCTAAGGGACGAAATTGTACCAAGATTGTGAAGTTTTTCCAAGGCAAACTGAGTTTTCTCCTTCTGTTGAATCATTCCAATGAAATCACAGGTCTCTGTCTTTAGTGACTGAAAAACGCGCTGATCCTCTTTCTCTACGACATTTTTGCACATATCTGCATATAGGACAATGAAAAACAAGAGTGCATGTGGTTTGAAAGAGGCTGGGTTAGGGTGGGGAACTAGCTAAAGGGAACTAGCCATTCAGGATCAACAAAGAGTGATAAAAGGGTAAAAGAGTCCTGAATGTATGATTTGTTTCCCTTATCTAATGCTTTAATGAGAAACTTAAGTCAAGATTAAGTCCAAATAAAATAAGCTAGTATATCCTGTCAGAAAGAATCTCCATAATAGAAGTCATCTGGTGGGAGTTAATAGTGTAAGTACTCTAGCTACCGCCTAATCTAGGCCTAAATCACAAAAAGAGCAAAAAATGAGGAAATAGCGTAAAAGCACACTGGTCTAAATCTTCATAGTATTGTTTATTTATGTTCCTGGTTTGAAAACGTTTAGAAAAAATTTTGAAAAAAGTTTTTGAAAAGTTTTTGAATAATTTTTTTTTATGTCCAAAACAAACTTAAAACAAATCAAATTTCGTTAGTAACATATAAACATCCTCCCCCATATTTATTTCACACTGTCCTCAGTGTGATAAAATCTAAGAAAAGATGGATAAGGAAATAGAAATTTAAAGTGTTTAGATGTACTTACCTTGCCGGAAGAATGAGTCGCGCTTGGAATGATGGCACCGTCGGTCGAAGTTTCAACGGGGCCAGAGTGATGGCTGTTTTCCGGTTTATGATTTATGCTTGTCTTTTATTCGTTCTTCTTTGTAAAAACCTGAAATTAAATGAAACAAAAACAAAGAAACAAAATAGAAAATAAGGATCAAAGGGAAATAAGTAAAATACTGGGTTGCCTCCCACTAAGGGCTTGTTTTAAGTCGTTAGCTTGACTTGGTCGTCTTTTAGGCATTAGGCGCATCTGCTAAGGAGATCGGATCTTCCTTTTCTTCTTTAATGTCTGCAAGATATGGCTTAAGACGTTGTCCATTAACAGTGAAATCACCTCCTTGGCGGTTCCATAGAACCACAGCATCATAGGGTAAAACTTCTTTGATTTTGAAAGGTCCAGAACCATCGTGATTTAAGCTTCCCGGGAAATGATTTTAGACGTGAGTTATAAAGTAGAACCTGGTCATTAGGTGAGAACGTCATAGGAACTATTTTCCTGTCATGAAATGCTTTACTCTTCTCTTTGTAGATCTTAGAGTTCTCATAGGCATTATGGCGAATCTCATCTAAATCATTTAACTGAATCAAACGTTTTGCACCTGCCGTCTGGATATCGTAATTCAGTTTCTTATTTCCCATTCTGCCCAAAGCTTTAACTCCCATAGAAGATGACAAGTCTTACCATTAACTAGATAAAAAGGTGTAGTGCCCAATGGGGTTTTGAACGCAGTTCTATATGCCCAAAGAGCATCATCAAGCTTTGCTGACCAATCTTTTCTTGTTGGTCCTATTGTCTTTTCCAGAATTCTTTTGAGTTCTCTGTTTGATACCTCCACTTGGCCACTCGTCTGTGGGTGATAAGGTGTAGCTACCTTATGTTTCACTCTATTTTTCTTCAAGAGAGTCTCAAACACTTTGCTGATGAAGTGAGAACCACAATCATTGATGACAATTCGCGGAACACCAAATCTTGGAAATATGATCGACCAGGTTCCATAGAACCACAGCACTCTAAGGTAAAACTTCTTTGATTATGAAAGGTCCAGACCATCGTGATTTAAGCTTCCCGGGAAACGATTTTAGACGTGAGTTATAAAGTAGAACCTGGTCATTGGGTGAGAACGTCATAGGAACTATTTTCCTGTCATGAAATGCCTTAGTCTTCTCTTTGTAGGTCTTAGAGTTCTCATAGGCATTATGGCGAATCTCATCTAAATCATTTAACTGAATCAAACGTTTTGCACCTGCCGTCTGGATATCGTAATTCAGTTTCTTATTTCCCATTCTGCCCAAAGCTCTAACTCCCATGGAAGATGACAAGTCTTACCATAAACTAGATGAAAAGGTGTAGTGCCCAATAGGGTTTTGAACGCAGTTCTATATGCCCAAAGAGCATCATCAAGCTTTGCTGACCAATCTTTTCTTGTTGGTCCTATTGTCTTTTCCAGAATTCTTTTGAGTTCTCTGTTTGATACCTCCACTTGGCCACTCGTCTGTGGGTGATAAGGTGTAGCTACCTTATGTTTCACTCTGTTTTTCTTCAAGAGATTCTCAAACACTTTGTTGATGAAGTGAGAACCACCATCATTGATGACAATTCGCGGAACACCAAATCTTGGAAATATGATCGACTTGAACATCTTCATTACTACTTTTGTGCCATTTGTGGGGCTGGCTATAGCTTCTACCCACTTAGATACATAGTCAACAACAACAAGGATGTACTTGTTTCCAAAAGAGGAAGGAAAAGGACCCATAAAGTTGATTCCCCAAACATCAAAAACTTCGACTTCTTGAATGAAGTTTTGTTGCATCCAATGTCGTTTGATGATGTTCCCTTGTCTTTGGTAAGCATCACACTTAGATATGAATTTATGGGCGTCTTTGAACATGGTAGGCCACCAATAACCAGCTTGCAAAACCTTCGCTACAGTCTTATCAGTAGCAAAGTGTCCAGCATAGTTAGATCCGTGACAATGAAAAAGGATTTCTGGAACTTCTTCTTCGGAGATGCACCTTCGAAACAAGTTTTCTGAACACTAGTTATAAGGATATGGTTAATCCCAAAAGTACATTTTAACATCACGCAAGAACTTCTTTTTGTTGTAGCTGAAGAATCGTGGCGGTTCGACCTCTGCTGCTAGGTAATTCGCGATATGCATAAACCAAGGAAGCTCGGAAGGTTTTGCTTTTGGAGGTGGTATTGGACGTTTCTCTGGGGGTGACTACTTTAGCATTACCATCTTTCTCCACGTCTCCAATAAGGTTTTGAGAAGTCGATGTCGAGGTTGCATCAGGTGAGATAGTTTTGCCCTTAGATTTCTTTGATTTGCGCTTAGATTTCTTTGCTTTGATTATAGAGAAGACTTTTTAGGTCTTAGGGCTATCAATCCCCTTGTCAAAGTAGCACAAAAGAGGAGTCAATAGAAGAATGTGGTTATAGACACTAAGCTATATGATCAGTTTCTCAATTCAAGTGAACATGTGAGGTTTTGATTGATTAATGACAACTAAGAACTTAAAACAAGACGAAAGACTAAAGAAATGATCAAACAAGAACTAAGCAAATGACAAGTGATGTGAATATGAGATGATGGAAGCATGAGATTCTAGACATGATAGTTGGCTAGGGTGCTTTGATGCTAAACTAGAAATGCTAATGACAATGATGAGACATGATTCAAATGATTAAGAACTCTAATCTAGATTAATTCTCTCATGAAGGTATTAACCCCTACACTAATACATTTTCAAACCAAATCATCAATTGTGAAATATGAATCAGTGAGCATTAATAAACAGTTCTAAAAGATAATTCAAGCAAATAACAAGACATCATCATGCAGCAAATGCTTAAAGCCCTAATACAGATCTTTCAGGAATTTCATCAAACACTTTTGGTGCATGAAATTCCCATATTCTAGAACACAAGTGATGTGCAAGGATCTAGCCTAGAGAACAGCTGTTTAGAGAGATGAATCAATGAATCTAGCCCTAAGCACTCATAATCTAACACTTTATCACCCTAACCTACACATCTAGAACCTCATTAAGATGACTACTCACTAATCATACTAATCTCTCTTAAACCTTTGAAAGTTGAGAAGATTAACATGATTAATGATGAGAAATGGAGATGGAGAAGATGGATAATGATGGATTTGCAGCTTTAAACACAAAGATCTCTCAAACTCTCTTGATTAGAACCCTTAAAAATCGATATTTCTCTTCTAAAAAGGGAGTCTTTCACAAAAGAGGCAAGAAGGAAAAGGAATAAAACTTAGTCCTTAGGGTAAAACCCTAAAAAACTATATATAGGTCTTAAAACGAACCGGGTCAGCCCGGAACAAACGGGTCCTGACCCGGCTTTAATGGGTAAAATCTCGAGTGTGCGAGTTGGGCACAAGCTTCCCATGTTGCATGACCAAGTCGCACAGCCATAGAAACAGTCTTGAGAGCCTTAAGTCCTTCAGTCTCTGCCGCATGACCATCTAGGTGTAAACAGCGAGTCTTTGTGCGATTCAGTATTTCTTCTCTTCAACTCGCATGACCAAGACAAAATCTGGGGAGAAAATGTGTGCGAGTTGGTCCTTCTTTAGTCCCAAGTCGCATGCCCAACTCGCACAGATCTGGAAAGGAGTTTCAGCGAGATAAAACCATGTAAGCCAAGCCGCATTCCCCTCTGGGTGTAAACCGCGAGTCTTCATGCGGTTCAGTTCCCTTTGCTCCCTAGCTCGGACAACTATGCAGCACAGAACCTCAGGTATGTGTGCGAGTTGGTCTACTTCACTCCCAAGTCGCAAGCCCAACTCGCTGTAAACAGCGAGTGTTCCTGCGGTTCAGTTCACTACTCGGCCAACTCGCATGCTCAAGTCGCATATTTGTGGACTTAGCATTTTTCCTGCTCGGGAGCCTTTGACCTCATCCAGGGTTACCTTACCCGTACATCTCCACACGCAGCTCAATTCCCAGAAATTATCTTTTAAGCGCTGCGAGTTATCCAAGTCGCAAAACCATCTCGTATACTTCAAATCTCCTCGGACCATTTTGAATTCGGGGGAGCGTAGATATAGATCCAAATGGCTTGATTTTAGCTGCATTGGAAAGAGCACTCAAATAACTTGAACTTTGGTGAAGAAATCTTTAGCGCTTGGGAAGTGGAAGGTTCCCTGGACGGCTCATCTCTGTAGTGCATTGAAACAATCAAAAGGAAGCTCTTGGACCAGTGTTCACTCCGGAGACAATATCTTTCATAACATAGCACCAAACTGGATGAAATAAAATGTTCTGGAAAGAGAACTCAAAGATATCGAATCTTGATGAAGACTCCGCAACTGAATCAGAATGGAAAGACATCGCCCACGCAATATTTGTGACTCATCGGACCGGTCTTGAAACTGTAGCGAGACAGGTGTGCCTTCCGGTGAGCTTAACTCTCTGCTCACGACTCCAAATCCAATGATTCCACCTGTTCTGGATCCGTGACCTGATCATCTCCAACCTTTCTGAAGACCTTGTAATCTGAATCGGATGTTAAGACTCCCCGGACAGGCGATCTTATCATACCTATGGGATTGCTCCAGAACGGATGCGAGAGAGGTCTGTCTTCCGGTGGCCGTATCTTTCAGCTCGGTGCTCCAAACTCATCTATTCCAACTGTTATGAGATCTAGACTCCATTATCTTGATCTTTGCTGAAGTTCCTGGAGGCTGAATCGCCCGGCAAGACCTTCCGGTAACGCGATTTCGGAGATGTATATGCACCCGGGAATTTTGGCCGAGAAACTTGAACAGCCGGTACGCGTTTTGGCCGAGAAATCCACCCGCAGTACATGAAAATAGATGAGAAAAGCTTCCCACGGTACAGGCTAGCGCCGAGAATCTCCAAAAGGCTGATTTCACCATTTTTAAACCCCCATTCACCATTTCTCCTCCTGGCTTCATCTTTTTAGGTCCAAACTGCTTTCAAATCACCTGTAAACACTCCAAAACATGCAAGACTCAGTTGGACCTAATGCAAACCCCTAAGTCCTAAAACAACACCTAAAGACCTAAAATGCATGAAATAAGATATGATTTGGAATGAAGTATACAGCCTAAATGATGGAAATTATGAACATATCAACTCCCCCACACTCTTCCTTTGCTTATCCTCAAGCAAAAATAGCAAATGAGAGAAAGAGGTTGGATGCATTGGGAGTTCATATTCCTTAATGAGAGAGTGTATCAATAAAAGAATTCAACGCTCATTGTCCTAGTTGCTAATTCTAAGATGCAGTGAAAACAAGATTACTCACAAAACTTTAGCTATGCTCATCATAAAATGAATCAAGCTCAAGCTTAAGCTTTCACAAACAGCCATAGTTCCAACCTTTTGACATTCATTAAAGCTCATGTGAATCATGCTTATGCAAATCATGTGAACTCACTTGTCTTGGGACAGGGTTATGAGACAAAGATGATCTCATTCAATGCTTATGGTTTCAATGCAGCTCAAGGGATCACTCAAGAAGGAATAAAATTTAACAGAAGGCTAAGGGTAAAAGGCAACTGGTGCATAGAAGAGTGGAATCCCATCTACCCAATGCCCCAAGTTGGTCTTTCACCTTAACTCTACTCTCATGAAGATCACATCCTCTCTCAAGGCATTCATTGCCTCATCAACCCACTCTTCACTTCACTCTCACTCTTTTTCTCACCAGGGGATTCATCTTTTCATATTTAAACCCAGGCATTGGGGTCTGAACCTTTCACTTAGCTCTTTCTCACATAGCACTGTCTAGACTCTTTTCTTTTCTTTTCAAACACTTGAGCCTTTTGGCTTCTTTTCTTTTCTTTTTACTTAGAGGCTAGAATTTTCTTTTCAAAACACAAGAGCTTTTCTTTCTTTAAACAGCAGACCCCAAACCGCTTTCTTTTCCTTTCCATCCCCTGGTTCTCATCTCAAACTCTCTCTTTTTCACTCAGTGTTTCCCAAGATATCTTCCTAGCCTACTCTAGACTCATGATGCAGAGCTAGATCTACATGAGACTCTACTCTTGTCGCCCTAAAACCAACACTTTCTGTCAAGTTTAGTCAGATAAGGCCTCACATCTCTCACTATAATGTTTCAGGCTTCAAGGAAGGTTTGGTTCAAGGCAGGGAACTGTCTCGAGATGAGAGAACAACTTTTTGAGCTAGCAAAGAGTTGTAAAAAGGATAAGAGAGATCAAATATTTTAAGGGTACCCATGAGCTTACAATGACATGCACAAACAATGATAATTAGATTGTCAAATTATGGTTCTCACTTAGATAAGGCTGGAACTAATCAAAGCTTGATTTACAACAAGTTCAAAGCATGGATCAAAGAACTAGAATGGATCAAAGAAGTCTTGACTTCTTTCTTGTTTACATGCATCAAAGAACTAGAAACTAGGGCAGTGAACCGAATTCTTAAAGTGATATTCTCTCAAGGAAAAACCTATCATCACTCCCTTGCATTGATGCAGCCTATATGAATATGCAACTAGACTCAATCCTAAAAATGAGAATGCAACTAGATGAGCATTTTTTTGTGAAATTTTTTTGATTTTTTGATTTTTTTGGTTTTTATATGCACTTAGATGCAACTACATGAATGCATGCAAGAATGTGACTCAAGACTCAAAGTAGAAAATAAGAACAGAGAAAATATAATTAGTAAAAGATGAAACTCCTCCCCCACACTTACATAACACAAGTGATAAAGGTAATCAACTACGTATGTCCTAGAACTCGAGGCACGGAAGTATGATTAGCCTACTTTCGCAGCACTAAACAACTATCTCTCGCAACCCTGATCAGTAGGTTTCCACTATGATCCTGGAAGGGAGAAGATGCAATAGCAGAACAAGACTCATCAATATTCACAACTCAACTACAGGTAGGTTTCCACTCCTATAGAATTATTGGTTGTTTCACCCTAGTTCACACAATCAATGAAAACTTTCGCAACATATCATGTCAGATCGGCTTCTAAGTGGCCAGAAAAGAATCACACAGTAAAATTAAAGGCAAACGAAGAACATCTAGAATATTATAAATCCTAAATCCATCGATTCATAAACAAAGACACATGAAATTCCCTTTGAACAATCCCTTTAAACCCAACTAGGTAACTACTCAAACATATTGTAAACAATCATCATAAACGAAATTGAAAGTGCAGGAAATTAAAGAGAACAGGGAAGAAAAACGAAGAACGGAGAACCAAGTTCCGCGGTTGCGGTGGCTCTACCCGCGGGAAAATGGGTGTTGGCCGCGGTCCCGGCACATGGCTCTCTTCCGGAACTGCATTTTCTGTCATTCTTGCATCGGGAGTATCTGAAGATCTAACCGTTGGATTGTCTCCAAACCAAGTGCATTAGAAAGCTGGTTGGATCATATATGTTGTCTCAAATTTTGGGGGTGATCGGACGGTGATAAGGTCTTCATCTCTTATCATACTTCTGACTGTCTGCATTTATCCAAAATTGCTCATTTGTTCCAAATTTCATATCTTTTGCCCAATTTTCCTGTAAAGCCTTTTGAAACTCTAAAACATTGAAAACATATTAAAAACCTTTGAAAACAGAGTTAAAACACCTGCATAAGACATAATTGTGATCCATAAAAGTGGTAAAAATACGGTGTTATCAACTCCCCCAAACTTACCATTTTGTTTGTCCTCAAACAAACTTAAGTCAGGAAAGAATTTTAAAAATCGCAGGAACTAAACAATATCTCAGTCACCGTCCTTCTAAACCATAACTTATCGTGAAACATCTATTTGGATCTAGTCTAGAAAATTCTCACCAAAATACAAGCAAACTAGTCCGTTAATCCGTCATGCGAAAATCTACACACTTAGATCTAACTTCCAGTCAACTAGCTCTCTACATTCATTAAGTGTAATAGAGAGTTCTCATTAAAGACATTATCCAGGGTAGACGGCGTTTGGTATTAAGGCTATTTAAGTGGTGGAGCTTAGGTGTTTAGGGTTACCTGAAGATCTGGAGGATGCAAGATATTATGCAAAACTGCAAGAAAGAGAAGGACCTGTTGATGACCGCAGATTTTCAGTCACTTCTCTTTTGCCAATTGTTGTTGCATAATCTTCCTCCTTTGTTGTAAACAGCTATTCCCCCAGACTTAGATCTTTTCCGGGAATCATAAGGATAATCTCCAAAACTCTATATAATCGGACTCAAGCTTGCCTCAAGGATAAAGATCGATCCTCCTAGACTCTCTAATGTTTTAAATTTCCTTTCCCTTCTTATTTTTCTTTTCTTTTTGGTTTTTTTTTTAGAGGAAACAACCTTTTGTAGAGAGAGAGAGTCTAAGAGAGAATCATTCCAATGAAATCGCAGGTCTTCGTCTTCAGTGACTGAAAACCGCGTTGATCCTCTTTTTCTCCAACGTTTTTGCACATATCTGCATATAGGACAATGAAAAATAAGAGTGCATGTGGTTTGAAAGAGGTTAGGTTCGGTGGGGAACTAGCTAAAGATGAACTAGCCATTCAGGATCAACAAAGAGTGGTAAAAGGATAAAGGAGTCCTGAATGTATGATTCGTTTCCCTGATCTAACGCTTCAATGAGAAAATTAAGTCCAAATTAAGTCCAAATAAAATGAGCTAGTGTATCCTGTCAGAAAGAATCTCCATGAATAGAAGTCCTCTGGTGGGATTTCGTAATGCAAGTACTTAGCTACCGCCTAGTCTAGGCCTAAATCACAAAAAGAGCAAAAAACGAGGAAATAGCGTAAAAGCACACTGGTCTAAATCATCATAGTAATATTTATTGTGTTCCTGGTTTGAAAACTTTTGAAAAACATTTTGAAAACGATTTTTGAAATTTTTTTTATGAAAAACATTTTGAAAAACATTTTGAAAATTTTTTAATGTGTCCAAAACAAACTCAAAACAAATCAAATTTCGTTAGTAACGGATGAACATCCTCCCCCAGACCTATTTCACACTGTCCTCAGTGTGATAAATCTTGGAAAGAATGGTAAAGAAAATAGAAAAGTTGAAATGTTTAAGAGTACTTATCGTGCTGAAGAGTGATGCTCGTCTTTTGTGTTTGTTCTTCCTTATTAAAAGCCTGAAATTAAATGAAACAGAAACAAAGCAATGGAAATAGAAAATAAAGGTCAAAGGGAAATAGATAAAATACCAAGTGGGTTGCTTCCCACTAAGCGCTTGTTTCAAGTCATTAGCTTGACATTGTTGCTCGATTAGCCTTAACCGGGGTCGTGACACTCCTTGATCTCATCATTGGCCGATGATGGATCAATCAAAAACATCACTTCTCTTTCGTCTTCTCTTTCTTCAGCCAGATATGGCTTTACACGCTGTCCATTCACTGTAAATGAGTTTCCGGTTCTGTCCCATAGGACAATGGCTCTGTATGGCTTGACTTCCTTTATCGTGAAGGGTCCTGACCATCTTGAACGTAATCCTGGAAAAAGCTTAAGACGAGAATTGAAAAGAAGAACTTTATCGTTAGGAGCAAAAGTTCTATGAATAATCTTCTTATCATGATATGCTTTAGTCTTCTCCTTGTAGATCTTCGAGTTTTCGTAAGCATTGTGTCGGATTTCTTCTAACTCGTGAAGTTGAAGTAGTCTTCTTTCTCCAGCTGTTTTCAGATTCATGTTCATCTCCTTGATAGCCCATTGCGCCTTATACTCGAGCTCTACTGGAAGGTGACATGCTTTTCCGTAAACTAGATTGAATGGTGTTGTTCCTAATGGTGTCTTGAATGCTGTTCGATATGCCCATAATGCATCGTCAAGCTTGGTATACCAATCCTTGCGATGAACTGCAGTTGTTTTCTGCAAAATCGACTTGATTTCTCTGTTTGAGATCTCTACTTGACCGCTAGTTTGGGGATGGTATGGAGAAGCAACTTTATGTGTAACTCCATTCTTTCTAAGAAGATTTTCGGAGACTCTGTTGATGAAATGCGATCCTCCGTCGCTTATCACAATTCTGCGAACTCCAAAACGCGGGAATATCACAGATTTAAATAGCTTCATGATGACTTTAGCATCGTTGGTGGGACTAGCGACTGCTTCAAACCACTTAGAGACGTAGTCTACTGCTACTAAGATGTATTGATTCCCAAAAGAAGTAGGAAAGGATCCCATAAAATATATTCCCTAGACATCGAAAATTTCGACTTCGAGAATAAAATTTTGAGGCATCTCATTCCTTTTGCTTATGTTACCCATCCTTTGGCATTTATTGCATCGCGATATATAAGCTTGAGTATCTTTGAACAAAGTAGGCCACCAAAAACCTGCTTGTAAGATCTTTGAAGCGGTTTTGAAGGTTGCAAAGTGTCCTACGTAAGACGAGCTATGGCATCCGAATAAAATTCCTTCCATCTCTTCTTCAGCCACGCATCTTCGGAATAACCCATCAGCACATCTCTTATAGAGATAGGGTTCATCCCAAAAATAATGTCTTACGTCTTTCAGAAACTTTTTCTTCTTATAACCAAAGAATTGTGGTGGTTCTACATCAGCTGCTAGGTAATTCGCTATGTGCCTAAACCATGGGGTATTGAAAGCATCTGGTCTTCGCATGAGTTGACGTGGTGGTGCGGTATTAGCATTGGTTGGGGTAGTATCTATTGCATAGATGTTTTCTTCTGGCAAACTGTCATTTAAAGGCAATCTTTCTTTAACTCGAATTCTTGAAAGATGGTCTGCAACTCCATTATCTGCTCCTTTCCGATCTTGAATTTCGATATCGAATTCTTGCAGTAGGAGGATCCATCTTATCAACCGAGGTTTAGCGTCTTTCTTAGACATTAAATACTTGATTGCAGCATGATCAGTATGAACTATGACCTTAGATCCTACGAGATAAGAACGGAATTTCTCAAATGCAAATACGAAAGCCAGAAGTTCTTTCTCTGTTGTAGCATAGTTGCATTGAGCTTCGTCAAGAGTTCTGCTTGCGTAGTAGATTACGTGCAGTTTCTTATCTTTTCGTTGGCCAAGCACCGCTCCGACTGCATAGTCACTTGCATCGCACATGATTTCGAATTGGAGTTCCCAATCAGGTGCTTGCACGACTGGAGCGGAGACAAGGGCTTCTTTGATCTTATGAAACGCGGCTAACCACTCATCATCGAACTCGAAGTTCGTTTACTTGCAAAGCAAACGCGTAAGAGGTCTAGCTATTTGAGAAAAATCTTTTATGAAACGCCTATAGAATCCTGCGTGTCCTAAGAAACTACGAATGCCTTTTACGTTTGTGGGAGGTTGTAGGCTGGTCATGACTTCTATTTTGGCTTTGTCAACTTCAATACCTTTTCCCGAAATTCTGTGCCCAAGCACGATTCCGTCTCGTACCATGAAGTGACATTTTTCCCAATTTAATACTAAATGCTTATCTTCACATCTTTGCAGAACTTTACCAAGGTTGCCTAGGCATTTTTTCAAAAGAAGATCCATACACGGAGAAATCATCCATTAACACTTCCATGAAATCCTCAATAAAATCTGTGAAGATCGACATCATGCACCGATGGAAGGTAGCAGGTGCATTACACAGTCCAAAAGGGATATGTCGGTAAGCAAACGTGCCATATGGACAGGTAAATGTCGTTTTTTCTTGATCCTCCAGGCGAATAGGAATTTGAAAAAATCCGGTGTATCCATCAAGGAAGCAATAGTAGGGGTGATTAGCTAACCTTTCTAGCATTTGATCTATGAAGGGAAGTGGAAAATGATCTTTCCTAGTTGCTGCATTCAGTTTCCGGTAATCGATGCACATACGATATCCAGTTACTGTTCTTGTAGCGATCATTTCATCTTTATCATTTTTAATGACAGTGACTCCTCCTTTCTTTGGGACAACATGAACTGGGCTAACCCAAGTGCTATCTGAGATAGGAAAGATTATTCCAGCTTCTAAAAGCTTCATAATCTCCTTCTTGACAACATCCATGAGATTAGGGTTCAGTCTCCTTTAACTTTCGATTGAGTTTTTAGCATTATCCTCTAGATTAATCTTGTGCATACAAAGATATGGAGAGATTCCAGGTATGTCATCAAGTGAATATCCTAAGGCTTTTCTATGCTTTCTCAGCTCAGTCAACAGCATTGTGGTTTCTTATTCAGTCAATCCAGAGTTTATTTTGACAGGATAAGTAGAATTTGGTCCAAGGAAGGCGTACTTAAGTCCAACGGGAAGAGGTTTAAGCTCGACTTTAGGGGCTTTAAGCTCGCTCCAAGGATCATTAATGGCTGCAGCAGTGTCTTTAGGAGGTGTAGGAATGTTTGTTTGGTCCTTAAGAGCTAGATAGTTTAGAGGTTTCCTATAAGTTTCGGATTTATCAAGCATACGCGCGCACTCACTTGAAATTTCTTCAAGGAAATTGCGTTCATCTTTTGCGGGTGAAAGCGTGACACTTAAAGGGTCGTGTAGAAGAAGATCTTCATAGACTTCCTCAATAATTCCGTCTAACTCATCAACCCAACAAATTTTGCCATCCAGAGTCGGTTTATCGAAACTTTTGTTCATGTCAAATTGCATAACTATGCCGGCTAGATGAAGGTCAATTTTTCCTTCAGGAACATTGATTATGGCTCCGGCTGTAGATAGGAATGGTCGTCCAAGAATAAGTGGATCCTTAGGTTCTCTTTCTAGTTCTAGAACTACGAAATCGGTGGGTATGGAACATTTTTTGATTTTGACAGGAACATCAATTAAGATACCTACAGGTTGTCTAACGGAACGATCAGCTAAAACTAAGGAAATTTTAGTGGGCTGGAAAGTGTGGTGTCCTAAACGTTTTGCTACTGAAAGAGGCATCATGTTTATGCTTGATCCTAAATCAAAGAGAGCACGCTCGAAAGCTACATCATTGATGGTGCATGAAAGTACGAAACTTCCAGGATCGTTTTTCTTTTCAGGGATTCGGCTTTGCAGGATAGAACTACATTCATGGGTTATCATCATAACGCCTTCTTCAAGAGTTAAAGAATTTGTTAGAATACCCTTCATGTATTTTCTTAAAGCAGAAATCATAGCACAAGCTTCTACGAAAGGTAATCTCACATTTAATTGATCGATTAGCTCTCTCAGCTTAGCTTTTTCTTTTTCTTTCTTAGGGGCTCTTAAGGCTCTAGGATATGGAGGTTTTGGTTTATAGACACGAGTTGGTGGAGGTGGAATCGGGTCTTCTCCGAGAGTTTCCTGGGATGAATCTTTTCTTACTTCTTCTCTATCCTTTTCTCCTACCACTTCTTTTTCAATGTCTTCAACCGTGATTCTTTCTCTTTCTTTTTCATTTTCCTTACCCTTTTCCTCATATTCGGGATCTTTAGGAAATTCAGGATCTTTGTAAGCTAATCCACTCCTAAGTGTGATAGCTTTCACATGATCAGAGGGATCTGCTTCACTTGAGCTTTCGAAAGATTTTTCACTTGGCTCCTCTTCAGAATTTTCTAAGTTTTTAGAATTAGTTTTGATCATCAGGCTAAGGAGGGTGGAAAATTTTTCATTGAAATCTTTCTGTATCTCTTTTAGTTCAGATCTAAGATCACTAATTTCTTCAGACCTAGATTTTTCAAGCTCTAGAATTCTTTTGTTTAGGTTTTCAGCTTCAGAAGAGGGAAAACTAGGATATAAAACAAGATTAGATTGAATAGCCAAGATTGGTTCGGAAGGTGGTTTCCAGACAAGCTCGGAAGACAGTTTCCCGCGGTCAGAAGGTTCGCGACCGCGGTGAAACAGGTCTTGGCCGCAGTCAGCATCATCACGACCGCGGTGAAAGCTTGGTTTGCCGCGGTCCGGATGAATGGACCCGCGGTGATCAGAAACGAATGGAAAATCTTGAATTTGATAGACTTCTGCAGTGTTCACCATCCCTTGATCATAAGAATCCATTGGGTTGTCCCAACCGTCAAAGTTACACATATTGTGCGCCTTGTTTGGTTGTTGCAATCCAAGATGACTCATTATGTGATGGAGACACTTTATAACTTCCGAGATCTCTTCTTTCTTCTCAGGAATTGCAGAATTGCCAAAGGTTGCTTGATTTCGGATGCTGTTTGCGAAATTGTTGATGAAAGCATGAGGATCTTCTACAGATCTAGTTGAGAAGTCTCCATTACTTGCTGTGTCAAAAGAGTGTCGTAACTCTGGAGTTATACCGCGATAGAAGATACCCAGCAGGTATTATTCGGTATATCCATGGTGTGGACAATCTCTTTGGTATTCCCTAAATCTTTCCCAAGTATCTAAAAGATCTTCATCTTCTTTTTGTTTAAAAGTTCTTATCTTGTTTCTTAAGAGATTTGAACGATTTCTAGTGTAAAAACAATTAAAAAAGCAGTTCTACACGCTGCCCACGTTTTTAGTGAAGCAGGTTCTAAAGATTTTAGCCATTTGCTGGCATTGTCTCTCAAAGAGAATGGGAAAAGACTACACTTGTGGTAATCCCCATCTGCTGTAATGGTTACACATAATTCTTTGAACGTCTCGATATGGTCAATCGGGTGTTCGGAATTGTAACCATGGAATTGATTTTGTTGAACTAAATGGATATATGGTACCTTAATTTTTGTTTTGCCTTACTCTAGTAAGGCTGGTTGAATAGCTCTTCGATCACCCAAGAATTTCTCGAGTGAATCGAAACTTCCAATCAGTTCATCATCATCTTCACGTTTTGTCGATCCGATTAGCTCATTGTCATCATAAATCGGTTCTTCAAACTCATCATCAGTCAGGTCATCATCGCTTGGATCACCATCCACACGATTTGGTGGATCACCAAGAGTCCAGGGAACATGTTCCCGGTCTCTCATCGCAGAGAAACCTGAAAAATTCAAAAGAAAAAGTAAAAGTAAACAAGTGTTCTAATGGATTTAAGCTGGGATTCGCAACGAAACAAATCAAAGTCCCCGGCATCGGCGCCAAAAACTTGATGCGATTGTAAACGGGGTTGGTCGGTTTTTGTTTTACTAAGCTTCAGATTTTAAATTTATAACCCCTAAATGTCTGCAAGTGCACAGATGTGTGCTGTAGTACTTAGGGTATCGATCCACAAAGACTTAGTTGTTTCGGTACGAATTCACAGCTATGCTTAAATCAGACTAGAACTAAACAATTTGGGTTTAGGTTTTGGGTTTTGGTTGTCACTAAATCTAAACTAGAAAGCAAGTAAAAAGCAATTGAAAGAAAACGAAAGGAAAGCAAATAAAAAGCGATTAACAAAGGCAAACGGAAGCAAGTAAATAGCGAATAAAAGTAGAATGGAAATCGAAGGTTGTAAGCAATTAAAGACAAACGTTGGGCATCAAGGGTAATTCGCATGGGCTCATGGACTAGGTTATGTCGATTTTAAACAAGTGATAAAGGTAATCAACTACATATGTTCTAGAACTCGAGGCACAGAAGTATGATTAGCCTACTTTCGCAGCACTAAACAACTATCTTTCGCAACCCTGATTAATAGGTTTCCACTCTGATCCTGGAAGGGAGAAGATGCAATAGCAGAACAAGACTCATCAATATTCACAACTCAACTACAGGTAGGTTTCCACTCCTATAGAATTATTGGTCATTTCACCCTAGTTCAGACAATCAATGAAAACTTTCGCAACATATCATGTCAGATCGACTTCTAAGTGGCCAGCAAAGAATCATGCAGTAAGATAAAGAAAAACGAAGAACATCTAGAAGATTATAAATCCTAAATCCATCAATTCATAAACAAAGACACATGAAATTCCCTTTGAACAATCCCTTTAAACCCAACTGGGTAACTACTCAAACATATTGTAAACAATCATCATAAACGAAATTGAAAGTGCAGGAAATTAAAGAGAACATGGAAGAAAAACGAAGAACGGAGAAGCAGACGGAGGCATGATGACTTCCTCCAGCGGCGGCTCCTCCTTCAAGCGGCGGCCTCTCTCTCTCTAGGGTTTTTGTGTCTCACAAAAATCTAAGTACAGAAAAGAACACACCCTTTAGAATGACCTAAAGGAGGTATTTATAGCTTCTGGAGTGGTTCTAGACACTTAGGGCTTCAAAGATAACGAAAGGAATTGATCTGGGCTTTAATTAAGTCGTCTGGAAAGTGAAAGACCAAGTTCCGCGGTCGCGGTGGCTCTACCCGCAGGAAAATGGGTGTTGGCCGCGGTCCCGAGACATGCCTCTCTTCTGGAACTGCATTTTCTGTCATTCTTGCATCGGGAGTATCTGAAGATCTAACCGTTGGATTGTCTCCAAACCAAGTGCATTAGAAAGCTGGTTGGATCATATATGTTGTCTAAAAATATGGGGGTGATCAGACGGTGATAAGGTCTTCATCTCTTATCATACTTCTGACTGTCTGCATTTATCCAAAATTGCTCATTTGTTCCAAATTTCATATCTTTTGCCCAATTTTCCTGTAAAGTCTTTTGAAACTCTAAAACATTGAAAACATATTAAAAACCTTTGAAAACAGAGTTAAAACACCTGCATAAGACATAATTGTGATCCATAAAAGTGGTCAAAATACGGTGTTATCAAAAAGCAAAACAAACAAGTAAAATTCAAAGAGAAAAAGAAAGACTACATGCATATGTATAAGGGTGGAGTGTTACCTAAGAGCTGTGGAAGTCTGACCCCAAGGAGTATGAGGGGTTTTATGTGTGACCAGATGGTGTCTCCCAAGAGTGATGGCTTGCCTCATCAGAACCGTCTTCAATATCCACCCATGCTGTGTCATATGGGACCAGTGCTGTGCAATTGGTGGAGCTCTCTCCAACCTCTTCTATGTGTCTTGGTGAAACCGGTGTTGGAGATCCATCTTTGCAAGGGTTCTCAAGCTTCTTGATCCTTTTCTTCATCTCCTTGATACACTTGGCTATCTTGTGTATCGTTTTGTCCTGATACTTGCACCATTGCTGAAGGACAGCAATCTTTTGCTGAGCTCTGAACCCTGATGTGCCTGGCTCCTCCCAGTTGTAATCATCAAAGTGGTATATGTTCCTACCATAACATTTTTGAGGTGGAGGCAGACCACCATCTCCAGCACCAGCAGCACTAGCAGCAGCAGCTTTAGCGGCTGCTTTATTTTCCTTTGAAGCTTCTTCTCTGCAAGCCTTCTTATACTTGAGAACTGGTGGATCAGTTTGGACATTGTAGAGCTCTTCCTTCAACAAGTAGAAGTGAATGTTGCGCTTTACTTGGACTGTGGTGATGGAGGGATTGGGCAGGAGAATTTGGAGTTACTCATCAATAAGTACTTGAAGTTGTAAACTAGCTTGGCACCAAGTCTCCCTTGAAAGATAACGATCTTGCACAGATGAGCTTCATTAATCAGATCAAGCTTTTCCTTGCTTTCCTTAAACCTGTATCCTCTTGCCTTCAAAATCTTTGTTACAACCCAACCATGGGCCAGCTTTGCATCCTTCTTCTTTGAATCCCAAATGCACTCCTTGTAAAACATGAAAGACCTTGCTAGTTGAGAGGCAAGGCAAGGTGTGTGAGCATATCCTTCATATGGCTTCCCATTTTCATGAGTTGGCATCAACTGTATCAGCCCCATACTAAGGAGGTTCAGATCACCTTGATGAACTCTCCCAACATCAAGCTTGAAGCACAAGCTGTGAGAAAGGATCTTGTGGACATATCTCAGCACCGGGTTTCTTATCCAAGAGGACTTAGCTGCTACAGCTGTGTACTTCCCAAATGCAATTGATCCCCATAAAGCTTGAACTTCTTCCTTTTTAAGACTGATCTTGTTGGAGAGAGGTATGTTTTTAGACGCATTGAATCCAAATATCTCAGTCAGATCCTTGAATGGCACCGTGTAGAGATGCCCTTTCACCTGAAACTGAATAGTTCCCAGACCTCTTCCTTGAATCACTTTTGGGTCCCTTGGCATGTACATATCAATTTCAAAAACTCTTGAGATTCCTCCTCATAAGCCACGTCTCTCAGTTCCAAGAGGGATTCAATGCCCATGTTCCCAAGCAAAGTTTTGACATCCTCATAGATGCCAATCTTCTTCAAAAATTCCACATCAGGGAACCTCCCTTGCTGGATCCCCATCTGCTGAAACTTGGCCAGATAATCAGGTGTTTCTGGTTTAGTTATCTTGATCCTCTTTGGTGCCTCTTCAATGGCGCCTTGGTGATATACTCATATTTTATCATGTTTAGGATTGCATTTTTGTCCAAATATTGAGTCTCATGCATACATTTAGGTAGTTTTACATATATTTGTCTTTGATTTTGTCTTTAATTAGGAATTGCATAAGGTCCTAGAGAGTTTTGCACTTTTGGAGTGTTTACAGGTCATTTGGAGCTAATTGGGAGCAATTGGGACAAAAGCCATGGAGAGACCATCACCTTATGTGCATCAGACTCGGACAAGTGTTATGGAGCCAACGATCCCTCAACTTGATCACCTGAGAAGGAGGACTTTAACCAGGATTCAGCCTCTGGAGTCTTCATAAAGAATCAAGAGCGTCGTGTCTATTTTCCAGAATATTTTATATCGTCCTATTTGCAGTTTTGAGCTGAAAGGTATGGCGATAAGAAGCAGTACATGTCTCGGAGCGGATAAAGGACCAAAGCAATGCGCATCAAAGAACCGGTGGAACGGAGCCCTTGCCAACGTCACCTGAACCCGAACCCTTCACAAAAGTTGGAGATGATCGAGTCACGGTTGCAGAACAGGTCGTTTCATTGGATTTGGAGTCGTGAAATGAGAGTTAAGCTCACCGAAAGATACATCTGTCTTGCGACAGTTTCAGGACCGACCCGATGATCTCCGAAGATTGCGAAGGAAGATGCGCTTCCAGACCGATTCAGTCTACAGGTCCGTCATGAAGATTTGAGATATTTGAGACCTCGTTCCAGTACGTTTTAGATCATTCAATTTGGAGCCATGATCAAGAAAATAACGTTTCCGGAATGGACACATGGCTAGAAGCCTCTTTCTGACCGTGTCAATGTACTGCAAAGATGAGCCCTCCGGGGAACCTTCCACTTCCCAAGCGCTGAGGGTTCCTTCACAAAAGTTCGAGATATTTGAGTTCTCTTTCCAATTCAGTTAAAATCATGCCATTTGGATCCATATCCTGGAAGTTACTCTCCCATGAATGCAAAGTGGTCCGAGAAGGCCTAGGTTGTGCGATACGGTACTGCGACTTGATTAACTCGCACCCATGAATGTTCAACGCTCTGGAAACAAGTTGAAACTTTAGAGATGAGTGTAAGGAGACTCTGAGAAAGGTAGAGACTTTTAGAATCAAATTTGAGTAAGTCTACAATGCTGTGCGAGATAGGCCTACGAGTTGGACATGAAGTGGAACCATGTAGCACATGTGTTCGCAAATTACACCGACTTGGGCATGCGACTTGGGCAAGGAAGTGACCATCTCGCACATATACATTCTGGAGTGTGCGACCTGGTCTTGCGAGTGGGGAAGGAGCTGAACTGAGCCGCAAAAGAACATGCAAGATGAAGTGCTAGATGGATGTGTGGCTGAGAAAGGACTTGACCATCTAGGAGTCTTGAGCTTCCTTTGGTGCAAGATAGGTGTGCGGGTCAGCCATGGACGTGACCATCTCGCACACCAGCCACCAGACCCAACTGAGCCGGGTCAGTACCCAGTTTGTCCTGGGCTGATCCGGTCCAAGACCCTTAGTATAAATAGTTTTTTGGGAGAAAAACCCTAAATGTTATCTTCTCTCTTAGTTTTCTCTCTTGTTTCCTTTCCTTTTCAGTGTAAAACGAGTTTGATCAAGAGATATCTAGCAGATTTAATCATCTTAAAGCTGTTTCTTATCATTTCTTCATCTCATCTTAACTTCTAATCATGATCAACATCACCTCTTGCAAAGAAAATGGTGTGTTCATCATGATTAGTGAGTAGTCTTCTTTTAAGCTTCTAGGTGTATAGATTAGGGTGCTTAGATGTAGATTAATGATTGTTTAAGCTTAGATTCTCTTCTCTTCTCCTTAGTTAGCTGATCCTAATGCTAGATCCTTGCACATCACTTGGGTCTAGAATCTGGGTGTTTCATGCACCAAAAGTGTTTGATGAAATGCCTGAATGAAAGCTAACTAAGAGTTTATGCATTAATGCCATGATAATGTTTGTTAAATGCATAAATGACATATTAGAACTGTTTCTTAATGCTCATTGATTCATCTTTCACAAATGAAAATTTAGTTTGAAATGGATTAGTGTAGAGGTTAATGCCTTCATGAGAGGATTAATCTAGTTTAGAGTTCTAAGTTAATTGGTTTTGAGATCATGTGATTGCTTGCTATGTCTTTCTGTAAAAGTGTCCACATCATGGCTTTTCAGAAGTCTCTCTCCTTAGCACTTTGTATAGAAGAGCTGTTCCCAAGATCCGGAATCAGTTGGACACAGCATCAAATGGAAATTTCTTGGCAAAAGAAATCACTGCAGCCATGGAACTTGTTGAGAACTTAGCCATGAGCCAAGACACCTATGGTGAAGACTTTGATAGAGCCAACAGATGTGAGGACTCTAGTACCCAACAAAGGTTGGAAGAGAAGATCAAAGAGCTGCATATCAAGCTTGACAAAGCCCTGGTTGCCACTCAAAAGCCTATACGCTATGTAGGTGAGTCTCAAGAGAGGAGTTGCTTTGAGAACATCAATGAAGTGGGCCTTACACAAGAGGAGCTGAACTACATAGGTAATCAGAACAAGTTTCAGGGTTACAACAACTTCAACAAGAACCAGAACTTGTCTTATAGAAGCACCAATGTAGCCAATCTCCAAGATCAAGTATACCCTCCCCAACAAGGTCAACAAAGCTTTGCTCAAAAGAATCAGTTCTAAGGTAACTTCCAAGGTCAACAAGCTTTTCAGCAGCCAACAGCTCAGCCACAAGGGAACAGCTTCAATAACCAACTCAGCTTCCAGCAACAAAGGCCACCACCTCCTGGTTTTGCCCCACCACCTGTTCAACAAAGTTCTGATTTCAATGTTGTTCTCCAACAGCTCTTAATAGGACAACAAAAGATGGTATCCGACCTGGAGACACTAGAAGCTGAAATAATGGCTATTAAAAAGAACGAGGGCAGCTGCACTTCTGAACCATAAGTCTCTCTTCCTGGTAAAGCTCTTCAAAACTCAAAAGATTACTGCAATGCCATTTACTGCAATGATGACCATTCAGCTGCTGTGCATGAAATAGAAGACCTTCTCTATGGTCAAGTCTCTAGTGAACCTGCACAAACTCATGTGGATGAGAATGCCATTATAGAGGATTTCATGGGCTTCTTACATGAACTCAATGAGGACATTGAGAATGATAGTGTGGGGGCAGCCGGTTCAGTTTTTTCTGTTCAGCAAGGGAATGATTCAGTGTCTATTGAAACAAAGGAGCTGCCAACTGGTCAAGCAAAGCCAACAGATAGTGCCTCCACCTCTGAATCAACTCAGATGAAACCCACCTCCCTCCCAAAGCTAGGCAATCCAGGGAAATTCACTATATCTTGCACTCTTGGAAACTTTAGGGTCGAGAATGCTTTGTGTGATTCAGGCTCAAGTGTTACTATATCTTGCACTCTTTGATGATGTCCGCAACGTTACGACCGACCGCATTGTCGGTCGTAAACCTAGTCAAATGCAAATAAAAATTAAATTAATTTCAATTAATTATAAATATTATTTGTTTAAAAATTTTTTTTAAAAAAAAAACTCGTACCAAAATGTTTTCGGGGCTCGATCCGGATCGAGTTTGTTCATACTCTCACAACCCGGTTGGCGTAGAAGATCTTGTACCGTAAATTGGGCATACGGTATAGGCTGTATCGGGGCTGCTGGTCCGGCTGGTGCAGGGGCTGCAGCTGGTTCGGCTGGTGGTGGTGGAGGCGGTGCCGGCTGTGGTACAACGACCGGTTGGGAAACTGTTCGTTGTGTTCCCGAGGACTCCGGGATGACTGACCCTGTCGCTGAGGTGGACGGGGCCGTACCGTCTGGATCTACCATCTGTCGGTAGTGGAACCTCTTTGCCCGAGGAGCCATATCTAAGTAATCTACAAAATTAAATAACATATAGTTACTAATTATATCATATATTTATAAATTTTGGGCCTATCTAAATTCCGAACCTAAACCCTATCTAAATTCCGGGCCTATCTCTTATTTAAACAAAACTATATATAATGAAAATAATTTTAAAAAAAATACTTACAAATTAATTGGCTGGAGAGTAGGGAGAGAAGGGAGAGGTAGATTTCTAGAGAGAGAGAGAGATTTCTAGAGAGAGAGAGGAAAGAGAGGAATGAGCGACGAAGGAGGAAAACTCGCGTCCCTTATATAGTTACGACGATTTTACGACGATTTGGTTGTATAACAGTTGGTCCACTGCATGACATGACACGTGTCATGATGGGAGCGTTTGACCAATACGACGGTTTTACGACGACTAAACCCTAAACCGTCGTAAAACTGTCCTAACGTTACAACATTTATAACCTCGTACCTCGGATCTGGAGCCAATCCAGGTGCTGTCAGACGTATGATCCTCATCAGTGTTACGACGGTTTAACGACGGTTTTAGGAACATTAGTCGTAAAAACGTCGTAACGTTACGATAATATTACGACGGTTTTACGATGTTTATGTAAAAAGTTATTAAACCCTAAATCTTTCAAAAGGCTTATTGCATAAAGAACAACGCAAAGGTTATTGTATCCTAACATATAACAAAAGGTTTATAACTTTGCATGTATGACGGATTTAGTACATGAGATAGTAAATATTGAAATTCCATAATCTAATATATAACCTTTTGATTTTGATCAGATTGATAGCATTTCATATAAAATAAGATAACCAATCAAAAACATTTGTGAAATACCTTACAACCAATCAGATATAAAAGATTTAAAAGCTTGGATTTCAATATTACGACGATTTTACGACTAAATAGTGAACGCGTCGTAAAATCGTCGTAATATTACGACGATATTACGACTGATCGTCGTAAAGACGTCGTAATGCTTAAACCCTATTCATTGATGGCTTAAAACCTAGACTTAGGGTTAAGGGTTTATAAAAATCGTCGTAAAACGGTTGTAAAATCGAATTTTATTCCATTTAAAAAATTCAAACAAACAAAGTTACAAATTACATAATAACAAACATTCACTAAATACGATGCATGAAACTCAATCAGATTCATCTTCCTCTATTACTTCGTCACCATCACCGTCGTCTTCCGCCAAATCGTCATCATCGGTTTCAGCAAACTCATCATCACTTCTTCTTCTGTATCATCGTCTTCCACATGTTCTTTGCCGGGTCTTCGGGTAGAGGTTTCCGCCGCCTGATCCCCGGGTCTTCGGTTAGAGGCTTCCGGCGTCTGATCTCCGGCTCTAGGAAGATTAACCCCAAGAGACCGGAACATCTCCTCGTCCGTCTGCACCGGTGGTTGCCTCCTAGAAGATGACCCTGCAGACGATCCGACAACTCCATCAGCCCGCAGCCTGTCCAACTGCGCCATGAGCACCGGGTTGTCGGCCCCCATGATCTCGAAGAGACCGTACAGCTGGTCGATCTTCATCTCGTACTGGGTCTGCATCTGATCGATCTCCTGGCGGATAAGCGGATCCGGTGCCCGGACATGACCAGTTGCCGTAGCGACCGGGGTATCACGGATGGATCCCATCCCTAAAACCCGCACCTTTTTCTTAGGGGCAACCTGAAAATATTTAAATAAAATATGTTAAAAATACAATATAAATTTAAAATTAAATTAAATTTATTAAAAGAATTCACCTCTTCAAAAATCTGGTCCATCTCCGCCACCGTCAGCGTCGGGGTCGATTGGACCGAGCTACCTCCGGGAGACGTTGGACGCACCTGCTGAGTGAGTTGCGTCTGCCGCTTCTCGATCGCCGCACAGGCGGCATTGTAGATCTCCTCCGCCCGAGGATCTGTGAATTCGCCGTTCCGCTTCTTATGGGTCTCGGCGAAGATCTTCGTCATAGGAGGAACAAAGAATTAAAAATGAAAATATTAATAAGACAAATAAGAGTTAATTATTTAAAAACAAAGAATTAAAAATTTAAATTTAATTACAATCATAAGTCGTCTCTCGGCAAAATAATCTGGCTGAAAGTGTGCGGGACGTTCTTCCAATTTCCCGCATCGTCAGTAACGTTCTTGAAAAATATATTCATTAGAATGTATTAAGGAGGAAAACACATAATTTAATTATATATTTAATATAAACACAAATTAAAATACCTGGATCTGGAACACTTGGCGGCAGTAGTCTGGTTGTGCGGATTCAACCAGTACTGGACCAGACCCCGCCAGACGGTATCGGCCATCGGCGCCGGCTTGGCCTTGTCGCCGTCGACCTCCCACTTCTGCTTCCAGTCGGAAACGGTGTTGTTGAGTCGGAATTTGACCTTCTCTTTGAAGGCCGTCTCCACACGTCCGTGTGCGGATGTTTCCCAATGCCAGTTTTGCTAGGAAAAAAAACAAAAAGTTAGTAATTATTGTAAAAAATTAAAAATAATAATATAAATCAAAATTTTAAAGTACTTACCGCAAAACACTTGAACCAAGTGTCAAGCGTTGCCTGATCCAGCTTCTTCCAGCTGGTATGGGGTTGTATGAAAAACTCTTTGATGATGTCCGCAACGTTACGACCGACCGCATTGTCGGTCGTAAACCTAGTCAAATGCAAATAAAAATTAAATTAATTTCAATTAATTATAAATATTATTTGTTTAAATTTTTTTTTTTAAAAAAAAACTCGTACCAAAATGTTTCCGGGGCTCGATCCGGATCGAGTTTGTTCATACTCTCACAACCCGGTTGCCGTAGAAGATCTTGTACCGTAAATTGGGCATACGGTATAGGCTGTATCGGGGCTGCTGGTCCGGCTGGTGCAGGGGCTGCAGCTGGTTCGGCTGGTGGTGGTGGAGGCGGTGCCGGCTGTGGTACAACGACCGGTTGGGAAACTGTTCGTTGTGTTCCCGAGGACTCCGGGATGACTGACCCTGTCGCTGAGGTGGACGGGGCCGTACCGTCTGGATCTACCATCTGTCGGTAGTGGAACCTCTTTGCCCGAGGAGCCATATCTAAGTAATCTACAAAATTAAATAACATATAGTTACTAATTATATCATATATTTATAAATTTTGGGCCTATCTAAATTCCGAACCTAAACCCTATCTAAATTCCGGGCCTATCTCTTATTTAAACAAAACTATATATAATGAAAATAATTTTAAAAAAAATACTTACAAATTAATTGGCTGGAGAGTAGGGAGAGAAGGGAGAGGTAGATTTCTAGAGAGAGAGAGAGATTTCTAGAGAGAGAGAGGAAAGAGAGGAATGAGCGACGAAGGAGGAAAACTCGCGTCCCTTATATAGTTACGAAGATTTTACGACGATTTGGTTGTATAACAGTTGGTCCACTGCATGACATGACACGTGTCATGATGGGAGCGTTTGACCGTTACGACGGTTTTACGACGACTAAACCCTAAACCGTCGTAAAACTGTCCTAACGTTACAACATTTATAACCTCGTACCTCGGATCTGGAGCCAATCCAGGTGCTATCAGACATATGATCCTCATCAGTGTTACGACGGTTTAACGACGGTTTTAGGAACATTAGTCGTAAAAACGTCGTAACGTTACGATAATATTACGACGGTTTTACGATGTTTATGTAAAAAGTTATTAAACCCTAAATCTTTCAAAAGGCTTATTGCATAAAGAACAACGCAAAGGTTATTGTATCCTAACATATAACAAAAGATTTATAACTTTGCATGTATGACGGATTTAGTACATGAGATAGTAAATATTGAAATTCCATAATCTAATATATAACCTTTTGATTTTGATCAGATTGATAGCATTTCATATAAAATAAGATAACCAATCAAAAACATTTTTGAAATACCTTACAACCAATAAGATATAAAAGATTTAAAAGCTTGGATTTCAATATTACGACGATTTTACGACTAAATAGTGAACGCGTCGTAAAATCGTCGTAATATTACGACGATCTTACGACTGATCGTCGTAAAGACGTCGTAATGCTTAAACCCTATTCATTCATGGCTTAAAACCTAGACTTAGGGTTAAGGGTTTATAAAAATCGTCGTAAAACGGTTGTAAAATCGAATTTTATTCCATTTAAAAAATTCAAACAAACAAAGTTACAAATTACATAATAACAAACATTCACTAAATACGATGCATGAAACTCAATACAGATTCATCTTCCTCTATTACTTCGTCACCATCACCGTCGTCTTCCGCCAAATCGTCATCATCGGTTTCAGCAAACTCATCATCACTTCTTCTTCTGTATCATCGTCTTCCACATGTTCTTTGCCGGGTCTTCGGGTAGAGGTTTCCGCCGCCTGATCCCCGGGTCTTCGGTTAGAGGCTTCCGGCGTCTGATCTCCGGCTCTAGGAGGATTAACCCCAAGAGACCGGAACATCTCCTCGTCCGTCTGCACCGGTGGTTGCCTCCTAGAAGATGACCCTGCAGACGATCCGACAACTCCATCAGCCCGCAGCCTGTCCAACTGCGCCATGAGCACCGGGTTGTCGGCCCCCATGATCTCGAAGAGACCGTACAGCTGGTCGATCTTCATCTCGTACTGGGTCTGCATCTGATCGATCTCCTGGCGGATAAGCGGATCCGGTGCCCGGACATGACCAGTTGCCGTAGCGACCGGGGTATCACGGATGGATCCCATCCCTAAAACCCGCACCTTTTTCTTAGGGGCAACCTGAAAATATTTAAATAAAATATGTTAAAAATACAATATAAATTTAAAATTAAATTAAATTTATTAAAAGAATTCACCTCTTCAAAAATCTGGTCCATCTCCGCCACCGTCAGCGTCGGGGTCGATTGGACCGAGCTACCTCCGGGAGACGTTGGACGCACCTGCTGAGTGAGTTGCGTCTGCCGCTTCTCGATCGCCGCACAGGCGGCATTGTAGATCTCCTCCGCCCGAGGATCTGTGAATTCGCCGTTCCGCTTCTTATGGGTCTCGGCGAAGATCTTCGTCATAGGAGGAACAAAGAATTAAAAATGAAAATATTAATAAGACAAATAAGAGTTAATTATTTAAAAACAAAGAATTAAAAATTTAAATTTAATTACAATCATAAGTCGTCTCTCGGCAAAATAATCTGGCTGAAAGTGTGCGGGACGTTCTTCCAATTTCCCGCATCGTCAGTAACGTTCTTGAAAAATATATTCATTAGAATGTATTAAGGAGGAAAACACATAATTTAATTATATATTTAATATAAACACAAATTAAAATACCTGGATCTGGAACACTTGGCGGCAGTAGTCTGGTTGTGCGGATTCAACCAGTACTGGACCAGACCCCGCCAGACGGTATCGGCCATCGGCGCCGGCTTGGCCTTGTCGCCGTCGACCTCCCACTTCTGCTTCCAGTCGGAAACGGTGTTGTTGAGTCGGAATTTGACCTTCTCTTTGAAGGCCGTCTCCACACGTCCGTGTGCGGATGTTTCCCAATGCCAGTTTTGCTAGGAAAAAAAACAAAAAGTTAGTAATTATTGTAAAAAATTAAAAATAATAATATAAATCAAAATTTTAAAGTACTTACCGCAAAACACTTGAACCAAGTGTCAAGCGTTGCCTGATCCAGCTTCTTCCAGCTGGTATGGGGTTGTATGAAAAACTCTTTGATGATGTCCGCAACGTTACGACCGACCGCATTGTCGCTCGTAAACCTAGTCAAATGCAAATAAAAATTAAATTAATTTCAATTAATTATAAATATTATTTGTTTAAATTTTTTTTTTTTAAAAAAAACTCGTACCAAAATGTTTCCGGGGCTCGATCCGGATCGAGTTTGTTAATACTCTCACGACCCGGTTGGCATAGAAGATCTTGTACCGTAAATTGGGCATACGGTATAGGCTGTATCGGGGCTGCTGGTCCGGCTGGTGCAGGGGCTGCAGCTGGTTCGGCTGGTGGTGGTGGAGGCGGTGCCGGCTGTGGTACAACGACCGGTTGGGAAACTGTTCGTTGTGTTCCCGAGGACTCCGGGATGACTGACCCTGTCGCTGAGGTGGACGGGGCCGTACCGTCTGGATCTACCATCTGTCGGTAGTGGAACCTCTTTGCCCGAGGAGCCATATCTAAGTAATCTACAAAATTAAATAACATATAGTTACTAATTATATCATATATTTATAAATTTTGGGCCTATCTAAATTCCGAACCTAAACCCTATCTAAATTCCGGGCCTATCTCTTATTTAAACAAAACTATATATAATGAAAATAATTTTAAAAAAAATACTTACAAATTAATTGGCTGGAGAGTAGGGAGAGAAGGGAGAGGTAGATTTCTAGAGAGAGAGAGAGATTTCTAGAGAGAGAGAGGAAAGAGAGGAATGAGCGACGAAGGAGGAAAACTCGCGTCCCTTATATAGTTACGAAGATTTTACGACGATTTGGTTGTATAACAGTTGGTCCACTGCATGACATGACACGTGTCATGATGGGAGCGTTTGACCGTTACGACGGTTTTACGACGACTAAACCCTAAACCGTCGTAAAACTGTCCTAACGTTACAACATTTATAACCTCGTACCTCGGATCTGGAGCCAATCCAGGTGCTATCAGACATATGATCCTCATCAGTGTTACGACGGTTTAACGACGGTTTTAGGAACATTAGTCGTAAAAACGTCGTAACGTTACGATAATATTACGACGGTTTTACGATGTTTATGTAAAAAGTTATTAAACCCTAAATCTTTCAAAAGGCTTATTGCATAAAGAACAACGCAAAGGTTATTGTATCCTAACATATAACAAAAGATTTATAACTTTGCATGTATGACGGATTTAGTACATGAGATAGTAAATATTGAAATTCCATAATCTAATATATAACCTTTTGATTTTGATCAGATTGATAGCATTTCATATAAAATAAGATAACCAATCAAAAACATTTTTGAAATACCTTACAACCAATAAGATATAAAAGATTTAAAAGCTTGGATTTCAATATTACGACGATTTTACGACTAAATAGTGAACGCGTCGTAAAATCGTCGTAATATTACGACGATCTTACGACTGATCGTCGTAAAGACGTCGTAATGCTTAAACCCTATTCATTCATGGCTTAAAACCTAGACTTAGGGTTAAGGGTTTATAAAAATCGTCGTAAAACGGTTGTAAAATCGAATTTTATTCCATTTAAAAAATTCAAACAAACAAAGTTACAAATTACATAATAACAAACATTCACTAAATACGATGCATGAAACTCAATACAGATTCATCTTCCTCTATTACTTCGTCACCATCACCGTCGTCTTCCGCCAAATCGTCATCATCGGTTTCAGCAAACTCATCATCACTTCTTCTTCTGTATCATCGTCTTCCACATGTTCTTTGCCGGGTCTTCGGGTAGAGGTTTCCGCCGCCTGATCCCCGGGTCTTCGGTTAGAGGCTTCCGGCGTCTGATCTCCGGCTCTAGGAGGATTAACCCCAAGAGACCGGAACATCTCCTCGTCCGTCTGCACCGGTGGTTGCCTCCTAGAAGATGACCCTGCAGACGACCCGACAACTCCATCAGCCCGCAGCCTGTCCAACTGCGCCATGAGCACCGGGTTGTCGGCCCCCATGATCTCGAAGAGACCGTACAGCTGGTCGATCTTCATCTCGTACTGGGTCTGCATCTGATCGATCTCCTGGCGGATAAGCGGATCCGGTGCCCGGACATGACCAGTTGCCGTAGCGACCGGGGTATCACGGATGGATCCCATCCCTAAAACCCGCACCTTTTTCTTAGGGGCAACCTGAAAATATTTAAATAAAATATGTTAAAAATACAATATAAATTTAAAATTAAATTAAATTTATTAAAAGAATTCACCTCTTCAAAAATCTGGTCCATCTCCGCCACCGTCAGCGTCGGGGTCGATTGGACCGAGCTACCTCCGGGAGACGTTGGACGCACCTGCTGAGTGAGTTGCGTCTGCCGCTTCTCGATCGCCGCACAGGCGGCATTGTAGATCTCCTCCGCCCGAGGATCTGTGAATTCGCCGTTCCGCTTCTTATGGGTCTCGGCGAAGATCTTCGTCATAGGAGGAACAAAGAATTAAAAATGAAAATATTAATAAGACAAATAAGAGTTAATTATTTAAAAACAAAGAATTAAAAATTTAAATTTAATTACAATCATAAGTCGTCTCTCGGCAAAATAATCTGGCTGAAAGTGTGCGGGACGTTCTTCCAATTTCCCGCATCGTCAGTAACGTTCTTGAAAAATATATTCATTAGAATGTATTAAGGAGGAAAACACATAATTTAATTATATATTTAATATAAACACAAATTAAAATACCTGGATCTGGAACACTTGGCGGCAGTAGTCTGGTTGTGCGGATTCAACCAGTACTGGACCAGACCCCGCCAGACGGTATCGGCCATCGGCGCCGGCTTGGCCTTGTCGCCGTCGACCTCCCACTTCTGCTTCCAGTCGGAAACGGTGTTGTTGAGTCGGAATTTGACCTTCTCTTTGAAGGCCGTCTCCACACGTCCGTGTGCGGATGTTTCCCAATGCCAGTTTTGCTAGGAAAAAAAACAAAAAGTTAGTAATTATTGTAAAAAATTAAAAATAATAATATAAATCAAAATTTTAAAGTACTTACCGCAAAACACTTGAACCAAGTGTCAAGCGTTGCCTGATCCAGCTTCTTCCAGCTGGTATGGGGTTGTATAAAAAACTCTTTGATGATGTCCGCAACGTTACGACCGACCGCATTGTCGGTCGTAAACCTAGTCAAATGCAAATAAAAATTAAATTAATTTCAATTAATTATAAATATTATTTGTTTAAAATTTTTTTTTTAAAAAAAAACTCGTACCAAAATGTTTCCGGGGCTCGATCCGGATCGAGTTTGTTCATACTCTCACAACCCGGTTGCCGTAGAAGATCTTGTACCGTAAATTGGGCATACGGTATAGGCTGTATCGGGGCTGCTGGTCCGGCTGGTGCAGGGGCTGCAGCTGGTTCGGCTGGTGGTGGTGGAGGCGGTGCCGGCTGTGGTACAACGACCGCTTGGGAAACTGTTCGTTGTGTTCCCGAGGACTCCGGGATGACTGACCCTGTCGCTGAGGTGGACGGGGCCGTACCGTCTGGATCTACCATCTGTCGGTAGTGGAACCTCTTTGCCCGAGGAGCCATATCTAAGTAATCTACAAAATTAAATAACATATAGTTACTAATTATATCATATATTTATAAATTTCGGGCCTATCTAAATTCCGAACCTAAACCCTATCTAAATTCCGGGCCTATCTCTTATTTAAACAAAACTATATATAATGAAAATAATTTAAAAAAACATACTTACAAATTAATTGGCTGGAGAGTAGGGAGAGAAGGGAGAGGTAGATTTCTAGAGAGAGAGAGAGATTTCTAGAGAGAGAGAGGAAAGAGAGGAATGAGCGACGAAGGAGGAAAACTCGCGTCCCTTATATAGTTACGAAGATTTTACGACGATTTGGTTGTATAACAGTTGGTCCACTGCATGACATGACACGTGTCATGATGGGAGCGTTTGACCGTTACGACGGTTTTACGACGACTAAACCCTAAACCGTCGTAAAACTGTCCTAACGTTACAACATTTATATCCTCGTATCTCAGATCTGGAGCCAATCCAGGTGCTATCAGACGTATGATCCTCATCAGTGTTACGACGGTTTAACGATGGTTTTAGGAACATTAGTCGTAAAAACGTCGTAATGTTACGATAATATTACGACGGTTTTACGATGTTTATGTAAAAAGTTATTAAACCCTAAATCTTTCAAAAGGCTTATTGCATAAAGAACAACACAAAGGTTATTGTATCCTAACATATAACAAAAGGTTTATAACTTTGCATGTATGACGGATTTAGTACATGAGATAGTAAATATTGAAATTCCATAATCTAATATATAACCTTTTGATTTTGATCAGATTGATAACATTTCATATAAAATAAGATAACCAATCAAAAACATTTGTGACATACCTTACAACCAATCAGATATAAAAGATTTAAAAGCTTGGATTTCAATATTACGACGATTTTACGACTAAATAGTGAACGCGTCGTAAAATCGTCGTAATATTACGACGATATTACGACTGATCGTCGTAAAGACGTCGTAATGCTTAAACCCTATTCATTCATGGCTTAAAACCTAGACTTAGGGTTAAGGGTTTATAAAAATCGTCGTAAAACGGTTGTAAAATCGAATTTTATTCCATTTAAAAAATTCAAACAAACAAAGTTACAAATTACATAATAGCAAACATTCACTAAATACGATGCATGAAACTCAATACAGATTCATCTTCCTCTATTACTTCGTCACCATCACCGTCGTCTTCCGCCAAATCGTCATCATCGGTTTCAGCAAACTCATCATCACTTCTTCTTCTGTATCATCGTCTTCCACATGTTTTTTGCCGGGTCTTCGGGTAGAGGTTTCCGCCGCCTGATCCCCGGGTCTTCGGTTAGAGGCTTCCGGCGTCTGATCTCCGGCTCTAGGAAGATTAACCCCAAGAGACCAGAACATCTCCTCGTCCGTCTGCACCGGTGGTTGCCTCCTAGAAGATGACCCTGCAGACGATCCGACAACTCCATCAGCCCGCAGCCTGTCCAACTGCGCCATGAGCACCGGGTTGTCGGCCCCCATGATCTCGAAGAGACCGTACAGCTGGTCGATCTTCATCTCGTACTGGGTCTGCATCTGATCGATCTCCTGGCGGATAAGCGGATCCGGTGCCCGGACATGACCAGTTGCCGTAGCGACCGGGGTATCACGGATGGATCCCATCCCTAAAACCCGCACCTTTTTCTTAGGGGCAACCTGAAAATATTTAAATAAAATATGTTAAAAATACAATATAAATTTAAAATTAAATTAAATTTATTAAAAGAATTCACCTCTTCAAAAATCTGGTCCATCTCCGCCACCGTCAGCGTCGGGGTCGATTGGACCGAGCTACCTCCGGGAGACGTTGGACGCACCTGCTGAGTGAGTTGCGTCTGCCGCTTCTCGATCGCCGCACAGGCGGCATTGTAGATCTCCTCCGCCCGAGGATCTGTGAATTCGCCGTTCCGCTTCTTATGGGTCTCGGCGAAGATCTTCGTCATAGGAGGAACAAAGAATTAAAAATGAAAATATTAATAAGACAAATAAGAGTTAATTATTTAAAAACAAAGAATTAAAAATTTAAATTTAATTACAATCATAAGTCGTCTCTCGGCAAAATAATCTGGCTGAAAGTGTGCGGGACGTTCTTCCAATTTCCCGCATCGTCAGTAACGTTCTTGAAAAATATATTCATTAGAATGTATTAAGGAGGAAAACACATAATTTAATTATATATTTAATATAAACACAAATTAAAATACCTGGATCTGGAACACTTGGCGGCAGTAGTCTGGTTGTGCGGATTCAACCAGTACTGGACCAGACCCCGCCAGACGGTATCGGCCATCGGCGCCGGCTTGGCCTTGTCGCCGTCGACCTCCCACTTCTGCTTCCAGTCGGAAACGGTGTTGTTGAGTCGGAATTTGACCTTCTCTTTGAAGGCCGTCTCCACACGTCCGTGTGCGGATGTTTCCCAATGCCAGTTTTGCTAGGAAAAAAAACAAAAAGTTAGTAATTATTGTAAAAAATTAAAAATAATAATATAAATCAAAATTTTAAAGTACTTACCGCAAAACACTTGAACCAAGTGTCAAGCGTTGCCTGATCCAGCTTCTTCCAGCTGGTATGGGGTTGTATAAAAAACTCTTTGATGATGTCCGCAACGTTACGACCGACCGCATTGTCGGTCGTAAACCTAGTCAAATGCAAATAAAAATTAAATTAATTTCAATTAATTATAAATATTATTTGTTTAAAATTTTTTTTTTAAAAAAAAACTTGTACCAAAATGTTTCCGGGGCTCGATCCGGATCGAGTTTGTTAATACTCTCACGACCCGGTTGGCATAGAAGATCTTGTACCGTAAATTGGGCATACGGTATAGGCTGTATCGGGGCTGCTGGTCCGGCTGGTGCAGGGGCTGCAGCTGGTTCGGCTAGTGGTGGTGGAGGCGGTGCCGGCTGTGGTACAACGACCGCTTGGGAAACTGTTCGTTGTGTTCCCGAGGACTCCGAGATGACTGACCCTGTCGCTGAGGTGGACGGGGTCGTACCGTCTGGATCTACCATCTGTCGGTAGTGGAACCTCTTTGCCCGAGGAGCCATATCTAAGTAATCTACAAAATTAAATAACATATAGTTACTAATTATATCATATATTTATAAATTTCGGGCCTATCTAAATTCCGAACCTAAACCCTATCTAAATTCCGGGCCTATCTCTTATTTAAACAAAACTATATATAATGAAAATAAATTAAAAAAAATACTTACAAATTAATTGGCTGGAGAGTAGGGAGAGAAGGGAGAGGTAGATTTCTAGAGAGAGAGAGATTTCTAGAGAGAGAGAGGAAAGAGAGGAATGAGCGACGAAGGAGGAAAACTCGCGTCCCTTATATAGTTACGAAGATTTTACGACGATTTGGTTGTATAACAGTTGGTCCACTGCATGACATGACACGTGTCATGATGGGAGCGTTTGACCGTTACGACGGTTTTACGACGACTAAACCCTAAACCGTCGTAAAACTGTCCTAACGTTACAACATTTATATCCTCGTATCTCAGATCTGGAGCCAATCCAGGTGCTATCAGACGTATGATCCTCATCAGTGTTACGACGGTTTAACGACGGTTTTAGGAACATTAGTCGTAAAAACGTCGTAATGTTACGATAATATTACGATGGTTTTACGATGTTTATGTAAAAAGTTATTAAACCCTAAATTTTTCAAAAGGCTTATTGCATAAAGAACAACACAAAGGTTATTGTATCCTAACATATAACAAAAGGTTTATAACTTTGCATGTATGACGGATTTAGTACATGAGATAGTAAATATTGAAATTCCATAATCTAATATATAACCTTTTGATTTTGATCAGATTGATAACATTTCATATAAAATAAGATAACCAATCAAAAACATTTGTGAAATACCTTACAACCAATCAGATATAAAAGATTTAAAAGCTTGGATTTCAATATTACGACGATTTTACGACTAAATAGTGAACGCGTCGTAAAATCGTCGTAATATTACGACGATCTTACGACTGATCGTCGTAAAGACGTCGTAATGCTTAAACCCTATTCATTCATGGCTTAAAACCTAGACTTAGGGTTAAGGGTTTATAAAAATCGTCGTAAAACGGTTGTAAAATCGAATTTTATTCCATTTAAAAAATTCAAACAAACAAAGTTACAAATTACATAATAGCAAACATTCACTAAATACGATGCATGAAACTCAATACAGATTCATCTTCCTCTATTACTTCGTCACCATCACCGTCGTCTTCCGCCAAATCGTCATCATCGGTTTCAGCAAACTCATCATCACTTCTTCTTCTGTATCATCGTCTTCCACATGTTCTTTGCCGGGTCTTCGGGTAGAGGTTTCCGCCGCCTGATCCCCGGGTCTTCGGTTAGAGGCTTCCGGCGTCTGATCTCCGGCTCTAGGAGGATTAACCCCAAGAGACCGGAACATCTCCTCGTCCGTCTGCACCGGTGGTTGCCTCCTAGAAGATGACCCTGCAGACGATCCGACAACTCCATCAGCCCGCAGCCTGTCCAACTGCGCCATGAGCACCGGGTTGTCGGCCCCCATGATCTCGAAGAGACCGTACAGCTGGTCGATCTTCGTCTCGTACTGGGTCTGCATCTGATCGATCTCCTGGCGGATAAGCGGATCTGGTGCCCGGACATGACCAGTTGCCGTAGCGACCGGGGTATCACGGATGGATCCCATCCCTAAAACCCGCACCTTTTTCTTAGGGGCAACCTGAAAATATTTAAATAAAATATGTTAAAAAATACAATATAAATTTAAAATTAAATTAAATTTATTAAAAGAATTCACCTCTTCAAAAATCTGGTCCATCTCCGCCACCGTCAGCGTCGGGGTCGATTGGACCGAGCTACCTCCGGGAGACGTTGGACGCACCTGCTGAGTGAGTTGCGTCTGCCGCTTCTCGATCGCCGCACAGGCGGCATTGTAGATCTCCTCCGCCCGAGGATCTGTGAATTCGCCGTTCCGCTTCTTATGGGTCTCGGCGAAGATCTTCGTCATAGGAGGAACAAAGAATTAAAAATAAAAATATTAATAAGACAAATAAGAGTTAATTATTTAAAAACAAAGAATTAAAAATTTAAATTTAATTACAATCATAAGTCGTCTCTCGGCAAAATAATCTGGCTGAAAGTGTGCGGGACGTTCTTCCAATTTCCCGCATCGTCAGTAACGTTCTTGAAAAATATATTCATTAGAATGTATTAAGGAGGAAAACACATAATTTAATTATATATTTAATATAAACACAAATTAAAATACCTGGATCTGGAACACTTGGCGGCAGTAGTCTGGTTGTGCGGATTCAACCAGTACTGGACCAGACCCCGCCAGACGGTATCGGCCATCGGCGCCGGCTTGGCCTTGTCGCCGTCGACCTCCCACTTCTGCTTCCAGTCGGAAACGGTGTTGTTGAGTCGGAATTTGACCTTCTCTTTGAAGGCCGTCTCCACACGTCCGTGTGCGGATGTTTCCCAATGCCAGTTTTGCTAGGAAAAAAAACAAAAAGTTAGTAATTATTGTAAAAAATTAAAAATAATAATATAAATCAAAATTTTAAAGTACTTACCGCAAAACACTTGAACCAAGTGTCAAGCGTTGCCTGATCCAGCTTCTTCCAGCTGGTATGGGGTTGTATGAAAAACTCTTTGATGATGTCCGCAACGTTACGACCGACCGCATTGTCGGTCGTAAACCTAGTCAAATGCAAATAAAAATTAAATTAATTTCAATTAATTATAAATATTATTTGTTTAAATTTTTTTTTTTTAAAAAAAACTCGTACCAAAATGTTTCCGGGGCTCGATCCGGATCGAGTTTGTTAATACTCTCACGACCCGGTTGGCATAGAAGATCTTGTACCGTAAATTGGGCATACGGTATAGGCTGTATCGGGGCTGCTGGTCCGGCTGGTGCAGGGGCTGCAGCTGGTTCGGCTGGTGGTGGTGGAGGCGGTGCCGGCTGTGGTACAACGACCGGTTGGGAAACTGTTCGTTGTGTTCCCGAGGACTCCGGGATGACTGACCCTGTCGCTGAGGTGGACGGGGCCGTACCGTCTGGATCTACCATCTGTCGGTAGTGGAACCTCTTTGCCCGAGGAGCCATATCTAAGTAATCTACAAAATTAAATAACATATAGTTACTAATTATATCATATATTTATAAATTTTGGGCCTATCTAAATTCCGAACCTAAACCCTATCTAAATTCCGGGCCTATCTCTTATTTAAACAAAACTATATATAATGAAAATAATTTTAAAAAAAATACTTACAAATTAATTGGCTGGAGAGTAGGGAGAGAAGGGAGAGGTAGATTTCTAGAGAGAGAGAGAGATTTCTAGAGAGAGAGAGGAAAGAGAGGAATGAGCGACGAAGGAGGAAAACTCGCGTCCCTTATATAGTTACGAAGATTTTACGACGATTTGGTTGTATAACAGTTGGTCCACTGCATGACATGACACGTGTCATGATGGGAGCGTTTGACCGTTACGACGGTTTTACGACGACTAAACCCTAAACCGTCGTAAAACTGTCCTAACGTTACAACATTTATATCCTCGTATCTCAGATCTGGAGCCAATCCAGGTGCTATCAGACGTATGATCCTCATCAGTGTTACGACGGTTTAACGACGGTTTTAGGAACATTAGTCGTAAAAACGTCGTAATGTTACGATAATATTACGATGGTTTTACGATGTTTATGTAAAAAGTTATTAAACCCTAAATTTTTCAAAAGGCTTATTGCATAAAGAACAACACAAAGGTTATTGTATCCTAACATATAACAAAAGGTTTATAACTTTGCATGTATGACGGATTTAGTACATGAGATAGTAAATATTGAAATTCCATAATCTAATATATAACCTTTTGATTTTGATCAGATTGATAACATTTCATATAAAATAAGATAACCAATCAAAAACATTTGTGAAATACCTTACAACCAATCAGATATAAAAGATTTAAAAGCTTGGATTTCAATATTACGACGATTTTACGACTAAATAGTGAACGCGTCGTAAAATCGTCGTAATATTACGACGATATTACGACTGATCGTCGTAAAGACGTCGTAATGCTTAAACCCTATTCATTCATGGTTTAAAACCTAGACTTAGGGTTAAGGGTTTATAAAAATCGTCGTAAAACGGTTGTAAAATCGAATTTTATTCCATTTAAAAAATTCAAACAAACAAAGTTACAAATTACATAATAGCAAACATTCACTAAATACGATGCATGAAACTCAATACAGATTCATCTTCCTCTATTACTTCGTCACCATCACCGTCGTCTTCCGCCAAATCGTCATCATCGGTTTCAGCAAACTCATCATCACTTCTTCTTCTGTATCATCGTCTTCCACATGTTTTTTGCCGGGTCTTCGGGTAGAGGTTTCCGCCGCCTGATCCCCGGGTCTTCGGTTAGAGGCTTCCGGCGTCTGATCTCCGGCTCTAGGAAGATTAACCCCAAGAGACCGGAACATCTCCTCGTCCGTCTGCACCGGTGGTTGCCTCCTAGAAGATGACCCTGCAGACGATCCGACAACTCCATCAGCCCGCAGCCTGTCCAACTGCGCCATGAGCACCGGGTTGTCGGCCCCCATGATCTCGAAGAGACCGTACAGCTGGTCGATCTTCGTCTCGTACTGGGTCTGCGTCTGATCGATCTCCTGGCGGATAAGCGGATCTGGTGCCCGGACATGACCAGTTGCCGTAGCGACCGGGGTATCACGGATGGATCCCATCCCTAAAACCCGCACCTTTTTCTTAGGGGCAACCTGAAAATATTTAAATAAAATATGTTAAAAAATACAATATAAATTTAAAATTAAATTAAATTTATTAAAAGAATTCACCTCTTCAAAAATCTGGTCCATCTCCGCCACCGTCAGCGTCGGGGTCGATTGGACCGAGCTACCTCCGGGAGACGTTGGACGCACCTGCTGAGTGAGTTGCGTCTGCCGCTTCTCGATCGCCGCACAGGCGGCATTGTAGATCTCCTCCGCCCGAGGATCTGTGAATTCGCCGTTCCGCTTCTTATGGGTCTCGGCGAAGATCTTCGTCATAGGAGGAACAATGAATTAAAAATGAAAATATTAATAAGACAAATAAGAGTTAATTATTTAAAAACAAAGAATTAAAAATTTAAATTTAATTACAATCATAAGTCGTCTCTCGGCAAAATAATCTGGCTGAAAGTGTGCGGGACGTTCTTCCAATTTCCCGCATCATCAGTAACGTTCTTGAAAAATATATTCATTAGAATGTATTAAGGAGGAAAACACATAATTTAATTATATATTTAATATAAACACAAATTAAAATACCTGGATCTGGAACACTTGGCGGCAGTAGTCTGGTTGTGCGGATTCAACCAGTACTGGACCAGACCCCGCCAGACGGTATCGGCCATCGGCGCCGGCTTGGCCTTGTCGCCGTCGACCTCCCACTTCTGCTTCCAGTCGGAAACGGTGTTGTTGAGTCGGAATTTGACCTTCTCTTTGAAGGCCGTCTCCACACGTCCGTGTGCGGATGTTTCCCAATGCCAGTTTTGCTAGGAAAAAAAACAAAAAGTTAGTAATTATTGTAAAAAATTAAAAATAATAATATAAATCAAAATTTTAAAGTACTTACCGCAAAACACTTGAACCAAGTGTCAAGCGTTGCCTGATCCAGCTTCTTCCAGCTGGTATGGGGTTGTATAAAAAACTCTTTGATGATGTCCGCAACGTTACGACCGACCGCATTGTCGGTCGTAAACCTAGTCAAATGCAAATAAAAATTAAATTAATTTCAATTAATTATAAATATTATTTGTTTAAAATTTTTTTTTTAAAAAAAAACTCGTACCAAAATGTTTCCGGGGCTCGATCCGGATCGAGTTTGTTCATACTCTCACAACCCGGTTGCCGTAGAAGATCTTGTACCGTAAATTGGGCATACGGTATAGGCTGTATCGGGGCTGCTGGTCCGGCTGGTGCAGGGGCTGCAGCTGGTTCGGCTGGTGGTGGTGGAGGCGGTGCCGGCTGTGGTACAACGACCGGTTGGGAAACTGTTCGTTGTGTTCCCGAGGACTCCGGGATGACTGACCCTGTCGCTGAGGTGGACGGGGCCGTACCGTCTGGATCTACCATCTGTCGGTAGTGGAACCTCTTTGCCCGAGGAGCCATATCTAAGTAATCTACAAAATTAAATAACATATAGTTACTAATTATATCATATATTTATAAATTTTGGGCCTATCTAAATTCCGAACCTAAACCCTATCTAAATTCCGGGCCTATCTCTTATTTAAACAAAACTATATATAATGAAAATAATTTTAAAAAAAATACTTACAAATTAATTGGCTGGAGAGTAGGGAGAGAAGGGAGAGGTAGATTTCTAGAGAGAGAGAGAGATTTCTAGAGAGAGAGAGGAAAGAGAGGAATGAGCGACGAAGGAGGAAAACTCGCGTCCCTTATATAGTTACGAAGATTTTACGACGATTTGGTTGTATAACAGTTGGTCCACTGCATGACATGACACGTGTCATGATGGGAGCGTTTGACCGTTACGACGGTTTTACGACGACTAAACCCTAAACCGTCGTAAAACTGTCCTAACGTTACAACATTTATAACCTCGTACCTCGGATCTGGAGCCAATCCAGGTGCTATCAGACATATGATCCTCATCAGTGTTACGACGGTTTAACGACGGTTTTAGGAACATTAGTCGTAAAAACGTCGTAACGTTACGATAATATTACGACGGTTTTACGATGTTTATGTAAAAAGTTATTAAACCCTAAATCTTTCAAAAGGCTTATTGCATAAAGAACAACGCAAAGGTTATTGTATCCTAACATATAACAAAAGATTTATAACTTTGCATGTATGACGGATTTAGTACATGAGATAGTAAATATTGAAATTCCATAATCTAATATATAACCTTTTGATTTTGATCAGATTGATAGCATTTCATATAAAATAAGATAACCAATCAAAAACATTTTTGAAATACCTTACAACCAATAAGATATAAAAGATTTAAAAGCTTGGATTTCAATATTACGACGATTTTACGACTAAATAGTGAACGCGTCGTAAAATCGTCGTAATATTACGACGATCTTACGACTGATCGTCGTAAAGACGTCGTAATGCTTAAACCCTATTCATTCATGGCTTAAAACCTAGACTTAGGGTTAAGGGTTTATAAAAATCGTCGTAAAACGGTTGTAAAATCGAATTTTATTCCATTTAAAAAATTCAAACAAACAAAGTTACAAATTACATAATAACAAACATTCACTAAATACGATGCATGAAACTCAATACAGATTCATCTTCCTCTATTACTTCGTCACCATCACCGTCGTCTTCCGCCAAATCGTCATCATCGGTTTCAGCAAACTCATCATCACTTCTTCTTCTGTATCATCGTCTTCCACATGTTCTTTGCCGGGTCTTCGGGTAGAGGTTTCCGCCGCCTGATCCCCGGGTCTTCGGTTAGAGGCTTCCGGCGTCTGATCTCCGGCTCTAGGAAGATTAACCCCAAGAGACCAGAACATCTCCTCGTCCGTCTGCACCGGTGGTTGCCTCCTAGAAGATGACCCTGCAGACGATCCGACAACTCCATCAGCCCGCAGCCTGTCCAACTGCGCCATGAGCACCGGGTTGTCGGCCCCCATGATCTCGAAGAGACCGTACAGCTGGTCGATCTTCGTCTCGTACTGGGTCTGCATCTGATCGATCTCCTGGCGGATAAGCGGATCCGGTGCCCGGACATGACCAGTTGCCGTAGCGACCGGGGTATCACGGATGGATCCCATCCCTAAAACCCGCACCTTTTTCTTAGGGGCAACCTGAAAATATTTAAATAAAATATGTTAAAAATACAATATAAATTTAAAATTAAATTAAATTTATTAAAAGAATTCACCTCTTCAAAAATCTGGTCCATCTCCGCCACCGTCAGCGTCGGGGTCGATTGGACCGAGCTACCTCCGGGAGACGTTGGACGCACCTGCTGAGTGAGTTGCGTCTGCCGCTTCTCGATCGCCGCACAGGCGGCATTGTAGATCTCCTCCGCCCGAGGATCTGTGAATTCGCCGTTCCGCTTCTTATGGGTCTCGGCGAAGATCTTCGTCATAGGAGGAACAAAGAATTAAAAATGAAAATATTAATAAGACAAATAAGAGTTAATTATTTAAAAACAAAGAATTAAAAATTTAAATTTAATTACAATCATAAGTCGTCTCTCGGCAAAATAATCTGGCTGAAAGTGTGCGGGACGTTCTTCCAATTTCCCGCATCGTCAGTAACGTTCTTGAAAAATATATTCATTAGAATGTATTAAGGAGGAAAACACATAATTTAATTATATATTTAATATAAACACAAATTAAAATACCTGGATCTGGAACACTTGGCGGCAGTAGTCTGGTTGTGCGGATTCAACCAGTACTGGACCAGACCCCGCCAGACGGTATCGGCCATCGGCGCCGGCTTGGCCTTGTCGCCGTCGACCTCCCACTTCTGCTTCCAGTCGGAAACGGTGTTGTTGAGTCGGAATTTGACCTTCTCTTTGAAGGCCGTCTCCACACGTCCGTGTGCGGATGTTTTCCAATGCCAGTTTTGCTAGGAAAAAAAACAAAAAGTTAGTAATTATTGTAAAAAATTAAAAATAATAATATAAATCAAAATTTTAAAGTACTTACCGCAAAACACTTGAACCAAGTGTCAAGCGTTGCCTGATCCAGCTTCTTCCAGCTGGTATGGAGTTGTATGAAAAACTCTTTGATGATGTCCGCAACGTTACGACCGACCGCATTGTCGGTCGTAAACCTAGTCAAATGCAAATAAAAATTAAATTAATTTCAATTAATTATAAATATTATTTGTTTAAAATTTTTTTTTTTAAAAAAAACTTGTACCAAAATGTTTCCGGGGCTCGATCCGGATCGAGTTTGTTAATACTCTCACGACCCGGTTGGCATAGAAGATCTTGTACCGTAAATTGGGCATACGGTATAGGCTGTATCGGGGCTGCTGGTCCGGCTGGTGCAGGGGCTGCAGCTGGTTCGGCTAGTGGTGGTGGAGGCGGTGCCGGCTGTGGTACAACGACCGCTTGGGAAACTGTTCGTTGTGTTCCCGAGGACTCCGGGATGACTGACCCTGTCGCTGAGGTGGACGGGGCCGTACCGTCTGGATCTACCATCTGTCGGTAGTGGAACCTCTTTGCCCGAGGAGCCATATCTAAGTAATCTACAAAATTAAATAACATATAGTTACTAATTATATCATATATTTATAAATTTCGGGCCTATCTAAATTCCGAACCTAAACCCTATCTAAATTCCGGGCCTATCTCTTATTTAAACAAAACTATATATAATGAAAATAATTTAAAAAAAAATACTTACAAATTAATTGGCTGGCGAGTAGGGAGAGAAGGGAGAGGTAGATTTCTAGAGAGAGAGAGAGATTTCTAGAGAGAGAGAGGAAAGAGAGGAATGAGCGACGAAGGAGGAAAACTCGCGTCCCTTATATAGTTACGAAGATTTTACGACGATTTGGTTGTATAACAGTTGGTCCACTGCATGACATGACACGTGTCATGATGGGAGCGTTTGACCGTTACGACGGTTTTACGACGACTAAACCCTAAACCGTCGTAAAACTGTCCTAACGTTACAACATTTATATCCTCGTATCTCAGATCTGGAGCCAATCCAGGTGCTATCAGACGTATGATCCTCATCAGTGTTACGACGGTTTAACGACGGTTTTAGGAACATTAGTCGTAAAAACGTCGTAATGTTACGATAATATTACGACGGTTTTACGATGTTTATGTAAAAATTTATTAAACCCTAAATCTTTCAAAAGGCTTATTGCATAAAGAACAACACAAAGGTTATTGTATCCTAACATATAACAAAAGGTTTATAACTTTGCATGTATGACGGATTTAGTACATGAGATAGTAAATATTGAAATTCCATAATCTAATATATAACCTTTTGATTTTGATCAGATTGATAACATTTCATATAAAATAAGATAACCAATCAAAAACATTTGTGAAATACCTTACAACCAATCAGATATAAAAGATTTAAAAGCTTGGATTTCAATATTACGACGATTTTACGACTAAATAGTGAACGCGTCGTAAAATCGTCGTAATATTACGACGATATTACGACTGATCGTCGTAAAGACGTCGTAATGCTTAAACCCTATTCATTCATGGCTTAAAACCTAGACTTAGGGTTAAGGGTTTATAAAAATCGTCGTAAAACGGTTGTAAAATCGAATTTTATTCCATTTAAAAAATTCAAACAAACAAAGTTACAAATTACATAATAGCAAACATTCACTAAATACGATGCATGAAACTCAATACAGATTCATCTTCCTCTATTACTTCGTCACCATCACCGTCGTCTTCCGCCAAATCGTCATCATCGGTTTCAGCAAACTCATCATCACTTCTTCTTCTGTATCATCGTCTTCCACATGTTCTTTGCCGGGTCTTCGGGTAGAGGTTTCCGCCGCCTGATCCCCGGGTCTTCGGTTAGAGGCTTCCGGCATCTGATCTCCGGCTCTAGGAAGATTAACCCCAAGAGACCAGAACATCTCCTCGTCCGTCTGCACCGGTGGTTGCCTCCTAGAAGATGACCCTGCAGACGATCCGACAACTCCATCAGCCCGCAGCCTGTCCAACTGCGCCATGAGCACCGGGTTGTCGGCCCCCATGATCTCGAAGAGACCGTACAGCTGGTCGATCTTCGTCTCGTACTGGGTCTGCATCTGATCGATCTCCTGGCGGATAAGCGGATCTGGTGCCCGGACATGACCAGTTGCCGTAGCGACCGGGGTATCACGGATGGATCCCATCCCTAAAACCCGCACCTTTTTCTTAGGGGCAACCTGAAAATATTTAAATAAAATATGTTAAAAAATACAATATAAATTTAAAATTAAATTAAATTTATTAAAAGAATTCACCTCTTCAAAAATCTGGTCCATCTCCGCCACCGTCAGCGTCGGGGTCGATTGGACCGAGCTACCTCCGGGAGACGTTGGACGCACCTGCTGAGTGAGTTGCGTCTGCCGCTTCTCGATCGCCGCACAGGCGGCATTGTAGATCTCCTCCGCCCGAGGATCTGTGAATTCGCCGTTCCGCTTCTTATGGGTCTCGGCGAAGATCTTCGTCATAGGAGGAACAAAGAATTAAAAATAAAAATATTAATAAGACAAATAAGAGTTAATTATTTAAAAACAAAGAATTAAAAATTTAAATTTAATTACAATCATAAGTCGTCTCTCGGCAAAATAATCTGGCTGAAAGTGTGCAGGACGTTCTTCCAATTTCCCGCATCGTCAGTAACGTTCTTGAAAAATATATTCATTAGAATGTATTAAGGAGGAAAACACATAATTTAATTATATATTTAATATAAACACAAATTAAAATACCTGGATCTGGAACACTTGGCGGCAGTAGTCTGGTTTTGCGGATTCAACCAGTACTGGACCAGACCCCGCCAGACGGTATCGGCCATCGGCGCCGGCTTGGCCTTGTCGCCGTCGACCTCCCACTTCTGCTTCCAGTCGGAAACGGTGTTGTTGAGTCGGAATTTGACCTTCTCTTTGAAGGCCGTCTCCACACGTCCGTGTGCGGATGTTTCCCAATGCCAGTTTTGCTAGGATAAAAAACAAAAAGTTAGTAATTATTGTAAAAAATTAAAAATAATAATATAAATCAAAATTTTAAAGTACTTACCGCAAAACACTTGAACCAAGTGTCAAGCGTTGCCTGATCCAGCTTCTTCCAGCTGGTATGGGGTTGTATGAAAAACTCTTTGATGATGTCCGCAACGTTACGACCGACCGCATTGTCGGTCGTAAACCTAGTCAAATGCAAATAAAAATTAAATTAATTTCAATTAATTATAAATATTATTTGTTTAAAATTTTTTTTTTAAAAAAAAACTTGTACCAAAATGTTTCCGGGGCTCGATCCGGATCGAGTTTGTTAATACTCTCACGACCCGGTTGGCATAGAAGATCTTGTACCGTAAATTGGGCATACGGTATAGGCTGTATCGGGGCTGCTGGTCCGGCTGGTGCAGGGGCTGCAGCTGGTTCGGCTAGTGGTGGTGGAGGCGGTGCCGGCTGTGGTACAACGACCGCTTGGGAAACTGTTCGTTGTGTTCCCGAGGACTCCGGGATGACTGACCCTGTCGCTGAGGTGGACGGGGCCGTACCGTCTGGATCTACCATCTGTCGGTAGTGGAACCTCTTTGCCCGAGGAGCCATATCTAAGTAATCTACAAAATTAAATAACATATAGTTACTAATTATATCATATATTTATAAATTTTGGGCCTATCTAAATTCCGAACCTAAACCCTATCTAAATTCCGGGCCTATCTCTTATTTAAACAAAACTATATATAATGAAAATAATTTTAAAAAAAATACTTACAAATTAATTGGCTGGAGAGTAGGGAGAGAAGGGAGAGGTAGATTTCTAGAGAGAGAGAGAGATTTCTAGAGAGAGAGAGGAAAGAGAGGAATGAGCGACGAAGGAGGAAAACTCGCGTCCCTTATATAGTTACGAAGATTTTACGACGATTTGGTTGTATAACAGTTGGTCCACTGCATGACATGACACGTGTCATGATGGGAGCGTTTGACCGTTACGACGGTTTTACGACGACTAAACCCTAAACCGTCGTAAAACTGTCCTAACGTTACAACATTTATATCCTCGTATCTCAGATCTGGAGCCAATCCAGGTGCTATCAGACGTATGATCCTCATCAGTGTTACGACGGTTTAACGACGGTTTTAGGAACATTAGTCGTAAAAACGTCGTAATGTTACGATAATATTACGACGGTTTTACGATGTTTATGTAAAAAGTTATTAAACCCTAAATCTTTCAAAAGGCTTATTGCATAAAGAACAACACAAAGGTTATTGTATCCTAACATATAACAAAAGGTTTATAACTTTGCATGTATGACGGATTTAGTACATGAGATAGTAAATATTGAAATTCCATAATCTAATATATAACCTTTTGATTTTGATCAGATTGATAACATTTCATATAAAATAAGATAACCAATTAAAAACATTTGTGAAATACCTTACAACCAATCAGATATAAAAGATTTAAAAGCTTGGATTTCAATATTACGACGATTTTACGACTAAATAGTGAACGCGTCGTAAAATCGTCGTAATATTACGACGATATTACGACTGATCGTCGTAAAGACGTCGTAATGCTTAAACCCTATTCATTCATGGCTTAAAACCTAGACTTAGGGTTAAGGGTTTATAAAAATCGTCGTAAAACGGTTGTAAAATCGAATTTTATTCCATTTAAAAAATTCAAACAAACAAAGTTACAAATTACATAATAGCAAACATTCACTAAATACGATGCATGAAACTCAATACAGATTCATCTTCCTCTATTACTTCGTCACCATCACCGTCGTCTTCCGCCAAATCGTCATCATCGGTTTCAGCAAACTCATCATCACTTCTTCTTCTGTATCATCGTCTTCCACATGTTCTTTGCCGGGTCTTCGGGTAGAGGTTTCCGCCGCCTGATCCCCGGGTCTTCGGTTAGAGGCTTCCGGCATCTGATCTCCGGCTCTAGGAAGATTAACCCCAAGAGACCAGAACATCTCCTCGTCCGTCTGCACCGGTGGTTGCCTCCTAGAAGATGACCCTGCAGACGATCCGACAACTCCATCAGCCCGCAGCCTGTCCAACTGCGCCATGAGCACCGGGTTGTCGGCCCCCATGATCTCGAAGAGACCGTACAGCTGGTCGATCTTCGTCTCGTACTGGGTCTGCATCTGATCGATCTCCTGGCGGATAAGCGGATCTGGTGCCCGGACATGACCAGTTGCCGTAGCGACCGGGGTATCACGGATGGATCCCATCCCTAAAACCCGCACCTTTTTCTTAGGGGCAACCTGAAAATATTTAAATAAAATATGTTAAAAAATACAATATAAATTTAAAATTAAATTAAATTTATTAAAAGAATTCACCTCTTCAAAAATCTGGTCCATCTCCGCCACCGTCAGCGTCGGGGTCGATTGGACCGAGCTACCTCCGGGAGACGTTGGACGCACCTGCTGAGTGAGTTGCGTCTGCCGCTTCTCGATCGCCGCACAGGCGGCATTGTAGATCTCCTCCGCCCGAGGATCTGTGAATTCGCCGTTCCGCTTCTTATGGGTCTCGGCGAAGATCTTCGTCATAGGAGGAACAAAGAATTAAAAATAAAAATATTAATAAGACAAATAAGAGTTAATTATTTAAAAACAAAGAATTAAAAATTTAAATTTAATTACAATCATAAGTCGTCTCTCGGCAAAATAATCTGGCTGAAAGTGTGCGGGACGTTCTTCCAATTTCCCGCATCGTCAGTAACGTTCTTGAAAAATATATTCATTAGAATGTATTAAGGAGGAAAACACATAATTTAATTATATATTTAATATAAACACAAATTAAAATACCTGGATCTGGAACACTTGGCGGCAGTAGTCTGGTTGTGCGGATTCAACCAGTACTGGACCAGACCCCGCCAGACGGTATCGGCCATCGGCGCCAGCTTGGCCTTGTCGCCGTCGACCTCCCACTTCTGCTTCCAGTCGGAAACGGTGTTGTTGAGTCGGAATTTGACCTTCTCTTTGAAGGCCGTCTCCACACGTCCGTGTGCGGATGTTTCCCAATGCCAGTTTTGCTAGGAAAAAAAACAAAAAGTTAGTAATTGTTGTAAAAAATTAAAAATAATAATATAAATCAAAATTTTAAAGTACTTACCGCAAAACACTTGAACCAAGTGTCAAGCGTTGCCTGATCCAGCTTCTTCCAGCTGGTATGGAGTTGTATGAAAAACTCTTTGATGATGTCCGCAACGTTACGACCGACCGCATTGTCGGTCGTAAACCTAGTCAAATGCAAATAAAAATTAAATTAATTTCAATTAATTATAAATATTATTTGTTTAAAATTTTTTTTTTTAAAAAAAACTTGTACCAAAATGTTTCCGGGGCTCGATCCGGATCGAGTTTGTTAATACTCTCACGACCCGGTTGGCATAGAAGATCTTGTACCGTAAATTGGGCATACGGTATAGGCTGTATCGGGGCTGCTGGTCCGGCTGGTGCAGGGGCTGCAGCTGGTTCGGCTAGTGGTGGTGGAGGCGGTGCCGGCTGTGGTACAACGACCGCTTGGGAAACTGTTCGTTGTGTTCCCGAGGACTCCGGGATGACTGACCCTGTCGCTGAGGTGGACGGGGCCGTACCGTCTGGATCTACCATCTGTCGGTAGTGGAACCTCTTTGCCCGAGGAGCCATATCTAAGTAATCTACAAAATTAAATAACATATAGTTACTAATTATATCATATATTTATAAATTTCGGGCCTATCTAAATTCCGAACCTAAACCCTATCTAAATTCCGGGCCTATCTCTTATTTAAACAAAACTATATATAATGAAAATAATTTAAAAAAAAATACTTACAAATTAATTGGCTGGCGAGTAGGGAGAGAAGGGAGAGGTAGATTTCTAGAGAGAGAGAGATTTCTAGAGAGAGAGAGGAAAGAGAGGAATGAGCGACGAAGGAGGAAAACTCGCGTCCCTTATATAGTTACGAAGATTTTACGACGATTTGGTTGTATAACAGTTGGTCCACTGCATGACATGACACGTGTCATGATGGGAGCGTTTGACCGTTACGACGGTTTTACGACGACTAAACCCTAAACCGTCGTAAAACTGTCCTAACGTTACAACATTTATATCCTCGTATCTCAGATCTGGAGCCAATCCAGGTGCTATCAGACGTATGATCCTCATCAGTGTTACGACGGTTTAACGACGGTTTTAGGAACATTAGTCGTAAAAACGTCGTAATGTTACGATAATATTACGACGGTTTTACGATGTTTATGTAAAAAGTTATTAAACCCTAAATCTTTCAAAAGGCTTATTGCATAAAGAACAACACAAAGGTTATTGTATCCTAACATATAACAAAAGGTTTATAACTTTGCATGTATGACGGATTTAGTACATGAGATAGTAAATATTGAAATTCCATAATCTAATATATAACCTTTTGATTTTGATCAGATTGATAACATTTCATATAAAATAAGATAACCAATCAAAAACATTTGTGAAATACCTTACAACCAATCAGATATAAAAGATTTAAAAGCTTGGATTTCAATATTACGACGATTTTACGACTAAATAGTGAACGCGTCGTAAAATCGTCGTAATATTACGACGATATTACGACTGATCGTCATAAAGACGTCGTAATGCTTAAACCCTATTCATTCATGGCTTAAAACCTAGACTTAGGGTTAAGGGTTTATAAAAATCGTCGTAAAACGGTTGTAAAATCGAATTTTATTCCATTTAAAAAATTCAAACAAACAAAGTTACAAATTACATAATAGCAAACATTCACTAAATACGATGCATGAAACTCAATACAGATTCATCTTCCTCTATTACTTCGTCACCATCACCGTCGTCTTCCGCCAAATCGTCATCATCGGTTTCAGCAAACTCATCATCACTTCTTCTTCTGTATCATCGTCTTCCACATGTTCTTTGCCGGGTCTTCGGGTAGAGGTTTCCGCCGCCTGATCCCCGGGTCTTCGGTTAGAGGCTTCCGGCATCTGATCTCCGGCTCTAGGAAGATTAACCCCAAGAGACCAGAACATCTCCTCGTCCGTCTGCACCGGTGGTTGCCTCCTAGAAGATGACCCTGCAGACGATCCGACAACTCCATCAGCCCGCAGCCTGTCCAACTGCGCCATGAGCACCGGGTTGTCGGCCCCCATGATCTCGAAGAGACCGTACAGCTGGTCGATCTTCGTCTCGTACTGGGTCTGCATCTGATCGATCTCCTGGCGGATAAGCGGATCTGGTGCCCGGACATGACCAGTTGCCGTAGCGACCGGGGTATCACGGATGGATCCCATCCCTAAAACCCGCACCTTTTTCTTAGGGGCAACCTGAAAATATTTAAATAAAATATGTTAAAAAATACAATATAAATTTAAAATTAAATTAAATTTATTAAAAGAATTCACCTCTTCAAAAATCTGGTCCATCTCCGCCACCGTCAGCGTCGGGGTCGATTGGACCGAGCTACCTCCGGGAGACGTTGGACGCACCTGCTGAGTGAGTTGCGTCTGCCGCTTCTCGATCGCCGCACAGGCGGCATTGTAGATCTCCTCCGCCCGAGGATCTGTGAATTCGCCGTTCCGCTTCTTATGGGTCTCGGCGAAGATCTTCGTCATAGGAGGAACAAAGAATTAAAAATAAAAATATTAATAAGACAAATAAGAGTTAATTATTTAAAAACAAAGAATTAAAAATTTAAATTTAATTACAATCATAAGTCGTCTCTCGGCAAAATAATCTGGCTGAAAGTGTGCGGGACGTTCTTCCAATTTCCCGCATCGTCAGTAACGTTCTTGAAAAATATATTCATTAGAATGTATTAAGGAGGAAAACACATAATTTAATTATATATTTAATATAAACACAAATTAAAATACCTGGATCTGGAACACTTGGCGGCAGTAGTCTGGTTGTGCGGATTCAACCAGTACTGGACCAGACCCCGCCAGACGGTATCGGCCATCGGCGCCGGCTTGGCCTTGTCGCCGTCGACCTCCCACTTCTGCTTCCAGTCGGAAACGGTGTTGTTGAGTCGGAATTTGACCTTCTCTTTGAAGGCCGTCTCCACACGTCCGTGTGCGGATGTTTCCCAATGCCAGTTTTGCTAGGAAAAAAAATAAAAAGTTAGTAATTATTGTAAAAAATTAAAAATAATAATATAAATCAAAATTTTAAAGTACTTACCGTAAAACACTTGAACCAAGTGTCAAGCGTTGCCTGATCCAGCTTCTTCCAGCTGGTATGGGGTTGTATGAAAAACTCTTTGATGATGTCCGCAACGTTACGACCGACCGCATTGTCGGTCGTAAACCTAGTCAAATGCAAATAAAAATTAAATTAATTTCAATTAATTATAAATATTATTTGTTTAAATTTTTTTTTAAAAAAAAAACTCGTACCAAAATGTTTCCGGGGCTCGATCCGGATCGAGTTTGTTAATACTCTCACGACCCGGTTGGCATAGAAGATCTTGTACCGTAAATTGGGCATACGGTATAGGCTGTATCGGGGCTGCTGGTCCGGCTGGTGCAGGGGCTGCAGCAGGTTCGGCTAGTGGTGGTGGAGGCGGTGCCGGCTGTGGTACAACGACCGCTTGGGAAACTGTTCGTTGTGTTCCCGAGGACTCCGGGATGACTGACCCTGTCGCTGAGGTGGACGGGGCCGTACCGTCTGGATCTACCATCTGTCGGTAGTGGAACCTCTTTGCCCGAGGAGCCATATCTAAGTAATCTACAAAATTAAATAACATATAGTTACTAATTATATCATATATTTATAAATTTCGGGCCTATCTAAATTCCGAACCTAAACCCTATCTAAATTCCGGGCCTATCTCTTATTTAAACAAAACTATATATAATGAAAATAATTTAAAAAAAAATACTTACAAATTAATTGGCTGGAGAGTAGGGAGAGAAGGGAGAGGTAGATTTCTAGAGAGAGAGAGAGATTTCTAGAGAGAGAGAGGAAAGAGAGGAATGAGCGACGAAGGAGGAAAACTCGCGTCCCTTATATAGTTACGACGATTTTACGACGATTTGGTTGTATAACAGTTGGTCCACTGCATGACATGACACGTGTCATGATGGGAGCGTTTGACCGTTACGACGGTTTTACGACGACTAAACCCTAAACCGTCGTAAAACTGTCCTAACGTTACAACATTTATAACCTCGTACCTCGGATCTGGAGCCAATCCAAGTGCTATCAGACATATGATCCTCATCAGTGTTACGACGGTTTAACGATGGTTTTAGGAACATTAGTCGTAAAAACGTCGTAACGTTACGATAATATTACGACGGTTTTACGATGTTTATGTAAAAAGTTATTAAACCCTAAATCTTTCAAAAGGCTTATTGCATAAAGAACAACGCAAATGTTATTGTATCCTAACATATAACAAAAGGTTTATAACTTTGCATGTATGACGGATTTAGTACATGAGATAGTAAATATTGAAATTCCATAATCTAATATATAACCTTTTGATTTTGATCAGATTGATAGCATTTCATATAAAATAAGATAACCAATCAAAAACATTTGTGAAATACCTTACAACCAATCAGATATAAAAGATTTAAAAGCTTGGATTTCAATATTACGACGATTTTACGACTAAATAGTGAACCCGTCGTAAAATCGTCGTAATATTACGACGATATTACGACTGATCGTCGTAAAGACGTCGTAATGCTTAAACCCTATTCATTCATGGCTTAAAACCTAGACTTAGGGTTAAGGGTTTATAAAAATCATCGTAAAACGGTTGTAAAATCGAATTTTATTCCATTTAAAAAATTCAAACAAACAAAGTTACAAATTACATAATAACAAACATTCACTAAATACGATGCATGAAACTCAATCAGATTCATCTTCCTCTATTACTTCGTCACCATCACCGTCGTCTTCCGCCAAATCGTCATCATCGGTTTCAGCAAACTCATCATCACTTCTTCTTCGGTATCATCGGGAAGATCTTCAACTTGCCTGTTCCGAGGGTCTATTAAGAAAATCTCCTCATCAACATCTGGTTCAGACAGATCTACGCAAGTGTCCTGTTGAAGTGGAACATCCTCAACCCCCACAATCTTGCCCCTCGGAGCCACTTTAACTACAGCTAACCAAGAGATTCCTGTTGATCGAACTTGAGGGTATGGCAGAAACGTTACCTGTTCTGCTTGAGAAGCTAATATAAATGGCTTAAACCTGTTGTACCGTCGTGACTTGTTCACGTCAACAACTCCAAACTTGTTTAGACGTACCCCTCTTCCAACAGTTGGATCAAACCAATCACATTTGAAGAGAACAGTTTTCAGCCTTAACAATCCAGGATACTCTACTTCAATTATTTCTTGCAGAATTCCATAAAAATCTATTTCACCCCTCACACAAACTCCATAGTTAGTTGTCGCCTGCTTTGCACCGTGACGGTATGTGTGAAAAACATAGCCCCGAGTGAAATACATGGAGGCTGTAGTTATTTTTGCCATCAGACCTAGTAGTAACTCATGGAACCATGTTGGAAATTCATCCGGATCATTCGGGTCCACCTAATAAGAAAAAAATTTGCTTTAATTTCTTGATTTGGATATATATCAAAGTAGTCTTTTAATTAAAATTTTATACGTACTTGCGCTTTTAACCGTGTGCCTTCCGGTAAGCTTAACTCTCTACTCACGACTCCAAATCCAATGATCATACTTGTTCTGGATCCGTGACCTGATCATCTCCAATATTTCTGAAGACCCTGTAATCTGAATCTGACGTTAAGTCTCCCTGGATAGGCAATCTTTCCAGATGTATAGGATTGCTCCGGAACGGATGCGAGAGAGGTCTGTCTTCCGGTGGCCGTATTGATAGATAAGACTTTTTAGTCTCAGGGCTATCAATCCCCTTGTCAAAGTAGCACAAAGAGGTTATCAATTCAAGAATGTGGTGATAGACACTAAGCTATGTGATCAGTTTCTCAATTCAAGTGAGCAAGAGTGGTTTTGATTGACTAATGACAACTACAAACTTAAAACAGGATTAATGACTAAAGAAGAACTAAACAATGACAAGAGCTATGAATATGATATGATGGAGGCATGAGATTCTAGACATGATAGTTGGCTAGGGTGCTTTGGTGCTAAACTAGGAATGCTAATGACAATGATGAGACATGATTCAAATGATTAAGAACTCTAATCTAGATTAATCCTCTCATGAAGGCATTAACCCCTACACTAATCCATTTTCAAACCAAATCATCATTTGTGAAATATGAATCAGTGAGCATTAATAAACAGTTCTAGAAGATCATTCAAGCAAATAACAATACATCATCATGCAGCAAATGCTTAAACCTCTAATACAACTCTTTCCGGAATTTCATCAAACACTTTTGGTGCATGAAATTCCCAGAATCTAGATCTCAAGTGATGTGCAAGGATCTAGCCTAGAGAACAGCTGTTTAGAGAGATGAATCAATGAATCTTGCCCTAAGCACTCCTAATCTAACACTTTAGCACCCTAACCTACACATCTAGAACCTCATTAAGGTGACTACTCACTAATCATACAAATCTCTCTTAAACCTTTGCAAGTTGAGAAGATTGACATGATTAATAATGAGAAATGGAGATGGAGATGATAGATTAAGAAGAAAACAGCTTTAAACACAAAGATCTCTCAAACTCTCTTGATTAAACACTCAAAAATCGATATTTCTCTTCTTAAGTGGAGTCTTTTCACAAAAGAGGCAAGAGACAAAGGGAATAAAACATAAGTTTTGGGAAAAAACCCTAAAAACTATTTATATGTCTCTAAAAACGAACCGGGTCAGCCCGGAACAAACCGGGTACTGACCCGGCTTTAGTGGATAAAGTGGAGAATGTGCGATTTGGTCAAGAGTCTCCCAGGTCGCATGCCGAAGTCGCACAACCAAGGAGAGGAACTTGAACGAGATAAAACCTTGTAAACTCAGCTGCATCACTCTCTCGGTGTGAATTGCGGATCTTCGCGTGGCTTGGTCTCCATTACTCCCAGGTCGCAGGCTCAAGTCGGTGTAGTTTGCGAATCTTCGTGTGGCTTAGTTCCAAGCGCGGCCAACTCGCATGCCTAAGTCGCACGGTTGTGGACTTAGCATTTTTCTTGCTAGGAAGCCTCTGACCTTATCTAGTGATAGCTTATCCGCACTTCTCAACTCGCAGCTCAACGTCCAGGCATTCATCTTCAGGTGTTGCGGGTTAACCAAGTCGCAAGACTATCTCGCAGCATTCAGGGCTCCTTGGATCACTTCGCATTCAGGGAAGCGTAACTTCCAGGATACTGGTCCGAATTGTGTGATTCCAGTTTCAGTGGACAGAAGACTCATATATATTAAACTTTTGTGAAGGAACCTTTGGCGCTTCGGAAGTGAAAGGTTTCCTGGAGGGCTCATCTTCGCAGTGCATTGACACGATCAGAAAGAGGCTTCTAGACGTGTGTCCATTCCGGAAACGTTATCTTCTTGCTCATAGCTCCGAATTGAATGATCTCGAACGTTCTGGAAATAGGACTCAAATATATCGGATTCTGATGAAGGTCCTGTAAACTGAATCGGTCTGGAAGTGCATCGTCCTTCGAATTCTTCGGAGCTCATCGGATCGGTCCAAAACGGCAGCGAGACAGGAGTTTCTTCCGACGAGCTTAACTCTCTGCTCACGCCTCCAAATCCTATGATTCCACTTGCTCTGGAACCATGATTCAATCTTCTCCAACTTTGTTCAAGCACCCGACAGCTGAATCGGACCGGAAGGTTCCCCGGACAGGCGATTTCAGAATTGTGTCTGCACCCGGGAATTTTGGCCGAGAAACTTAACCAGCCGGTACGCGTTTTGGTCGAGGAATCCACCCGTGGTACATGCAAATCGCCGAGAAAAACCTTCCTGCGGTACGTGAGAATGGCCGAGAACCTCCAAAAACCCATCTTCACCATCTTTCAAACCCTGATCACCATTTCTCTTTCTGAATTCACCTTTTCGACTCCAAATAGCTCCAAATACACCTGATAAACACTCAAAACATGCAGAGACTCATTGGGACCTAATGCAACTCCTAAGTCCTAAAACAAATCCTAAGGACCTAAAATGCATGAAATAAGATATGATTTGGAATGAAATATACAACCTAAATGATGCAAATTATGAACATATCAACTCCCCCACACTTGTCCCTTGCTTGTCCTCAAGAAAAAAGAGCAAATGAGAGAAAGAGGTTGAATGCATGGGAGTTCACATTTCCTTTTTGAGAGAAGTGATCACAATGAGAATTCAAGTTCATACTCAATTATGCAATGCAAAGCCATACTCAGATATATATCAACTCAACAAGGAATCTCCACAAGTTCTTCTCTCTCTCAACTCTTTCACATTCATTAAGCTTTTATCAGGTGAATCTAATGATGCAATGTTCAAAAAAGCTGGCTTGGCTAAGGAAAGGCTATGAGATTAAAATGATCTCATCAGTGTTCAAGCGGGTTTAATGCAGCAAAGGAATCTCTCTATGAATGATCAAACTTTGGCAGAATGCTAAAGGTAAAAAGCAACCTATGCATACAAGGGCAAAGACTCATCACACCCCACACTCTACTCAAAGCTTTCTCACTTGCTCACTCTCTCAAGAACCTCACTTTTCACACTTATTTTCCTCTCACTAGGGGACTTACTTTTCATTTTCACTCTCAAGTCTTGGAGTTCAAACTTTACACAGCTCTTTTTCTTTTGCAACCTCTGGCCTCTTTTTCTTTCTTTTCAAAACATTTGAGCTCTTTGGCTTCTTTTCTTTTCCTTTTACCAAGAGGCTAGACTCTTTCTTTTCAAGACACCAGAGCTCACTTTCTTTAACTCAAAACTCTAAGACTGATTTCTTTTTCTTTCATTCCCCTAGCTATTTTCACTTTCTCTTTTCCACTCATCTCACCTTTTTCCACTCACCAACAAGTCTTTCCCCCACACTTATTCCTCGCCAACACTCTCAGTTCCTTGATCTTGGAACACAGCACTCAATGTGACCTGCCATTGTCGCTCTAAACCTAACACTTTCTGCTAAGTTTGATCCAAGGTGGTCTTTCAGTTCACACACAAACATTGGCTTGAAAGAAGGATGGGTTCAAGGTGAGGGAACTGATCCATGATGCGGATTCAGCTACTTAAGCTAAGGAGAAAGGGCGGTAAAAACAATGGTTCTAGCTCAAGTATGTCTGTCGGTATCCACAAGCTTTTTCAAACAATGCATCACAAGATATTTTCAAGTCAAGTTCAAGGTTCTCACTTAATTAGAGTTGAGTTCAATTCAAACTTGCTTCTCAGATTCAGATCGTTTCAGACTTTGCAAGCACAGAAAAAGATTCACAAGCATATTCAGTTCAAGTTCTCAAAGTGATGTACTCTCTAGTAAACCTATCATTACTCCCTGCAAGATGCAACCTACATGAATATGCAATCTAGACTCAATCCTAAAAATGAGAATGCAACTACATGATCATTTTTTTATGAAAATTTTTCAGATTTTTCCATTTTTTTGGTTTTTATATGCACTTAGATGAGACTACATGAATATGCAACAAGAATGTGACTGAAGACTCAAAGTATAAAATAAGAACAGAGAAAACATGATTAGTAAAAGATGAAACTCCTCCCCCACACTTAAATAATACAGTCCCTTGTGTTATAAAAGCATGAGAAAGGAGTGAAAACAAAACAAACAAGTTAAATGCAAAAAGAAAAAGAAAATCTACATGCATATTTACAAGGTTTGGAGTGTTACCTAAGAGCTGTGGAAGTCTGACCCCAATGAGTAAGAGGGGTTTGAAGTGTGACCGGATGGTGTCTCCCAAGAGTGATGGCTTGCCTCATCAGAACCGTCGTCAAGATCCACCCATGTTGTGCCATATGTGACCTGGGCTGTGCAGTTCATGGAACTCTCTCCAACTTCCTCTCTGTTCCTTGGTGAAACCGGTGTTGGAGATCCACCTTTGCAAGGGTTTTCAAGCTTCTTGATCCTTTTCTTCATCTCCTTAATGCACTTTGCCATCTTGTGGATGGTTTTGTCTTGGTACTTGTACCATTGTTGGAGAACACCAATCTTTTGTTGAGCTCTGAACCCTGAAGTGCCTGGCTCCTCCCAGTTGTAATCATCAATGTGATACCTGTGTCCACCAAAACGTTTTTGAGGTGGAGGCACACCAGCATCTTGAGCACCAGCAGCACTTGTGGTAGCTTCTTCAGCGGTTGCTTTCTTTTCCTTGGAGGCTTCTTCTCTGCAAGCTTTCTTGTACTTGAGGATTGGGGGATCAGTTTGGACATTGTACAGCTCTTCCTTCAGCAAGAAGAAGTGAATGTTCCTCTTTACTTGGACTGTGGTGATGGAGGGATTGGGCAAGAGAGTTTGGGCTGGTTCATTAATGAGAGTCTTGAAGTTGTAAACTACCTTGGCACCAACTCTTCCTTGAAGGAAACCGATCTTACACAAATGGGCTTCATTAATCAGATTAAACCTTGCCTTGTTCTCCTTGAATCTGTACCCCTTGGCCTTCAAGATCTTTGTGACAACCCATCCATGAGTCAGCTTTGCATCCTGCTTTGTAGAACCCCAAATGCACTTTTTGTTGAACATTAAAGACCTTGCTAATTGAGAGGCAAGGCAAGGTGGATAAGCGTACCCTTCATAGGGCTCTCCATCTTCATGAGTTGGCATCAGCTGTTTCAGCCCCACACCAAGGAGCATCAGATCACCTTTGTGACTCTCTCATCTCCAAAAGTGATTCAATACCCATGTTCCCAAGCAAAGTTTTGACATCTTCATAGATGCCAATCTTCTTCAGAAAGTCCACATCAGGGAACCTCCCTTGCTGGATCTCTATCTGTTATAACTTAGCCAGATAATCAGGTGTTTTTGGTTCAGTTTTCTTGATCCTCTTTGATCCCTCTTCAATGATGCCTTGGGAACCACCAGCTGAGCTGCTTGAGTCACTTTCGGTCTGTTCACTCTCAGATACCACAGCCAACTGTTTCCCTTTCTTCTTGGAACCAGAAGCAACCACCAAAGCTTTCCCTTCATGCCTTGTCCTTTTCGGTGCTGGATCACATTTTCCTTGCTTTGTGGTTTTCTTTGCTCCTTGACCTTTTTCTCTTGGCTGTGAAGACCCTGAGACCAAACCCTTGCCCTTGGATGCAGTGCCCTACTTCTTGGCCAGAGAGTTGGTTCTTTCAGTCATCTGCCAAGAGATTCTCAAAAACAATGTTAGCACAAGATCAAGTTTTACAAAGTTCTTCAAAATTTTGAAAAAAATAGTTGCAAGAATCGATTAGAAGAGCATATGAACAAGTTTCTCAAGCCAAGCATCAGTCCAATAAGTTCATAGCAATGAAAAAACAAGAGTGCAAAGCAAGGACTCAGCAAGAAACAAATTTATTTCTTTTCCAAGAAAAAATCGATTTTTTTTTTTTTCATGAATTAACTTGCAACAATTTTCAAAACTCAAGAACAAGGAATCACAAACAAAGTGCTCTGTTTTCCATGACTATCTAGCACCCTAGCATTTATAAAAATAATCTCATGGTCTAAAACAACCTATCAAAATCGATTTCACAACTTGAAGTTCAAAAATCACAATTGAAGAACATGGAAAGAGATGACTTTTAACAGAGTGAAATACCTTGGGAATATGATGCAACGAGTTCAAAATGCAATCAGGATGGTGTTAATAACTCAAAAACGAGCTCAGAGCACTTTGAATCAACGAATTTGATGGAGAAATTAGAGAGTTATGATGAAAACAATGGAGAGAAATGAGAGAAGAGGTGCAAACTCGTGCTTTTGGTGAGGAAGAGAGAGTGTGGGACAGGGTCAAGCCTTTGGACTGGTGGTCAATAGATCTATTTTGACCAGTCAAGGCTTTGACCCGTCCTTTTCTCGTTGACCGGCTTCCTTTCTCTCCCTGTGCGACCTGGAAACGTCGTGACCGAGCCGCACGACCAACTCGGTGTAGAACCGACATCGTTTTTGTGCGACCTGGTAGTTCTCTTTCTGTCCCGCATCCCCAAGTCGCAGTAAAAATGCTTCAGCACGGTTTGGTCTCTTCTCCGTGCTGCGACCTGGTGCTACGTCCCGATGACCTGCATGACCGAGCCGCTGTGAATTGCGATCGTTTGTGTGACTTGGTCTTTCAAGTTTCCAGGTAGCATGACCAGGTCGCACAATTTGGCCCTTAGACATATCTCCGGTTCTTTGCATTGTGCGGCCTGTTCCTCTTCTCAACCCACTCGCACGCCCAGGTCGGTGCATTTTGCGAACCTTCCTGCGACCTGGGCTTCCTTGTTCTAGGCCGCACTCTTAAACCGCATGATTTTGGGACTTAGTCGCTTCGGGTTTCTTCTTTTTTATGCGGCCTGACTCTAGAGTACCACCTCGCATGACCAACACGGTGTGAATTGCGGGTTATCATGCGACCTGGGATCCTCTATGTCCAACCCGCATGACCAGGTCGCACGTTCTCACACTTAGGCAATGTGCTCACTTCTTTCCCATGTGCGGCCTGGTTTCATTGTTCCCAGGTCGCAGGACCAACCCGTTGTGAATCGCGAATGGACTTGCGGCTTGGTCTCCTCTCTTCTGACCCGCAGCACCAACTCGCATAATCTGGGACTTAAACACTCGGGCACCTTCTCCTGGTGTGCGCCTTGATCCTTCTTGGTCCTTCTCGCACGTCCAGGCCGGTGTGAATTGCGAGTCTTCATGCGGCCTGGGCTCCTCTTATCTGACCCGCACGCCTAACCCGCAAGCTTTAACACTTAGTCAACTCAGAGTCCCCTTGTTTTATGTGCGGCCTGGTCCTCTTGCTCCAGGTAGCACGACCAAACCGCTGTAGATTGCGAGTCCTGCTGCGAGTTGGTTCATTCCCTGACTGAGCCGCATTCCTAAGTCGCATGATCAGGTCCTTAGGCTTCTCGTTCTCTTTTCCTCCTGTGCGGCCTGGGCTTATGGAGCATCAGCTAGCACTCCCAACTAGGTGTGAAATGCGAACCTTCATGCGGCCTAGTTTTCTTTTGTTTCAGGCCGCAGGACCAACTCGCAGACTTTGGTCCTTAAGCCTCTCGGCCTAATTTTCTCTGTGCGGCCTGGTCTCATTGTCACCAGGTAGCATGACCAAACCACTGTAGATTGCGAGTCCTGCTGCGAGTTGATCTTTTCTTGATTCAAGCCGCACACCCAGGTAGCACTCAGGCGTCCTCCAAGTTTTTCAGACCTTAAACACTTCTCTCAGCCTTCTCACAAGCTCCATTCTATTTGTCACTGAGCCATGGCCTCCAAAAATCACCTAAAACCTGAGACCAACTCACAAAACCCATCAAAAAGTTCTAAAACATAAAAGAAAAGAAGCAAAGAAAAGATCAAAAACATATTTACAAATGATAAGCTTGGGGTGTCTCCCAAGAGCACTTTGTTTAAAGTCTCTAAGTTTGACTTTGGAAAACTGTTTAACAGGCTGGTGGTGGATCAAGAAGGGGAACTGATGTAGCTTCCTCCTTCCTTTTTGAGACCAGATAGTGCTTGATTCTTTGGCCATTCACCACAAACTCTTGACCATTCTTGCCTTCTAACACCACAGCTCCATATGGCCTGACCTTAAGAACTTTAAATGGACCAGACCATCTAGACTTAAGTTTTCCAGGAAACAACTTAAGCCTAGAGTTGAACAGCAACACTAGATCACCTTCCTTGAACTCCCTTTTCAGAATCTTTTGGTCATGCAGAGCCTTGGTCTTTTCTTTATAAATCTTGGAGCTCTCAAAAGCCCCAAGCCTGATCTCTTCAAGTTCATGGAGTTGCATGACCCTTTTCTCTTGATCTGTCTTGATATCAAAGTTAAGCAACTTCACAGCCCACAAAGCCTTGTACTCCAGCTCAACAGGAAGGTGGCAGCTCTTCCCATATAGCAGATTGAAAGGTGATGTCCCAATTGGAGTTTTAAAGGCAGTTCTATAAGCCCACAATGCATCATCTAGCCTTTTGCTCCAATCTTTTCTGCTTGAGCTAACAGTCCTTTCAAGAATGGCCTTAATCTGTCTATTAGATACTTCAACCTGGCCACTAGTTTGAGGATGATAAGGAGTAGCTACCTTGTGTTTCACTCCATGCTTTCTCAGCAATCCTTCCAAAGTCTTGTTCACAAAATGAGATCCTCCATCACAAATGACAACCCTTGGTACTCAAAATCTTAGGAAGATAATGTTCTTGAACAACTTCACAACTACCTTGGAATCATTGGTAGGGGAAGCAATAGCCTCAACCCACTTGGACACATAGTCCACAGCTACAAGAATGTACTGATTCCCATAAGATGAAATGAAGGGTCCCATAAAGCAAACTCCCCAGCAATCAAAGATCTCAACCTCAAGTATTGGGTTTTGAGGCATCTCACTCCTCTTTGAAATGTTCCCATGCCTCTGACAGGCATCACATGATGAAACAACTAGCTGAGCATCTTTGAACATTGAGGGCCACCAAAACCCACTCTGAAGAACCTTGGCCACAGTCTTGAATGCTCCCATGTGACCCCCAAAAGCTGAACCATGACACTCTTGCAACACAGGTTGCATCTCCTCCTCAGCAAGACACCTTCTATACAGTTGATCTTTGTTCAGAACATACAGGTAAGGCTCATCCCAATGGTATCTTTGAACATCTCTGAAGAACTTCTTCCTGTGGTAAGCATCAAGTTCAGGTGGTTCCACTCCACAAACAAGAAAATTCACAATATCAGCAAACCAGGGCATTCTCTTTTCTTGGATGTTATCCACTTCTTAAAACTCCAAATAAGAGTGGAGCACCATCAATGATTCCTCAGGAATACTGTTGATGGTGACTTGATGTGGTTGTGTCGAGGGTTGTCAAGTTTTACCCTAAATGAAATCAATAGCCGCAAGTGCACAGCTGATCGATTGTAGTACATAGGGATCGAATCCACAAGGAAGGAGGATCTTTCCTGCAAAAAGCCTTTGAAATATGTATAAAGTAAGGAAGTCTAGAACCAAACGGTTTTGTGGGGGTTTGGTAGTGTGTTTAAAATGTAAAAACAAAATCTTAAAAGAAACTACGGGAATTAAATAACCTAATAACTAAACTTAACGAAAATGAATAAAAACGAGAAAAACGGATATTCTAATTGCTTAAATGAAAATCTACTAAAAAGGAAAGACAATATTGAACTAAAGCTTGAAAGAAAATCGGTGTAAATCAATGGGAAAGAAGGCATTGGGGTTCAGGGAAGTTTTCTCAGGGGTACGAACGATTCAAAACATTGCTAGAGAGTAAATTGATAAGATCTTAGCTTAAACTTTTCGAACCGGAGTCACGGACGTATGAATACGCCACTGTCGTGATCATAGACAACTATCTCTCTCAACCCTGACCAGTAGGTTTCCACTCTGGCCCTGGAAGAGAAGAGATGCATTATGTTTGTTTTGCTCTCCCAAACTAGATGTGACACCGGATGAACACTTTCGTGGAGTGGCTAGTCATGCCATTTGGTCTTACCAACGCACCAAGCACCTTCATGAGACTGATGAATCACGCATTGAGACCTTTCATTGGCGTGTTCGTAGTAGTCTAATTTGATGATATCCTCATCTATAGTAAAGGTTTGGGGGAACATCTGGGCCATATCAGATCGGTTCTAGATGTTCTTCGCGCTCAATCTCTCTTTGCTAATTTATCTAAATGTTCCTTCTGCACTAATGAGATTGTCTTCTTAGGTTTTGTGGTAAGTGCTGATGGCGTGAAAGTTGATGAGGAAAAGATCAAAGCAATCAAGGAATGGCTAAGTCCTAAAAACGTAGGAGAAGTCCGAAGCTTCCATGGACTATCAGGTTTCTACAGGCGGTTCGTAAGGGATTTCAGCACCATTGCTGCTCCCTTAACCGAGATTATCAAGAAGAACGTGGGATTTCAATGGGGAGATGCACAAGAGCAGGCTTTTACAGCCCTTAAAGAGAAGCTTATCAATTCTCCCTTACTTGTACTGCCTGATTTTACTAAGACTTTTGAGATTGAATGCGATGCTTCTGGTGTAGGTATTGGTGCAGTTCTTATGCAGGATAAGAAGCCAGTCGCATACTTCAGTGAAAAGTTAGGAGGATCAAGACTATATTATCCCACATATGAAAAGGAGTTGTATGCTTTGGTGAGGGCGCTTTAAACGTGGCAGCACTACTTGTGGCCTAGGGAGTTCGTAATTCACACAGATCATGAGTCTCTGAAGCATCTCAAGGGGCAACAGAAACTTAACAAAAGGCATGGGCGATGGCTGGAGTTCATTGAGACATTCCCATACGTTGTTAAGTATAAGAAAGGTAAGGATAATGTCGTTGCCGACACATTAACTGGAGGTACACTCTCATTACTACTTTGACTTCGAAATTAATCGGATTTGAACACATCGTAGACCTTTATGAATCTGATTCTGATTTTGCTGAGACTTATGCGAAGTGTCACAAGTTTGCGTTTGAGAAATTTTATAGGCAGGATGGATACTTGTTCTTCAGTAATCGCTTGTGCATTCCTCGTGGGTCCATCCGAGAATAATTAGTCCGAGAAGCTCATGCAGGAGGACTTGCTGGTCACTTTGGCGTCACCAAGACCCTGCTTGATCTTCAGGGACATTTCTATTGGCCTAGCATGAAGAAGCACATTGAAAAGGTTTGTTCAAGGTGTGCTGTTTGTAAACAAGCTAAGAGTAAGGTGCAACCTCACGGTTTGTATACTCCCTTACCTATACCTTCTCATCCTTGGACAGATATTTCTATGGACTTCGTTATTGGCTTACCTCGAACCAAGAATGGTCGAGATTCTATCTTTGTTGTTGTTGACAGGTTTAGCAAAATGGCTCATTTCATAGCTAGTCATAAAACCGATGATGCTGTCAAAGTAGCAGATTTGTTCTTCAAAGAGGTGGTGAGACTTCATGGGATGCCTCAAGTGATAGTATCTGATCGTGATACCAAGTTTTTGAGTCACTTCTGGCGCACACTTTGGGCTAAGTTGGGAACCAAGATGGCGTTTTCAACGACATGTCATCCACAAACAGATGGACAAACCGAAGTGGTGAATAGGTCGTTGTCAACTCTATTGAGGACATTGGTGAAAAGCAATCTGAAGTCTTGGGAAGAATGTATGCCTCATGTCGAGTTTGCTTACAATCACGCTAAGCATTCTTCTACTCTTTACTCTCCTTTTGAAATTGTCTATGGATTTAATCCCTCTTACCCACTAGACTTGATCTCTTTGCCTTTGAAAGAAAGGATTAGTTTGGATGGCAGAAAAAAGGCTGAACAGGTGCGCAGTATGAGAAGCACGCCAACAAAGGAAGAAAGGAGTTGATTTTTGAAGAAGGAGATCTGGTGTGAATCCATCTGAGGAAGGAGCGATTTCCAGCTGAACGAAAGAACAAGCTAATGCCCAGAGTTGATGGACCATTCGCGGTCATCAAAAGAATCAACAACAACGCCTATCAGATTGATCTTCAAGGTAAGTATGACGTTTCTGATGCTTTCAATGTTTCTGACTTGCTCCCTTATGTCGCAGATTCAGATTTGAGGACAAATCCTTTTCAAGAGGGAGAGGATGATATGATCGTGACAAGCTCAGAGGAGGAGGAACCGGAGATAGCTGGAAGGATCACTCGTTCTATAGCTAGGGAGATGGTTAAGGAAGCTCACGTGCTCATTGCCGCAGAGGACGGCGATCAACTGGAGGCTGAAGCTCACATCTTCAACATCTCTATCTTGAAGAACGAAGAACCCGGTAACAATGAATAGGTAACTTAGGTGATGATTCTGTACTCTTTTCCTTGGTGAGGATTTTGGAAGGAAGGAGGTTCTTCTCCAAGGTTTTTAACGAGGCAGAAATCATTGCTACGTCGAGTTATTTAGGAGTTGTTGCTAATGGGTAATAATGTGCAAGTCTGAGCCATTCAGAATGCACAAGTTTAGTATCTTGAGGCGCACCATTTAGGTCCTTTTGGAAGGGACGCCTCGCTGTTTAATTTTTAAATCAAACTTCCTGTTGTTTTATTTCAAACTTCATGTAGTTTTGTTTCTTTAGGGCTGCGATTTCTCTAAGGTTATATAACTTGGGAATCGCCTAAGTCATCGATCAGTGAAGAATTTTATGTCAAAACCCCTTATTGTGTTCTTCGCTCTTTTGATTTCTGAGAACAAGAAAAACTCTGAAATTCGAATCTCTTAAAACTAATCTGTTTACAAGAGATTCTTCTATCTCTCAAATATCGCACCACCATCACCACCCCACCGAATCATCTTCGCGCCCCCATCGCTGATTCCTTGAGTCTTCAGCCTCGCATTTTCTTCTCCTATCCATAAACTCGCATCATCTGTAGCCTTTTCTTCGGAGTTGATCACCTAGGATCGCATCACAAGTCAGTCTTATTTGTGAGCACATGTGCTAGATGGTTCCACTTCATGTCCAACTCGCACACCAAAGTCGCATAGCTTTGTGGACTTAGCGAAATTTGATTATGGAAGTCTCTACCCTGCTCAGAGTCTCCTTACACGCATCTCTAAAGTTACAGCTTGCTTCCAAAATATGAATATTCATGGATGCGAGTTAACCAAGTCACACACCCAAATTGCAGCATTTCTCATTTTCTCGGACAACTTCGGGCAGCATAACTCCTGGAATACTGGTCCAAAAGGCTGGATTCAAACTCTAGTGCCAAGGCAGATCAATAATATAGAATGTTTATAAAGATTGCAAGTGCATCCGGGGAATGGAAGGGTTCCCGGATGGCCAATCTTTGAAGTGCACCGGAACGATCCAGAAATGGCTTCTGGACATGTCCTTCTTCCGATTGCAATATCTCCCAGCTCACAATTCGAAATATCCTGATTCTAAGCGTTGTGAAAACTGGACACAATGCCCTAAATCTTTCATGAAGACCCCGGAAGCTGAATCGGACGGCAAGGCTTCCCGGATAGGAAATCTTTCAGACATATCGGATTGCTCCGGAATGGATGCAAGACAGGTCTGTCTTCCGGTGGCCGTATCTTTTAGCTCGCTGCTCCAAATGCATTTATTCCAACTGTTATGGAACCTTGATTAAATTATCGTGATCTTTTCTGAAGACTCCAGTAGCTGAATCGGCCTAGAAGACCTTCCGGTAATGAGATAGTTGACACGTATCGGCGTAAGAGATTTTGAGCCGACCCCTACACTAATCCATTTTCAAACCAAATCATCATTTGTGAAATATGAATCAGTGAGCATTAATAAACAGTTCTAGAAGATCATTCAAGCAAATAACAATACATCATCATGCAGCAAATGCTTAAACCTCTAAAACAGCTCTTTCAGGACTTTCATCAAACACTTTTGGTGCATGAAATTCCCAGAATCTAGATCTCAAGTGATGTGCAAGGATCTAGCCTAGAGAACAGCTGTTTAGAGAGATGAATCAATGAATCTAGCCCTAAGCACTCCTAATCTAACACTTTAGCACCCTAACCCACACATCTAGAACCTCATTAAGGTTACTACTCACTAATCATACAAATATCTCTTAAACCTTTGCAAGTTGAGAAGATTGGCATGATTAATGATGAGAAATGGAGATGGAGATGATAGATTAAGAAGAAAACAGCTTTAAACACAAAGATCTCTCAAACTCTCTTGATTAAACACTCAAAAATCGATATTTCTCTTCTTAAGTGGAGTCTTTTCACAAAAGAGGCAAGAGACAAAGGGAATAAAGCATAAGTTTTGGGAAAAAACCCTAAAAACTATTTATATGTCTCTAAAAACAAACCGGGTCAGCCCGTAACAAACCGGGTCCTGACCCGGCTTTAGTGGATAAAGTGGAGAATGTGCAAGTTGGTCAAGAGTCTCCCAGGTCGCATGCCCAAGTCGCACAACCAAGGAGAGGAACTTGAACGAGATAAAACCTTGTAGACTCAGCCGCATCACTCTCTCGGTGTGAATTGCGGATCTTCGCGCGGCTTGGTCTCCATTACTCCCAGGTCGCAGGCTCAAGTCGGTGTAGATTGCGAATCTTCGTGCGGCTTAGTTCCAAGCGCGGCCAACTCGCACGGTTGTGGACTAGCATTTTTTTGCTCGGAAGCCTCAGACTTTATATAGTGATAGCTTACCCGCACTTCTCAACTCGCAGCTCAACCTCCAGGCATTCATCTTCAGGTGTTGCGGGTTAACCAAGTCGCAAGACTATCTTGCAGCATTCAGGGCTCCTTGGATCACTTCGCATTCAGGAAAGCGTAACTTACAGGATACTGGTCCGAATTGTGTGATTCCAGTTTCAGTGGACAGAAGACTCATATATCTTCAGCTTTGGTGAAGGAACCTTCGGCGCTTGGGAAGTGAAAGGTTTCCTGGACGGCTCAGCTTTTCAGTGCATTGACACGATCAGAAAGAGGCTTCTAGACGTGTGTCCATTCCGGAAACGTTATCTTCTTGCTCATAGCTCCGAATTGAATGATCTTGAACGTTCTGTAAAGAGGAGTCAAATATATCGGATTCTGATGAAGGACCTGTAAACTGAATCGGTCTGGAAGTGCATCGTCCTTCGCATTCTTCAGAGCTCATCTGGTCGGTCCAAAACGACAGCGAGACAGGAGTTTCTTCCGACGAGCTTAACTCTCTGCTCACACCTCCAAACCCTATGATTCCACTTGCTCTGGAACCATGATTCAATCTTCTCCACATTTGTTCAAGCAACAGCTGAATCGGACCGGAAGGTTCCCCGGACAGGCGATTTCAGAATTGTGTCTGCACCCGAGAATTTTGGCCGAGAAACTTAACCAGCCGGTACGCGTTTTGGTCGAGGAATCCACCCGCGGTACATGCAAATCACCGAGAAAAACCTTCCTGCGGTACGTGAGAATGGCCGAGAACCTCCAAAAACCCATCTTCACCATCTTTTAAACCCTGATCACCATTTCTCTTCCTGGATTCACCTTTTCGACTCCAAATAGCTCCAAATACACCTGATAAACACTCAAAACATGCAGAGACTCATTGGGACCTAATCCAACTCCTAAGTCCTAAAACAAACCCTAAGGACCTAAAATGCATGAAATAAGATATGATTTGGAATGAAATATACAACCTAAATGATGCAAATTATGAACATATCACGTATCTTTCAGCTCAGTGCTCCAAACTCATCGATTCTAACTGTTCTGAGATCTAGACTCCATTATCTTGATCTTTGCTGAAGACCCCGGAGACTGAATCGTCCGACAAGACCTTCCGATAACGCGAATTTGGAGATGTATCTGCACCCGGGAATTTTGGCCGAGAAACTTGAACAGTCGGTACGCGTTTTGGCTGAGAAATCCACCAGTGGTACATGAAAATAGCCAAGAAAAAGCTTCTTGCAGTACAGGCTAGCGCCGAGAATCTCCAAAAGGCTGATTTCACCATTTTTAAACCCCCATTCATCATTTCTCCTCCTGGTTTCATCTTTCTAGGTCCAAACTGCTTCTAAATCACCAGTAAACACTCCAAAACATGCAAGACTCACTTGGACCTAATGCAAACCCCTAAGTCCTAAAACAACACCTAAAGACCTAAAATACATGAAATAAGATATGATTTGGAATGAAATATACAACCTAAATGATGCAAATTATGAACATATCATTTGTGCTTAGATTTTCTCGATTCGACAACTCCCTTAGGCTCGACTAAAGGTGCTTGTATAGAAACGTGTTGGCACCTTTCCTTGTTATCTCCAAGGTCTAAAATCAACTTCTCTTCCTTGTAGATGGTTATACAGTAAGAGCTTCCACCACTACAGACTGCAGGATAGAAGATTCTCTTTTTGACTTTAGAAAAACAAACTCTTCGGTTGGGATAATCAACAACTGCCCCCACTGTTGCAAAGAATGAACTTCCAAATATTAATGTCCTAGGAGAGTTATTTTCCATCTCAAGAATGTAAAAATCGACAGGAACAAGACACCCTCCTACTTGTACCATCAAATCCGTTACGAAACCGTATGGAATCGTGCTTGAATTGTCTCCAAACTTAAGAGAACCTTGAGGAGGTTTTATATCACACATCCCCAGCTCGTTTGAAATTGCTTTAGACATCACATTCACATTTTCTCCTGTGTCACATAGAGAGTCAGAAATTTCCACACCTTCAACTATGCAGGGGAAGACAAACTTCAGTGAATCATTTATCTTATGAAGCTTCCTTTGATGTGGAACTTTTCCTACTGTATCATACTCTTCAGGACATGCTGGAGATTCAATTTTAGTGTCCTGATTGCTAGGAATAGGCGTGACTTCTCTCTCACCATCAGTGTCTATGACATTGCAACGCCACATTGCATTGTCTACGGTTTTTCCTGGAAGATGACCATCTTGTTTCTTCACACTTTCTCCAATTTGTCCGATTTGTTTCTCGAGCATCTTGACATGAGTTGAGAGGTTAGTGAACTTCTCAAATGACTCCTCGTTTTTCTTGTTGAGGTAATCATACATGATGTCTAACTTGTACCCAAGATCGTTCATGTTGTCTAAGTTAAGCTTAAGGTTGCGGGTGTCTTGGGCGATTTTTTCATGTACCTCAGCGATTCGTCTTTCGATAACTTCGGTGCTTTTTGAACTATCAATGGTTTGTGATAGCTGCACGTCCATGCTATCAACATGAGTGGAAAGAGCTTCAAATTTAGCATTAAGGTCAGTGTATAAGTAGTCCACTCTTATATCATCGTCTGCTAATATTTGCAGCTTCATAAGAAGTGGTTGCACCATAACCTCGAGCTTGTTGTCTTGAGAGGTTGAGGATGATTTTGGAGCAGATTGGAGATTCATATGGGCGTGATCTTGTGCTCCAAATTGATGATTAATCTCAGCTGCATTAACTGCTTTGCAGACATTAACCGAACACTGCTGATTTTTGAGAAACAATTTCACCATGGCTTTAAGTTCTTCAATTTCCTTATGATCATGGGAAGTAGAACGTGATGTTGTTCCTTGATCAGGACAATTGTTTCTGCTGCTTGCAGAAAGATTATTAATCAAGATGTAAGCTTCTTCCACAGTCCTTGACATGAAGTTTCCATCCCTGGCTACATTTAGAGGTGCCTTAGATGTCCATTCAAGACCTTCGTAGAATGTGTTTAAGGTGCATGTCTCAGTAAAACCGTGGTGAGGACATTCCCTAATGTAGCCTTTATAACGATCCCAAGCTTCATGAAAAGGTTCGCTTCCTTTTTGTTGGAACCTATAAATCTTGTTTCTAAAGAAGTTTGATCTAGAGGTGGTGTAGAAATGGTTAAGGAAGGAAGCCTTGCATTCGTCCCATGATCCGATTGAATCAGGAGACAAAGACTGAAACCACGCATGTGCCTTATCACAAAGAGAAAATGGAACAACTTGCACTTTATGTAATTTGCAGGAACTCCAATCGATTGCTTGGTGCTGCAGATTTCTTCAAAATCTTCGAGATGGTCCATAGGGTTCTCCGATGCATCGCCATGGAACCGGTTCTGCTTGACCAATTTTATGAGCTTTGGGCTAATCTCTTAGTCTACGTTTATGGGTTGTAGACTAATGGGAGAACGGTTCTCATATAAAGCATACGGATAATCTCTTAGAGTTAAGCGAGAAGCGTTTTGGAACCTAACAAGCTCATCAACGTTTTGCTAGACGTGGTGGTTATATCTAAACCTATCTAAACCTTGCAAGTGTCTATTATCCTCGCCCATCTTAGTGTTGTATATATATATCTATGTATACAACTTTTTTTTTTTAGTTATATATATATATATATATAGATTTATATTTTTTTTGTTTTTTATATTAATTTATATATATTTTTTATATAAAATAAGAAATTTTTTTTTTCCAAAATGAACAAGAGAACGTACCTTAAACTCGATTCTGACCTGAAACTCGTAGGCAATGTTAAAGGTCCCCGGCAACAACGCCAAAAACTTGATGTGCTCAGGTTTTAACCCTAGTTTTCTGCAAGCGCACAGATGTACGTTGTAGTACTTAGGAGTTGATCCACTGAAGACCAAGTAACTGCAATTCGAGTTTACTTGAGGTGAGAACTGAGCTAAGATGAAAATATGGGTGTTTGTTTGGGGGTTGTGAATAGTTACAACAATAGCAAATAATAAACTTAAAAACAAGTATACAATAAGATCAAATCAATACGAGAAAGTGTTGGGCGTTAGGGAATTCACCGGGAATCGTAGACGTAACAAGAGAATTAAACATAGAGTTTTCTATAGATGTGTTCCTGAAATCAAACCCAGACTAACCTACTCACGTAGTATTAATCACAAATCCATGCACTCAGATTTACTAAACTGCCATTCAGTTCTCTAAGTGTCTAGACAAATTAGTTTGATAACTTCACAGAGCGCTTTAGATCGACTCCCGCCGTCTAAGAGAAATTGTTCATCTAAATAGGGTTAATCGATTTCACAACACTTTCAGTGAGTAAATCAACCTAATCGCAGTAGCTAGATGGTCGATCCAAGCCACCGAAATGCAAATTTTTAGACAAAAAACTCTAAAGATAAACTCTAATCTAACAAACCAGAAATCAATCCATCAATCCTTTTGAAAAATCCTTTAAAACCCAAGAAGTGAATTACTCAATCATAGTGTATAAGAACATCAAAGAAGTATTGTAGTTTGCTGAAAATTAAATAAGAGAAAAGTAAAGAACGAAGAACGAGGATGAAGATGGGAATCGATGATGGCTCCTTCAGCGACTCCTTCTTCTCCCGAAGATGGCAACTCCAAAGTTATGCGGCTCTTCTCTGCTCTCCCTCCACGACTTAGTCATTAGAATGACCTAAAACGAATATATATAGCCTTCTAATTCGTTGGAAACGTTTAGGGTTTGAAGAATAAGTAGTGGGCTTAACTTGGGCTTGAATTTGGTCATTTTCGGACGTCAATGATGTCTGGCTGCGGTCGTGGTGGTCCTGACCGCGGGGAATCATGGTCTTTCCGCGGTCTCAGCCTATGCTCTCCTTCGAGACAGCATTTTCTGTCTTTAGTGCATCGGGAATATCTGAAGATCTAACCGTTGGATTGTCTCCAAACCAATTGCATTAGAAAGCTGGTTGTCTCCTCTATGTCGTCTCATATTTTGGGGATGATCAGACGGTGAGAGGTCTTCATCGAGTGCCATACTTCTGAAGGTCTGCATTTATACAAAATTGCTCATTTGTTCCAAATCGCACATCTTTAGTCCAAGTTTCCTGAAAAGTCTTTTAAAACTCTAAAACATAGAAATCACTTAAAAACCATTGAAAACAGAGTTACAACACCTGCATAATATATTAAAACAATCCATAAAAATGGTCAAAATCCGGTGTTATCAACCGCGTGCTGAAGTCTCGGCTCAAAATCTCTTACGCCGATACGTGTCAACGATCTCATTACCGGAAGGTCTTCTATGCCGATTCAGCTACTGGAGTCTTCAGAAAAGATCACGATAATTTAATCAGGGTTCCATAACAGTTGGAATAAATGCATTTGGAGCAGCGAGCTAAAAGATACGGCCACCGGAAGACATACCTGTCTTGCATCCATTCCGGAGGAATCCGATACGTCTGAAAGATTTCCTATCCGGGAAGCCTTGCCGTCCGATTCAGCTTGGCATTGTGTCCAGTTTTCATAACGCTTAGAATCAGGATATTTCGAATTGTGAGCTGGGAGATATTGCAATCGGAAGAAGGACATGTCCAGAAGCCATTTCTGGATCGTTCCGGTGCACTTCAAAGATTAGCCATCTGGGAACCCTTCCATTCCCCGGATGCACTTGCAATCTTCATAAACATTCTATATTATTGATCTGCCTTGGCACTAGATTTTTAATCCAGCCTTTTGTACCAGTATTCCAGGAGTTATGCTGCCCGAAGTTGTCCGAGAAAATGAGAAATGCTGCAACTTGGGTGTGCGACTTGGTTAACTCGCATCCATGAATATTCATATTCTGGAAGCAAGCTGTAACTTTAGAGATGCGTGTAAGGAGACTCTGAGCAGGGTAGAGACTTCCATAATCAAATTTGGCTAAGTCCACAAAGCTATGCGACTTTGGTGTGCGAGTTGGACATGAAGTGGAACCATCTAGCACATGAGCTCACAAATAAGACTGACTTGTGATGCGATCCTAGGTGATCAACTCCGAAGAAAAGGCTACAGATGATGCGAGTTTATGGATAGGAGAAGAAGATGTGAGGCTGAAGACTCAAAGAATCAGCGATGGGGGCGCGAAGATGATTCGGTGGGGTGGTGATGGTGGTGCGATATTTGAGAGATAAAAGAATCTCTTGTAAACAGATTAGTTTTAAGAGATTCGAATTTCAGAGTTTTTCTTGTTCTCAGAAATCAAAAGAGCGAAGAACACAATAAGGGTTTTTGACATAAAATTCTTCACTGATCGATGACTTAGGCGATTCCCAAGTTATATAGCCTTAGAGAAATTGCAGCCCTAAAGAAACAAAACTACATGAAGTTTGAAATAAAACAACAGGAAGTTTGATTTAAAAATAAAACAGCGAGGCGTCCCTTCCTAAAGGACCTAAATGGTGCGCCTCAAGATACTAAACTAGTGCATTCTGAATGGCTCAGACTTGCACATTATTACCCATTAGCAACAACTCCTAAGTAACTCGACGTAGCAATGATTTCTGCCTCGTTAAAAACCTTGGAGAAGAACCTCCTTCCTTCCAAAATCCTCACCAAGGAAAAGAGTACAGAATCATCACCTAAGTTACCTAGTCATTGTTACCGGGTTCTTCGTTCTTCAAGATAGAGATGTTGAAGATGTGAGCTTCAGCCTCCAGTTGATCGCCGTCCTCTGCAGCAATGAGCGCGTGAGCTTCCTTAGCCATCTCCCTAGCTCTACAACGAGTGATCCTTCCAGCTATTTCCGGTTCCTCCTCCTCTGAGCTTGTCACGATCATATCATCCTCTCCCTCTTGAAAAGGATTTGTCCTTAAATCTGAATCTGCGACATAATGCCTTTATGAGAGGATTAATCTAGATTAGAGTTCTTAATCATTTGAATCATGTCTCATCATTGTCATTAGCATTCCTAGTTTAGCACCAAGGCACCCTAGCCAACTATCATGTCTAGAATCTCATGCCTCCATCATATTATATTCATATCACTTGTCATTGTTTAGTTCTTCTTTAGTCATTAATCCTGTTTTAAGTTTGTAGTTGTCATTAGTCAATCAAAACCACTCTTGCTCACTTGAATTGAGAAACTGATCACATAGCTTAGTGTCTATCACCATATTCTTGGATTGATAACGTCTTTGTGCTACTTTGACAAGGGGATTGATAGCCCTGAGACTAAAAAGTCTTATCTATCAATTGGCGCCTTTGCCAAATTGTGGAGTGTTTAGCATTAAGCTCTGATCTGTTCTTGAGATCAAGTGCTTATTTTTTGTTTTTACTGATAATTTTCAAGTTCTGGTTGTGATTTCAAGTGCATGAACACCAGGTCCAGATCAAGAAGCTGCGGTCCACCTTTCCCCTTAAACGACAACATTAATCTTTTGGTACCAAGGAGGAGAAGGGACAGACGTGGAAGACAGATTGATCAGGCTGATATGGAAGACCAAAGAGAGCATGTGGTTGACATAGAACAACCGGTTCAGGAGCAACAGGCTCAGGGTAATGGAGCTGGTAATGGAGTTGGTCAATGATTACATCAGGGTAATGTTCATCAGGAACAAGTGCATCAACAGCAAGCTTATTTCTATCAGGGACAAGCTCCAGCTCATCAGCAGAGGCATCAGGCCAATGTACAGCAAAGACAACAGGTGCACCACCAACATCAGCCCTTCCAACAACAGCAAAAGAGATATGAGCAACCACAGGTCTATGTTGGAGAGAATGACAGGGCAAATGCTCATCAGTATGGAGCTGGAATTCAGGCACCACCTGTGCAAAACAACAACTTTGAAGTGAAGGCATCCTTGTTGAATATGGTCCAGAACTCAAAGTTCCATGGATTAGCAATGGAAGATCCATTGGAACACATAGATCAATTTGATAAAGTGTGTGACCTGACAAAGATAAATGGAGTTTCTGAAGACAGTTTCAAGCTAAGATTATTCCCCTTCAGTATTGGTGACAAAGCTCACCAATGGGAGAAGAATCTTCCAAGAGGCTCCATTCAAACCTGGGAGCAATGCAAGCAAGCCTTCCTATCTAAGTTCTTCTCCACCTCCAGAACTGCAAAAGTCAGAAATCAAATCTCTAGCTTCACTCAGCACAGCAATGAGAGTTTTGGTGAAGCATATGAGAGATTCAGGAGCTACACAAACCAATGCCCACACCATGGGTTTAGTGAGGCTTCTCTTCTCAGCACACTTTATAGAGGAGCTCTTCCCAAGATTAGAAACCAGCTGGATACTGCCTCCAATGGAAACTTTCTGGGAAAGGAGATTCATGCTGCTTTAGAGCTAGTGGAGAACTTAGCAATGAGCAATGATACTTATGGTGAAGACTACGACAGATAAAATAGATCTGAAGGTTCAAGCTCAGAACAGAGGGTCAGCAGAGAAGTTAAGGAGTTGAGGAGTGAATTGGACAAGTTGAAATTCACCACTCAAAAGCCAATGCACTTTGTAGGAGAGTATGAGGAACCTTCTCAAATCTTTGAGAACATAAGTGAAGAAGGTCTAACCCATGAGCAGCTTAACTACATTGGGAATCAGAGGTTCCAGAGATATCAGTATGGCAATGCAAATCAGAACCTCTCTTACAGGAACCCCAATGTAGCAAACCCACAAGACCAGGTTTATCCCAATTCTCAAGCTCCAAAGAACTTTGTTCCGAAGAACAACTTTCAAGGGTCTTTTCAACCCAAGAATCAGTTTACTCAGAATCAGGGTTTTGGTCAGCAACAGCAACCATTTCAGGGTACTGGTTTCAATTCACAGCAGCAAAAGGCACCACCAGGGTTTGGTCCACCACAGTTCCAACAGCAGGCGCCAATTCAACAACAGTTTCAGCCACCAACGGTTCAACAGAAACCACAGATGGGGTCAGATATGGTTGGTATTCTGCAACAACTACTTCAAGGAACTGAAGCAAAACCAGGCCTCAAGCTCAAGGAACCAAGGTCACCTACCTGGAAAACCTGAACCCAACCCCAAGGAATATGCTAAGGCCATTACACTGAGGAGTGGAAAGGAGTTACCTGGTATTGAGAACAACAATGTGATCATTGAGGACAATGATCAAACTGAGAGGGAGGCAGCCTTAAAAGATGATCAAGTTGCTGAGAGACCAAGGAAAGAAAAGGGTAAAGAGGTAGCAAAGGAACCTAAACCAGAAAAGGTATATGTGCCATTACCTCCATACCAACCCAAGCTCCCATTTCCAGGGAGGTTTAAGAAGCAGCTTGTAGACAAGGCAAGAGCTGTATTTGAGAAGGCACTCAGTGAGACACCACTCACTATGCCTCTCATTGATGCATTCCTAATGATGCCAAAGATGGGTAAGTTCTTGAAGGACGCCATTCTGAACAAGACTAAAGAGCTTCAAGGCATGGTGGTACTAAGTCATGAATGCAGTGTTATCATTCAAAAGAAGTCCATACCAAGAAAGTTGATTGATCCAGGGAGTTTCACACTCCCTTGTGCCATTGGTCCTCTTCTATTCTCTAGATGTCTTTGTGATCTAGGAGCATCAGTCAGCTTGATGCCATTCTCCATAGCAAAGAAGCTGGGCTTTAGAGTCTTCAAACCTGCAAGGATCTCTCTTATCCTTGCAGACAGATCAGTTAGATTACCTGTTGGTATGTTGGAAGATCTACCTGTCAAAATAGGTGGTTTTGAGGTTCCAACTGATTTTGTTGTGCTGGAAATGGATGAGGAACCAGTTGATCCTCTTATCTTGGGCAGGCCATTCTTGGCAACTGCAGGAGCTATTATTGACGTGAGAGGTGGGATAATAGAGCTTCAACTTGGGTCTGAGAAGCTCAAGTTTGATGTGAATGAGATGATGAAGAAACCCACCATTGAAGGTCAATGCTTATATGTGGAGACAATGGATCAGTTGGCTGATGAGTTGCTTGAGGAACTGAACACTGAGGACCCTCTTCAAGCTGCTCTAACTCAAGAACAAGGAGACAATGGGCTCTTAGCAGAAGAAAGTGAAGGGTACAAGATGTCTTTGGACAATGCTAGAGAACTTGGTCCTGAGACAAGGTTTTTGGAACTGGAACAAAGTGGCTCTGAGATCTTGGCTATCAAAGGAGTCGAAATGAGCCAATGCAGCTTGGACAAGGATTGGAATGAGGTTAATGCCCCCCCCTGTTGAGCTCAAGCCTCTACCAACAGGGCTCAGGTATGCATTCTTGGGCTTAAACTCCACATATCCAGTAATCATCAATGATAGCTTATTAGAGCATCAAGAGAGTGCATTGCTTAGTGAGAAAAGAAAGTTCAGGAGAGCCATAGGATACTCTTTGGCTGATATTAGAGGGATCTCTCCTGACATTTCCACCCACAGGATACACTTAGAGGACCAATCTATGTCCTCTATTGAGCATTGCTTAGTGAGAAAAGAAAGTTCAGGAGAGCCATAGGATACTCTTTGGCTGATATTAGAGGGATCTCTCCTGACATTTCCACCCACAGGATACACTAAGAGGACCAATCTATGTCCTCTATTGAGCATCAACGACGTCTTAACCCCAACCTTAAGGAGGTGGTTAAGAAGGAGATACTCAAGCTTCTTGAGGCAGGGATAATTTACCCAATCTCTGACTCAAGATGGGTATCTCCTGTTCATGTTGTGCCCAAGAAGGGTGGTATCACAGTGGTTAAAAACGAGAAGGATGAGCTGATAGCTACTAGGACTGTAAGTGGACACAGAATGTTTATAGACTATAGAAAGCTCAATGCAGCCTCTTGGAAGGATCATTTGCCTTTGCCTTTCATTGATCAGATGTTAGAGAGGCTTGCAAACCACCCCTTCTTTTGTTTTCTTGATGGGTACTCGGGGTTCTTTCAAATCCCCATAGATCCCCGAGATCAAGAGAAAACAACATTTACTTGCCCTTATGGCACATTTGCATACAGGCGAATGCTTTTTGGTCTCTTTAATGCCCCTGCCACATTTCAACGTTGCATGATGCATATATTCTCTGACATAATTGAAGAGAAGGTGGAGGTGTTCATGGATGATTTTAGTGTCTATGGCTCCTCCTTCTCGGATTGTCTCTCTAATTTGTCACAGGTCTTGGAGAGATGTGAGCAGCATAACTTGGTGTTGAACTGGGAGAAATGCCACTTCATGGTGCAGGAAGGAATTGTACTTGGGCATAAGATATCTGAGAAGGGCATAGAGGTTGACAGAGAAAAGGTGGAAGTGATGGTGAATCTATAAACTCCCACTTCAGTCAAAGGGATAAGGAGTTTCCTTGGGCATGCAGGGTTTTACAGAAGATTTATCAAAGACTTCTCAAGAATAGCCAGGCCCTTGACAAGGCTGTTGTGTAAAGAAGTTGATTTCATCTTTGATGCTGAATGTGAAAAGGCCTTCAAGATGATCAAGGATGCATTAGTCAGTGCACCAATTGTACAAGCCCCAGACTGGTCTCTTCCTTTTGACGTTATGACAGATGCATCTGATTTTGCGGTTGGAGCTGTACTTGGCCAGAGGAAAGATAAGAAGCTTCATGTCATCTACTATGCCAGTAGAACACTTGACTCTGCCCAAGAGAAGTATGCTACCACTGAGAAGGAAATGTTGGCAATAGTCTTTGCCTTTGATAAATTCAGAAGCTACCTGGTGGGATCAAAAGTCATTGTATATACTGATCATGCAGCCCTCAGGTATCTGATGACCAAGAAAGATGCTAAGCCAAGACTATTGAGATGGGTTCTTCTACTTCAGGAGTTTGATATGGAAGTACATGACAAAGAGGGTATAGAGAATGGAGCTGCAGACCATCTGTCTAGGTTGAGAGTATACTCTGAAGTCCCTCTTAATGACAGTTGATAATACCGTATTTTGATCACTTTTATAGATCGTTTTGAAATTCTTTTTCTATGTTTTCAATTGCTTTTAAGTACTTTTATTACGTTTTTCTAGTATTTGTAGTTCCAAGACTCTTTTCAGGAAACTTATGGAAAAGCTTAACAAAATGGATAGAAAACCAGATTTCAGCTCAGAGTCAAACCGTCAGAAGTTCACCCCTGATTGAAGGCCTTCTGACCGTCTGATCCAGCTCAAATTTGGAGACCTTAAAGATGGAAGTATCATCTTTCCACTGCACTTTACAGCTTGACAATCCAAGGGTTCAATCAAAAGATACGCGAAGAGCAAGATGTCCCGTAAACCAGCCGGCAAGCACTTCCACCCGCGGCCAACAAGCAATTTCCCGTGGTCAGGAGCATCCCGACCGCGGCAAACCACTCATTCCCCACGGTCAGAGCACTCCTGACCGCGGCCATCAACCTCCGAGCCCAGAAGCCCATTTCTGAAGCCCACAATGATTCCTTCATTTGGAGAAACCCTAAGTGACGTCCAAAGAGGTCTTGAGCACTATAAATACATGTATTAGGAACCCTAATCGATATATTCTATCTTTCTTATTGTTTTAGAATACTTTTAAGTTTTAGGTTTTAGGGAGAGAGAGATTTGTTCTCTTGAACCCTTGTTCTTTCTTTTTCAATTTCGGATTCTATTCTACTTCTTAATACTATGTTTTTTTATTTCGTTCATCATGTCTGAGTAGTTTTATTGTTGGGATTAAGGGATTTTCGATGGGGATTTATATGTTCGATGAGGATTCCATGAGCTTTTGAGCCGAATCTTAGAACTTTTTCTTCTGAATTCGTTTTTACTGCATGAGAGTAGCGTCATGAACTACAATCTGATCCAGATGCTTGGTGACACGAAAGTGTTCATCCGGTGTCAGATCTAGTTTGGGAGAGAAAAACAAACATAGGAGTGGAAACCTACCTATGGGCGATTTGTGAATTAGGACGAGTCTTAAACATAATGCATCTCTTCTCTTCCAGGGCCAGAGTGGAAACCTACTGGTCAGGGTTGAGAGAGATAGTTGTCTATGATCACGACAGTGGCGTATTCATACGTCCGTGACTCCAGTTCGAAAAGTTTAAGCTAAGATCTTATCAATTTACTCTCTAGCAATGTTTTGAATCGTTCGTACCCCTGAGAAAACTTCCCTGAACCCCAACGCCTTCTTTCCCATTGATTTACACCGATTTTCTTTCAAGCTTTAGTTCAATATTGTCTTTCCTTTTTAGTAGATTTTCATTTAAGCAATTAGAATATCCGTTTTTCTCGTTTTTATTCATTTTCGTTAAGTTTAGTTATTAGGTTATTTAATTCCCGTATTTTCTTTTAAGATTTTTTTTTTACATTTTAAACACACTACCAAACCCCAACAAAACCGTTTGGTTCTAGACTTCCTTACTTTATACTTATTTCAAAGGATTTTTGCAGGAAAAGATCCTCCTTCCCTGTGGATTCGATCCCTAAGTACTACAATCAATCAGTTGTGCACTTGCGGCTATTGATTTCATTTAGGGTAAAACTTGAGAACCCTCGACACAACCACATCAAGTCACCATCAAGTTTTTGGCGCCGTTTCCGGGGAAGGCACGCGTTTTCTTTTCTGCAAAACCCCGAGAAAGGTTAGTAAATCGACTCTAGAACCCCTTTTTCTGCAACTTTCCATTTTTCGGTTATTTTGTTTCCAATTCAGAAGATATGGATCCTATAAATCGAAATATACACTATGAGGAAGGTTTTTATAACACTCCTCAAGCCACAAGACGCAGAGAAGAATACCAAGCCCGAAATCTTAGCTACATGGATCGATACAGCCAGCCAAACCACCCTTACCACCGGCGCAGAGAGACTGTTCGACGCCGGGAAGATCCTTATGGCCCTCCTCCGACCTACTTCGAGCCACACGCCTATAATCCTCCACTTCAGAACCCTAGTCAGCAAGAGGACAACTTGAGGATCAGCAGACGTTTCGGACGCCTCGAAGGGATGATAAACCAGTTCCTTGATCAGCAGATTCTCACCGAAAACACCCTGCTCAAGAGAATTGATTCAATCTCTGAAGAGTTCAACAAAAAATTCGATGATATGGCCAATCGTGTTCGAGTTTTGGAAGAGCAAACCCACAAAGACTTACAAACACTAGCTGGGATGATCCACCAAGTCGCAACAGAGCAGACAAGACAAGGGTATGACATCATACAAAACTCAAGTGATATTGTTGAATCAAAACAGGAGATTAAATAAGTCAGAGAATCCGCCTCCTGGTATAGAGAGAAGACAGACGAAGAGTTGCAAGAGATCGAGCACAGGCTGAACAAACTCGAGCTCAAAGCACGGGAGATTGATGCAAGAATGGAGCAGATGCCCAACATTGAGCAAATTGAGAGGTTTTCGAAGAAATCTCCCAAAGATCCTGATGAAGATGCACATCAACGCCCTGGTATGAGTTCATATGATGCTAGTCTACCAAATAAAGATGCAGGAGAAGTTCGTGTCAAGTACAAGAAGGAAGAAACGGACTTTGAGCAAGTCATATCCGGAGCCGCGGGTCCAAGCAACCTGACCGCGGCCAAAGCCCTGTTCCCCGCGGTCGCAACTCCTCTGACCGCGGGAGTTGGTCGCTCAGATGCTCCTCCGGGTTTTGAGAGGAAAATAATACACCTTCTGTCCCAACTTCAGCCTCCAGCACCTAAAAAAGCAACTCAGAAAGAAGAAAACCAAGTTTCAGATGAAGAACCAGATTGGCATGAATCATTACCTTGTATGATGGCAAAGGAATGTGTTGAAGATTCAGCTGACTCTTCAATACAAGAAGACCAGACGTGCAGCGAGATAAAGATGCCATACATTGATTCAATCATTGAATATGACGCTGCAACTTTCTTTTGTGTATCCTATTCTGCGTTCGAGACACCAGCCAACACCTACAGAGAAAGGCAAGTTCGAATTCTCCATAAGGTCAAGACTACAAGTCAGTTTCTTATCTCTTGCTCTATTAGAGGAGAAATGTTTAAAAACGTGCTATGTGATTCTGGAGCTTGTCTTAACATGATGTCCAAGGCAATTGCTTTGAGACTTGGTATTAGACACCTGCGCAGGACTAGAGCAAAGATTAGCCTAGCTGATGATTCAAATGCAATACCTCAAGGAATAGCTCATGAAATTCCTTTGAGAATAGGAGATTGCATACTGCCTGTCGACTTCTACATTGTCGAGACGAGAGATGCAACATATCCAGTGATTCTCGGATGGTCTTTTCTAGCAACTTCCGGAGCTATAATGGACTGGCCAAACCGGAGGATTTCATTTGCTAATATCGACAAAGATGTCTTCACAGAAGCTGTTCCATACAACAGCAAAGCAGGAAAACGTTCTGCAACAGAAGAGTTTGAAGAAGAACTTTGGAGTGACGAAGAACCTGTTAAGCAAAGCAAGGAGATGTCGAAAAAGACTTGTCTCAGGACAAGGTCTTCTTCATTGGAATAAGTCACGTCCAACACCAAAAGTCGAGCTAAACGACTTAAAACAGAAGCGCTTAATGGGAGGCAACCCATTTAGGTATTGCTTTCTTTAGAATTTTTCTTTCTTTTTCTTTTGATCTTTTTCTTTTTCTTAGTTTCAGGTGTTTCTTATAAAACAAAAAAGCCAAAAAAAAATCAAAAAACTAGAAAAAACCAAAAAGAAGGATGGTACCTGACTGCTCGGCCCAGCAGGAACCAAGGAGAAGCAGGAAGAGGCCGCGATATAAGCCCCTGCGGTCGCAGATGTTCTGACCGCGGGAAACCTACCATCGACCACGGTCGCGTGATCCTGACCGCGGCCAAGCACTTGGTTGCCGCGGTCGTATGGCCCCTGACCGCAGCACTAGGTCGTTGACATCCAAACCCGACCCAAACCACCCCTTTCACCCCATTCCACCTCACCAATCACCCTCCACCTCATTCATCACCTTCCACCACCTTCATCACCACCTAATCACCTTCCCAAACCCCTTCGAATGAATCCGGTTCATCTCCACCAGCATCCCGGATCCAGGTAAGTTCTCTTTGTCCTTACCAATTCGATTATCTATGCATTTTCCTCATCCAATCTCGACTTGTTTCACACTGAGGACAGTGTGATTTAAGTCTGGGGGAGGATTTCATCCTATTCTAACTACTTTTGTTTCATGAGTCTTGCATTATCTACACTTTTTGCATTTTCCTTAAAGTTTTTCAAAATCGGTTTTAAAAAAAAACTACGTTTTAAAGGGAATGGTGAACATGAATCAATGATAGTTGACTGTGTGCTTTTACACTGTTCCTAGTGACATGCTCATTCATGATTTAGGACTAGACTAAGCGGTAGCTAAGCACATTTGAAACGAAGTACCCCAGAGGAATTTGAATGATTTCGATTTAGATGATGGGATACACTAGCTCTGTTCTATTTGGACTTAATTTGGACTTAATTTTCTCATTGAAGCACTAGACCAGGGAAACGAATCATACATTCAGGACTCCTTTATCCTTTTACCACTCTCTGTTGATCCTGAATGGCTAGTTCGCCTTTAGCTAGTTCCCCACCTTAACCAATCCTCTTTCAAACCACATGCACTCTTGTTTTCTATTGTCTTATATGCAGATAAGTGCAAAAACGTTGGAGAGAAAGAGGAATGACGCAGTTTTCAGTCACCAAGGATAGAGACCTACGATTTGCCGGAAAAGTTCCCGGAAGGATTCAACACAAGAGGAAGCTCAGTTTTCCTTAGAAAAATCTCAAATTTTGGTACAATCTCGTCCTCTCTCTCTCTTTAAAAGGCATTTCGTTCATTAAAAAAAAAAAAAAAAAAAAAATCCGAATATAAGAAAAGAAAGGAGATAAAAGCCTTAGAGAGTCTAGAGAGGTCGAATTTTAAGTCCCAAGGCAACTGGAGTTTGATTTTATGGAGTTTTGGAGATTGTTTTCTGATTCCCGGAAAAAAACTAAGTCTGGGGGAATAGCTGTTTACAACAAAGGAGGAAGGATTATGCAACAACATTTGGCAAGAAGAAGTGACTGAAAACTGTGGTCATCAACAGGTCCTTATCTCTCTTGCGGTTTTGCATATTATCTTGTATCCTCCAGATCTTCAGATAACCCGAAACACTTTAACTCCACCACTTAAATAGCCCTTTAGTGCCAAACGCCGTCTACCCTGGATGATGTCTTTAATGAGAACTCACTATTGAACTTAATGAATGTAGAGAGCTAGTTGACTGGAATCAAGATTTAAATTGTTTAAGTTTTGCATGACGGAAAAAGTGGACTAGTATCTCTTGTACATTAGTGAGAATTTTCTAGACAAAGTTGTGGATTGATGCACTATCTTTGGTCCTAGTTTAGGAGTTCATGTCTATGAGATTTGTGCATTCCCTATTTTTGTTTTAACTTAACCAGTTTAGGCTTTTGTTTTGTTTGAGGACAAACAAAGGTTTAAGTCTAGGGGAGTTGATAACACCGTATTTTGACCACTTTTATGGATCGTTTTGAAATCCTTTTTCTATGTTTTCAATTGCTTTTAAGTACTTTTATTACGTTTTTCTAGTATTTGTAGTTCCAAGACTCTTTTCAGGAAACTTATGGAAAAGCTTAACAAAATGGATAGAAAACCAGATTTCAGCTCAGAGTCAAACCGTCAGAAGTTCATCCCTGATTGAAGGCATTCTGACCGTCTGATCCAGCTCAAATTTGGAGACCTTAAAGATGGAAGTATCAGCTTTCCAGTGCACTTTACAGCTTGGCAATCCAACGGTTCAATCAAAAGATACGCGAAGAGCAAGATGTCCCGTAAACCAGCCGGCAATCACTTCCACCCACGGCCAACAAGCAATTTCCCGCGGTCCGGAGCATCCCGACCGCGGCCATCAACCTCCGAGCCCAGAAGCCCATTTCTGAAGCCCACAATGATTCCTTCATTTGGAGAAACCCTAACTGACGTCCAAAGAGGTCTTGAGCACTATAAATACATGTCATAGGAACCCTAATCGATATATTCTATCTTTCTTATTGTTTTAGAATACTTTTAAGTTTTAGGTTTTAGGGAGAGAGAGATTTGTTCTCTTGAACCCTTGTTCTTTCTTTTTCAATTTCGGTTTCTATTCTACTTCTTAATACTATGTTTTTGATTTCGTTCATCATGTCTGAGTAGTTTTATTGTTGGGATTAAGGGATTTTCGATGGGGATTTATATGTTCGATGAGGATTCCATGAGCTTTTGAGCCGAATCTTAGAACTTTTTCTTCTGAATTCGTTTTTACTGCATGAGAGTAGCGTCATGAACTACAATCTGATCCAGATGCTTGGTGACAGTAGAGTCCTTGCTTTGTTTTGAATGCTGTCTTCCACTCATCTCCTTCTTTCATTCTGATCTGATGATACCCACTCTTCAAGTCTATCTTGGAGAAGATTGTCGATCCACAAAGCTCATCCACCATATCATCTAGCCTTGGAATCGGATGCCTATACTTCACAGTGATGTTGTTGATAGCTCGGCAGTCTACACACATCCTCCAGGACCCATCTTTCTTTGGCACTAACAGAACTGGAACCGCACATGGACTCAAGCTTTCTCGGATATGTCTTTTGTTCATCAGCTCTTCCACTTGTTTCTGCAGCTCCTTAGTCTCTACAGGATTGGTTCGGTATGCTGGCCTATTAGGCAATGCTGATCCTGGTACCAAATCAATCTGATGTTCTATCCCGCGAATTGGAGGTAAGCCTGGTGGAATTTCTTCTGGAAAAACGTCCTTATATTCCTGTAAAATCTCAATCATAGCACTAGGAAGCTCCTGTGAAGGGTTAGTACTAACAAGGGATTCCTTGTACACAAACATAAAAGTAGTCATTTCAGGATCAAAGAGTTTAGAAAATTCACTGTGGTTTATGTAGAGGCTGTTGGCGATTTTCTCCTTTTCCTTGAGCTTCTTCTGAATCTGATCTTGGTAAATCTCATTAGGTGTGAGTGGTAGGATGGTAATCTTGCGACCTTTAAACTCAAATGAATGCTTGTTGGTATAGACGTCGTGTATAACCCTACGATCTGATTGCCACGGTCTTCCTAGCAACACATGACTCGAACCCATGGGAATAATATCACATAGAACCTCATCTTCATACTTCCAAATAGATAAAGAAACCATAACCTGCTGAAATACGGTTAAGGCTCCACTAACATTCAACCACTGAAGCTTATATGGTCTTGGATGAGGGATAGTCTTGAGCTGGAGATTCTTAACCATCTCTTCACTTGCAGCATTAGTGCAGCTTCCTCCATCTATGATCAGGCTACAAACTTTCTCTTTGATGAAGCAGCTTGTATGAAACAGGTTCTCTCGCTGACACGTCTCTTCAGGTTGGTGCTGAACACTCAAAGTCCTTCTTGCAACCAGCATCTCACCCACGGTAACAGCTTCTTCCTCTTCTTCTAGCTCATATTCGGCCTCTGATTCCTCTTGTGGGACTATCTCTCCTCCCTCTGGTAACAGGAATACCTTCTTGTTTGGACAGTCCCGAGAATAATGTCCCATTCCTTGACATTTGAAGCACCTTACGTTGCTGTTAGAATTACCACTTCTGGGTTTGAACTCGGGTTTAGCTTCTTCTTTAACCCCAGTAGAAGCCGGTTTGATGTCTCTGGAGTAAGCTGGTTTGTTTCTCTCCTTAGGCTTAGGCACACTAGGCGTGAATGTAGACTTGATGATTCGCCTCTTGACTTGGGATTCAACCAATTCAGCCTTATGCACCATCTCTTGTATATCTGCGAAATCCTGAAGTTCTACCTTGTCTTGAATTTCTCGGTTAAGCCCTCCAAGAAATCTTGACATTACCATCTCTTCTCCTTCTCTTAAATATGTACGAATGAGCAAAGTTTCCAATTCCTGATAATAATCTCGTACAGACTTTGTACCTTGAATGAGGCGCCTAAGCTTGTTGAGAAGCTCGCGCTGATAATGGGCTGGAACGACCCTCTTCCTCATCTGCATAACAAGCTGATCCCAAGTAGTGATTGGAGGTTCTCGGAGGCGGTTTCTGGTGATTCCCAACTGTTCCCACCATAGAAGTGCATACCCATGGAATTCTGAAACTGCAATCTTCACCTTGTTGAGCTCGTAAGTACCTTGGACCAGAAAGTTAGACTCCATCTTCCTTTCCCAATCTAGATAAACTTCGGTATCATTAGTTCCATGGAAAGGAGGATACTGGATTTTGATATGACGCAGCTGCTGGCGTAGAGGATCCTAATCTCGACCATGTCCTCGGCCTCGATCTCTTCTCACAGTTTCCCTGCTATGATCAGAAGCTTCGTCCTCCTCATAGTACTCTGGTTCTGATTCCAGGGTGACTCGATGCCCAGCGATGTATTCCTCTCTACGGTGTTGACGTTTTGGGTGCCGTTTACCCTTGGGCCATCTCGATCTGCACTTGTGGGGTTCCTCCTCGGATTAAATGTAGTCTCTCTGCCCCCAGTCTGGTTTCGGTTGTACTTAGCTTTAGTCCTGACTTCGGAAGGTGTTGGGTGGCGTGGGAGTCTCCGGGAAGATCCTATGTGCCCTTTACCCTTAGCTAAGCGCATCGCTTCGGTCGGAGTTGGAGTTTGTGAAGATTCTTCTCCACTTGCACTAAGATCTTTGAGCAGATCACTCATCTTTGTCTCGAACTTGTCATTGAGTTGTTCGATCTGTTGTGTGAGTTGAGTTGATATGGCTTGATTCGCTTCTTTAATTTGTTGAGACATTGCTCGGTTCAAATCTTCCATCGCCTCAGCTGAAAGCTCCATGGTACCTAAAAAAAATTAAAGAGAACTTGCAGTAACTTGTTCTAGACGAAATCACAAAGACAGAAAAATGATTTAACTAAACTCAGCATAAAAATCGCGAAATATACAATAAGTTAACACAGAAATAGCAAGATCAGACACTAAGTAACAACGAAAATTACAGAAGCTAGAACAAGTGCTAACGAAACTCAGAAACCTAGCACACTAACGAAACCCTAACAGATTAGCGACACGAAACCACGAAAACTCCAAATAAACCTAAACGAAATCGATAAATAGCAGAAAACCTAGAAAACGATTTATCAAACTCGAAACAAAATACTAAACTCAACCAACTAAAAACTCAGAAACAACAAGAGCAGAGATCGACACCAATAAACTAGGTTTAGACAAAAAATTAAAAGCACAGAGGTTAGGGTTAGGATTTTTCGCTCAGCCTTTGGTTCAGAGTTGGCTCTGATACCACGTGATGCGATCCTAGGTGATCAACTCCGAAGAAAAGGCTACAGATGATGCGAGTTTATGGATAGGAGAAGAAGATGCGAGGCTGAAGACTCAAGGAATCAGCGATGGGGGCGCGAAGATGATTCGGTGGGGTGGTGATGGTGGTGCGATGTTTGAGAGATAGAAGAATATCTTGTAAACAGATTAGTTTTAAGAGATTCGAATTTCAGAGTTTTTCTTGTTCTCAGAAATCAAAAGAGCGAAGAACACAATAAGGGGTTTTGACATAAAATTCTTCACTGATCGATGACTTAGGCGATTCCCAAGTTATATAGCCTTAGAGAAATTGCAGCCCTAAAGAAACAAAACTACATGAAGTTTGAAATAAAACAACAGGAAGTTTGATTTAAAAATAAAACAGCGAGGCATCCCTTCCAAAAGGACCTAAATGGTGCGCCTCAAGATACTAAACTAGTGCATTCTGAATGGCTCAGACTTGCACATTATTACCCATTAGCAACAACTCCTAAGTAACTCGACGTAGCAATGATTTCTGCCTTGTTAAAAACCTTGGAGAAGAACCTCCTTCCTTCCAAAATCCTCACCAAGGAAAAGAGTACAGAATCATCACCTAAGTTACCTAGTCATTGTTACCGGGTTCTTCGTTCTTCAAGATAGAGATGTTGAAGATGTGAGCTTCAGCCTCAAGTTGATCGCCGTCCTCTGCGGCAATGAGCGTGTGAGCTTCCTTAGCCATCTCCCTAGCTCTGGAACGAGTGATCCTTCCAGCTATCTCCGGTTCCTCCTCCTCTGAGCTTGTCACAATCATATCAACTTGGGTGTGCGACTTGGGCAGGGATGTGACCATCTCGCACATCAGGCACAAGACCCAACTGAACCGGGTCAGTACCCAGTTTTTTTGGGCTGAACCAGCCCAAAACCCTTTGCTATATATACTTTTTTGGGAAAAAACCCTAAACACCTTTCATTCTATCTTTAGTTTCCTAAGTCCTATCTCATTTTGGATCATTAAAGGCGTTTTCTTTATCATTTATTTTCATCATTCCAGGCTTCTAATCATGATTAACAACGCATCTTGCAAAGGATTAAGTGTGTTAATCATAATTAGTGAGTAGTCATCTTATAAGGTCTTAGATAGGTAGATTAGGGTGCAAAGATGTTAGATTATGGAGTTTAGGAGTTAGATCATGCATCCTCCATTCTCTAATTAGGTGTTCTTAAGGCTAGATCTTTGCACATCACTCTGATCTAGATCATAGGCATTTCATACACCAAAAGTGTTTGATGAAATGCTTGAACCAATCTAATTAGAGGTTTATGCATCAAGACCATGAAAATGATTGTTTTATGTATAAATGACATATTAGAACTGATGTTTAATGCTCATTGATTCATATTTCATAAATGAGAGTTTGGTTTGAAAGTTGATTAGTGTAGAGATTATGAGCTTGAGAAAGGATTAATCTAGCTTTGAGTTCTAAGTTGAATGGCTTTGTCTGATTATTGATTCATTAGCTCCATAGTTTGGCATTGATGCACCCTAATCCAATATCCTGTCTAAGGCCTTTGCTTTCATAAATTCATCATCATCTGTTTTCTTGCTTTTGTTTATTGTTTGTTTAGTGTTTAATCTTGTTTAGAATTGCTTAGTGCCTTGTTCGAAACCAAAACCTACTTGTCTTGGTTGAATTAAGATACAAATCACATAAGCTAGTGTGCTAGACCCACAAGATGGTTTTACACCCTTTATACTACATGATTAAGGGATTTATAACCCACAAAAGAATTTAAAATTATTTGTTTATCAATTGGCGCCGTTGCCAACTTGTGTGGATTTAGCATTAGTTTCTGCTTTGTTCTTGAGATCAAGCATCTTTCTTTTTTTTTTACTGATTAGCCTTTTGAGTTTTGTCTTTGAGTTACTTGTGTATGAGAATAAGATCAAGGAATTCTGATCCTCTTCTTCCTTACAACAACAATATCAACCTATTAGAAATGAGAGCAAGAGAAAGAGCTGCTCATCTAGAGAGGTTGGGAATGGATCAGCATGTGGAACAAGCTGAGCATCAGGCTCATGTAAATGTTGCTCAGGCCGAGAGGAATGAGCAGCATGCGTTTGTGAAACAGAACATGGCACAGAGAAATGAGCACCAGGATCAAAGGAATCAGCAGCAAGCAGCTATGAATGAGCAGCAAGCTCATATCAATCAGCAGCCCCTCCCAAAGCCACCCAGACGTCAAGAGCCTCTACCAGTGTTTGTTGGTGAAAATAACCGAGCCAATGCACACCAATACAGGGCTGGGATACAGGCTCCTCCAGTAAAAAAAATAACATTTGCTTAACATGGTTCAGAATTCAAAGTTCCATGGTCTACCTATGGAGGATCCCCTAGAGAATTTGGATCAGTTTGACAAGGTGTGTGATTTGACTAAGATCAATGGAGTTTCAGAAGACAGCTTCAAGCTAAGGTTGTTTCCCTTCAGTTTGGGAGACAAGGCTCATCAGTGGGAGAAGAACCTACCAAGAGGATCAATTCAGACTTGAGAGTAGTGCAAGCTTGCTTTCATATCTAAGTTTTTCTCCACCTCAGGGACAGCCAAGCTGAGGAACCAGATATCAAGCTTTACCCAGCACAACAATGAAAGCTTTGGAGAAGCTTGGGAGAGGTTTACGGGTTACACAAACCAATGTCCCCATCATGGCTTTTCTGAGGCTTCACTCTTGAGTATCTTGTATAGAGGAGCATTTCCAAAAATCAGAAATCACTTAGACACAGCCTCAAATGGGAATTTTCTGGGTAAAGAGATAAAGTCTGCTTTGGAACTTGTCAAAAACTTAGCCATAAGTAATGATACTTATGGGGAGGATTTTGATAGAGCAAACAGAACTGAAGGCTCAAGTAATGAGCAAAGAATGGAGAGAGAAATCAAAGAGCTACAGGTCAAGATTGACAAAGTGCTAGTTGCTACCCAAAAGCGTATAGACTATGTAGGTGAGTTTCAAGAGAGGAGTTGCTTTGAGAATATCAATGAAGAGGGCCTTACACAAGAGGAGCTACACTACATAGGAAATCAGAACAAGTTTCAAGGTTACAATTACTTCAACAAGAACCAGAACTTTTCTAATAGAAGAACCAATGTAGCCAATCCCCAAGATCAAGTATACCCTCCTCAACAAGGTCAACAAAGCTTTGTTCAAAAGAATTAGTTTCAAGGCAACTTCCAATGTCAACAAGCTCTTCAGCAGCCAACAGTTCAGCAACAAGGGAATAGCTTCAATAACCAAGTCAGCTTCCCAGCAACAAAGGCCTCCACCTCGTGGATATGGTCCGCCACAAGTTCAACAAGGTCCTAATATCAGTTTTGTTCTCCAACAGATCTTACAAGGACAACAAAAGATAGAATCCAAGTGTCAAGACCTGAGTTCTAAGATGGAGATACTAGGCTCTGAACTAAAGACTCTTGAGAAACACAAGGGTATCTCCACTTCTGAAACTCAAGTCTTTCTTCCTGGCAAAGCTGTTCAAAACCCCAAAGTATATTGCAATGCCATATAATCAAGTGATGATAACTCAGCTGCTGTTCAAGAGATTGAATACCTTCTTTATGGTCAAGTCTCTGATGGGTCCAGCCCTAACACTGAGGATGAAGACGCCATTATAGAGGACTTTATGAGTTTCTTACCTGATCTCAATGACGTCATTATAGAGGACTTTATGAGTTGATCAAGAGAAGCCAAATGATAGTTTATCCAGCCTTGATTCAGAAATAGTGAAGCCTAAATCACTCCCAAATATGGGAAACCTAGGAAATTCACTATCTCTTGCACTCTTGGGAAGTTCAGAGTTGACAATGCCTTGTGTGATTCAGGCGAAAGTGTTAGTGTGATGTCTCTTGACATGATGGAGAGGCTAGGGATCAAGAACTTAAAGGACTATTTTCTATTCAGGCTCAAGTGTTAGTGTGATGTCTCTTGACATGATGTTTCCTTGTACATAACTTTTTTAATTCTTTCTCTTATTTCTCATGTTTTAGGATGTTTTGATGGGTTTTGTGAAGTGATTTCAGGTGTAAGGTGACTTAGGATGTCTGTGGTCCAAGGACAAAGTGAAAAGGGGTCTGAGAACAGGCTGAGAAAGGACTTAAAGCTTGAGAACTGGTGAGACGCCTGGTGTGCTAGATGGGTGTGAGAGATGGTCAGAGCTAGGTCCCATCTTGCAAACAAACTCGCATTTTAGACCGAGATGGTCTTGCGGGTCAGCTCATGAACAAGCTAGGTTGCACACTAAGACTTTCAGGAGGTTGTTATGTGCGACTTGGGTGTGCGAGACAGGAAGAGACAAGTCCCAAGTAGCACACATGTTCGCATTTCAGACCTACATGGGTGTGCGAGTCAGTTCTCTCCTGATCCAAGCAGCACACATGTTCGCATTTCAGACCTACATAGGTGTGCGAGTCAGTTTCAAGGGTCCATGTCGCACATATGTTCACTTGGTGCTGCTACATGGCTGTGCGAGATGGCTAAGGAAAAGACCAAGTAGCACTACAGTTCGCATTTGGCACCTACATAGTTGTGCGGCTCAGAAAACAGAGATCCAAGTCGCGCAAGAGCTCGCATATCAGACCGACATGGGTGTGTGGGTTAGTGTCTTCAGGTCCATGTCGCAGAAACAAAGAAAGCCCAGAACTTTCAACTCAGCTCTTGTGAGGCTTGGGTGTGCGAGATAGGAAGGAGAGCAGTCCATGTCGCACAACTGAAGAAAGCCAAGCTTTATGTGCGACTTGGGTGTGCGGGTTGGGCCAAGACAAGTCCATGTCGCACAAGGGAGTACAAGCCAGCCAAATCCACCTCCAGTGATGTATAGCCTCATCTGGTACCGATACTCACTCCCCCTTTGCATAAGAACCACACCAGGTATCACTCCAAACACTTGTAAATGAGCATTTAGCATATTTCTTTATCTTTTGCATTTCATGTTTGATTTTTCCTCTTTCTCATGCTTTTATAACACAAGGGACTGAGTTATTTAAGTGTGGTGGAGAGGCTTTGCGTTTACTAATCATGTTTTCTATGTTCTTATTTTCTCTTTTTGCATTTTGAGTCTCATTTGATCATGCATAGCATCTAAGTGCACAGAAAAACCAAAACAAATTGAAAAATTTCCAAAAAAAAAAAATTAGGATTAAGTCTAGAGTTGCATAATCATGTAGGTTTCATCAATGCATGGGAGTGATGATAGGTTTTTCCTTGAGAGGACAACACTTTAAGAATTCATTTCATTGCCCTAGTTTCTAATTCTTTGATGCATGGAAACAAGAAATCAAGATTGATCCATGCTTGGAACTTGTCATTCATTGACTTTGTGTTGAGTGAATCAAGCTTTGAATAGTTCCAGCCTTGCCTAAGTGAGAAACATAATTTGACTATCTAATTATCATGTTTGTGCATGTCATTGTGAACTCATGGGTACATTAAAATATTTGAGCTCTCTTATCCCTTTTCGCCACTCTATGCTAGTTCATATAGCTGTTCTCTTATCTTGACACAGTTCCCTGCCTTTAACTGATAACACCTGATTTTGACCACTTTTCACCATTAATTTCAATTGCTTTTTCAAAGGTTTTACTTTGTTTTAGGAAATTTTATTATGATTTCAATGTATTTGTAGTTTCAAGGCTCTTTTCAGGAAACTTGGAGAATATGATGGCAAAATGGAAGAAATCCACATTGTTAGCTCAGAGTCAGACCGTCAGAAGTTAAGCCTCTAATGAAGACTTTCTCACCGTCCGATCCAGCTCAAATTTGGAGACAATCAAGAGAGACAACCAGCTTTCAGTATCACTTTACATCACAAAGATCCAACGGTGCAATCAAAAGATACATAGAGAACAAATTGACCCAGTTCACCCGCCGGAAACACATGTTTTACCTGCCCTGGAAGACTCTCACCCCCGGTGGACCTTAGGACGAGCCACAAGGCCCAACATCAAAGCCCACTTCGCCATCTCTTTTCATAGAAGCCCTAAATGAGACCTGAAAGTCCTTACGACCTATAAATACAATGTTTAGCAGTCCTACACGGGTGTGTGCTCCTGTAATGATATTTTGAGCCACCAAACTTTGTTTTTCTAGGGTTAGGCGATGGAGATGGGGATTCTTCCCCAGATCCACTGTTCTTCCTCCTTTTTATCTTATTAACTTTTCTGTTTCATTCTTTTGCATTCTTATATGTCTTTCATCATTCATTGCATCATGTAGATTAGTCCCAGAGAGTCAAGTTGTTTGAAGATGTCGACAAGCATATATATCGATTAGGATTTCTATTGTTCTTAGCCATATTCTGGATCTCATCTCTTCTAAGTTATTCGTAAAGCATGAGAGTATATTCATGACGTATTCTCTGAGCCTAGGATCGATCAGAGCCACAAGAGTGTTGTATCAGATCATCCGTACCTAGCTTCAGAAGAACATAGTCGCTATAGGAGTCGAAAGCTATCTATAGAGAAGATGTGAGCAGACGAATTCAATGTTCAATGCATGATCTTAAGTTTAGCATGAGAGCAAGAGTTAATTGCTAGATCTAAGAGATTAGTTTTAAGGTGACGATAGTTGGTTAATCATACATGTGTCTATTCTAGTTCAATGCAGATTTCCAGAAACAGATGAAGATAAATCGTCCGGAAGCTAATTGGAAATGCCACCATACATCGATTAGAGTAAACCGGAGAAGTCTAAATCTCCACCTATGAGTTTAAGAGTCTTTAGTTTGATTTGATATGCTTTAGATGTTCTTTTTACAATTCATCCTGCATTGCATTTCTCGTGAATACTAAATTAGGTTTACTTTAGGATCTCAACCAAAAACCCCAAATCTTTTATTGGTTTATGAGTTTGTTTACTTCCCAGTTTGTTGTTTCTTGCAGATTAGACATCCTCCCTGTGGATAGACACCCTAAGTCCTACAACGTACATCTATGCACTTGCATACACTAGGGTTTAATAAATTTAAATCTTTTGGAGGACCAGCGGGCTTGTTAAAAAAAAAAATAACCCTAGACCCGCAAGCCCATCAAGTTTTTGGCGTTGCCGGGGAGGTATGAAGTCGTTGGAGGTCTAACCCTGGGAGGTTGAAGCCGCAGACGACTATATATATGTCGAGTTTCTGCCAAAGCAACATAGGAAGTAAACCAAATTCATAAACACCCTAACTTTCTCTTTTTCTGCTTATTCTTTCTTCTGTTTGCCCTAGTTTCAGAAACCTTTGAAACATGGATCATTCAAGGAGAAACCCTAACCTCGAGCAAAGTTCCACCAACCTGTGTGAAGCTCCCAGCGCATGTGAATCACCCTCCAGACGTGATTTTGATCATCATCTTCGGAACCCTAATCCGAACCACTACCATAGAGACTCGCGACCTCCACACCACGGAGATGAGCTCTACTCGTGACACCTGGTGAACCGTCGACCGTCTCATCCTCTTCCTCATCAGATTCTGCACCAACACTGCTGAAGCTGATCGATTTAGGCTCCAACTGAATCGATTAGGAGCTATGCTGAATCAATACCTTCATTTTCAAGTTGTTACGGCGGCTACCCTGTACAAGAGGATCGATGACCTCACTCACCATGTGAAATCGCTAGAAGATCTGAACTCTCAAGAAATTGCTGCCCTAAAAAGGAAGATAGATGCTTTAGAGGAAGAGCAGCCAAGACAGAAGTATGATATCCTTCAAGGATCCATCGATGCCAAGGCTGCTAAGCTAGAGATCAAGGAGTCCAACAAAATCGCTTCATGGTACAGAAGAAAGACAGATGGTGAACTTCAAGATTGAATTTCGCCTGAGCAAGCTTGAGCACAAGAGCCTGGAAACTAGTTCTGACATAAGCATCTCTCTAAGTGCCAAAGAGACACCAACCTTGTTGTGAGGAAGATCTTTGAGAATCATGAGAAGGATTCTCTTGTTCATGGTCATCAAAAAGAAGAAGAACCAACCAATCCAGATGCAGGAGATCCCTTAATGAACACCCAGAATAACCCTGAAGATGTCCTGGAAGAGCAAGAAGGAGAAGCAGCTGAGCAACCTTCGGAGCTCCTTACCGCAGCCAAGCCAATTCTCACCGCGGCCGCGAGAGTTTCACCCGTGGCCAGATCCTTCTCAGCAGCGGATGCAACGTTTCCACCCGCGGGAAACCACTATCTCACTCCAAGCCTGCATCACCGAGACCCCGAGGAACCAGAAGAGCATGACTCTTATATCCCATGCATGAAGATCACAGAAGAAGAACCAGATGTCATAGATTTGGAGGATGAATCACCTAAGAGGATTGAAATGCCATACATAGATTCAATCATCGAATTCGATGCTGCCAAGTTCTATTGTGATTCTTATTATGCATTTGAGGCACCAGATCATCCACAGGAAAGACCAGTTCAAACTTTGCACAAAGTTCAAGACAAAGGTCAATTTCTTATCTCTTGTGACATTAGAGGTGAAAGATTCCTCAATATTCTTTGTGATTCTGGAGCTTGCACTAACATGATGTCCAAAGCAACTACTTTCAGACTTGGTATTAAGCACATCTCAAGTACCAGGACGAAGATTAGCTTAGCAGATGATTCAAGTGCAATACCAAGAGGGATAGCCCGAGACATTCCTCTAAGGATTGGAGATTGCATTGCACCTGTCGATTTATACATAGTAAAGACCAAAGATGACTCTTATCCAGTTATTCTTGGATGGCCTTTCTTAGCAACTGCTGGAGCCATCATGGATTGGCCCAATAGGCGAGGTTCCTTTGCCAATATCGACAAGGACATCTTCTATGAAGCTACACCACTTAAGAGCAATAGAGGAGAGCAAATAGCCCAGGCATTTGAACCATAAGAACTCTGAAGTGATGAAGAACCTGCAAGACAGAACAAGAGGATTTCAAAAAGGACTTGTCTTATGACAAGATCATATTTGAACTAAGACTTTTTCTTTGCAAAGTCTAGCTAAGGACTATAAACCAAAGTGCTTGATGGGAGGCAACCCATTTTAGGTACTTATTTATTTTTGTTTAAGCTTTCTTTTTCTATTAAAAGTTTTGTTTTTCTTATTTTAGACAGGCCTTAGTATGCCATAAAAAAAAAAGGGGGCTGACCACGGCCAAAAGAGGTTCTCAACCGCGGCTGGCGCGCGTCCTACTGCAGCCGGGATGTCTTCATCCGCGGCCAGCACACCCGGCCACCTTGGCCACTTCTATCCACCCTTGGCCACATCTGTCCCACCTTGGCCACCTCCATTTCCACCTTTGGCCACCTCCACTTCATCTCTGGCCACCACCACCTTGTTCAAATCAGTTTTGGATCCCTAGCATCCAAGTTTGATCAAGCATCACCACCACAACCACATCACAATCCATCACTAACACCAGGTAAGTTTTCTTTTCCTTAAACTTTTTAAATCTTTCACATACTCTATTTCTCACCCTTGCCTGATTTATTTCACACTGGGGGCAGTGTGATTTAAGTCTGGGGGAGGATTTCATCACTTTCTAACCACATTTTCTTGCATGAGCCATTGCATTCTGCATTTTCTTTAAATTTTTTAAAATTTTTGATTTTTATTAAAATCTTTTCAAAGTCTTTTGAGTTTCAAAAAGTTTTTTCAAAGGTCAAAAACATTTTGAGGGAATAATGACAAAATCGATGATGATAACTAACCTGTTTGCTTCTACACCAATCACTCATAAAAGCTCTTTCAAGGTTTAGTACTAGACTAGGTAGTAGCTAAAGTACTTGCACTACTAAATCCCACCAGAGGATTTCTATTCACGAAGATCTTTTCTGCCATGATATACTAGCTCATTTTACTTGGACTTAATCTTGACATTTAATTTTCTCATTAATGGTTTTAAAGAAGGCATCATGATATACATCTATGACATCTTTTCCTTATTGATACCACTCTTTGTTGTCCTAGATGGCCAGTTCATCTTTAGCTGGTACCACACCCTTAACCCAAACCTTTATGTTCTAACCTCCTGCATTCTTTTAAGTCTAATTTGACAGATATGTGAAAAAACGCCGGAGAGAGAGGAACAACATAGTTTTCAGTCACTCAAGAGAAAGACTGAAAGACACCAGAAGGGAGTGTGCCAGAAATATTATGATGCCTCAGAAAAGCTCATTCTCAAAGGTAATTTTCGTGCTCCCTAAGACTCCAAGTCAAAGGCGGTTTCCCATTTCAAAAAAAAAAACGGAAAAAGAGAAAAAGGAAGAAAGGAAAGGAAACTACAAGCCTAAAGAGTCTTAGTAGCCGAAATCACTTGAGCCAAGGCAATTGGTATTCACTTAAGGAGTTATGGATTCACAACCTGGACAAAAATCCAAGTCTGGGGGAACTATAAGGAGAACCTGAAGAAAGGAGATCAGAAATCTTAAAGCAAGAAGAGTGTGACTGAAAACTGTGGGGGCATTTATCAGTTCCATCCTCTCTTGTTGTTTTTGCATAATATCTTGTCTCTCCAGAAAAAGGTAACCTTAAACACATCAGCCTTACCATTAAAAAGCCCTTTTGATACCTAACCTTGAATGCATTGTTTAATATCCTTTTGATGAGAACCACTGGAACCTTTAATGAATGTTAAGAGCTAGTTGACTGGAAGTTAGTTCTAAGTGTATGGATTTTCGCATGACGGATTAACGGACTAGTTATGTTTGTATTTTGGTGAGAATTTTCTAGACTTGATCTGATTGATGCATTGTCCATAATTAAGGTCTAGAAGTATGGTTGCTGATATTTTTGAGCTCCCTCTCATTTTTGCTCAAAGATATTTTTCCAGATTAGATCTTGTTTTGTTTGAGGACAAACAAAGTCTTAAGTTTGGGGGAGTTGATAACACCTGATTTTGACCACTTTTCACCATTGATTTCAAATCCTAGGTTTTACTTTGTTTTAGGAATTTTTATTATGATTTCCATGTATTTGTAGTTTCAAGGCTCTTTTCAGGAAACTTATGGAATATGATGGCAAAATGGAAGAAATCCACATTTTTAATTCAGAGTCAGATCGTCAGAAGTTCAGCCTCAAAATGAAGACTTTCTCACCGTCCAATCCAGCTCAAATTTGGAGACAATCAAGTGCAGACAACTAGCTTTCCATACCACTTTACATCACAAAGATCCAACGGTGCAATCAAAAGATACATGGAAAACAAGTTGACCCCGTTCACTAGTCCCGGAAGACTCTCAACCGCGGGAAACACATGTTTTACCTGCCCTGGAAGACTCTCACCCCTGGTGGACCTTCGAACGAGCCACAAGGCCCAACATCAAAGCCCACTTCGCCATTTCTCTTCAGAGAAGCTCTAAATGAGATCTGGAAACCTTAGGACCTATAAATACATTGTTTAGCAGTCCTAAACGGGTGTAATGAGATTTTGAGCCACCAAACTTTGTTTTTCTAGGGTTAGGCGATGGAGATGGGGATTCTTCCCCAGATCCATTGTTCTTCTTCCTTTTTATCTTATTAACTTTTCTGTTTCATTATTTTTGCACTCTTATATGTCTTTCATCATTCATTGCATCATGTAGATTAGTTCCAGAGAGTCAAGTTGTTTGAAGATGTCGACAAGCATATATATCGATTAGGATTTCTATTGTTCTTAGCCATATTCTGGATCTCATCTCTTCTAAGTTATTCATAAAGCATGAGAGTAGATTCATGACCTATTCTCTGAGCCTAGGATCGATCAGAGCCACGAGAGTGCTGTATCAGATCATTCGTACCTAGCTTCAGAAGAACATAGTCGCTATAGGAGTCGAAAGCTACCTATAGAGAAGATGCGAGCAGACGAATTCAATGTTCAATGCATGATCTTAAGTTTAGCATGAGAGCGAGAGTTAATTGCTAGATATAAGATATTATTTGATTAAGGTGACGACAGTTGGTTAATCATACAGTTGTGTCTATCCTAGTTCAATGCAGATTCCCAGAAACAGATGAAGATAAATCGCCCGGAAGCTAATTGAAAATGCCACCATATATCGATTAGAGTAAACCGAAGAAGTCTAAATCGCCACCTATAAGTTTAAGAGTCTTTAGTTTGAGTCGATATGCTTTAGATGTTCTTTTTACAATTCATCATGCATTGCATTTCTCGTGAATACTAGATTATGTTTAGTTTAGGATCTTAACCAAAAACCCCAAATCTTTTATTGGTTTATGATTTTGCTTACTTCCCAGTTTGTTGTTTCTTGCAGATTAGACATCCTCCTTGTGGATCGACACCCTAAGTCCTACAACGTACATCTGTGCACTTGCAGACACTAGGGTTTTATAAATTTAAAACTTTTGGAGGATGATGAGGGCATAGAACCACAAGCTCCACCTATACCAGCCGTGAGACAAGGACCAAGAACAAGATCCGGAACTATAGTCTTGAGAGAGGAGTTTAATCAAGCTATTGAAGCCTTACTTAGCATCCACGAGCAAGAAGACTCTTTGTACCCAAGCTTTAAGGCCACGGTCCAAGAAAGAAGCCTGGAAGAGCCTAATAAAGGAGAAGCCTATCTCATACAAGACGGCCCAAAAGCTGAATTACCACTTCTCCGACCCAACAAAGAAGTTTCCTTGTTCAGCATCAGCATCACGCCAACTTAAGACCATCCTAGCCGTCCAACCCACCAAGGTAAGGGAATGAATACGTTTATTTACTTACCTAATATGGTTTTTCTGTCTTTTGTTTGTTTTACAGGTTCCATTCCTAGTTTTAAGTCTTAGAATATTTCATTAGTTATTGCACGACTCTGTTCCTTTAGAGTCCCAGAAAGTTGTGTCCTTTTTATGTAATTTGCTTCAAGTCCCCAAGAAGGGCAAAGCTGCATTGGACTCTCTTATAAAGTCCCTTATAAGCAGCCGTGTATCTTTTACCCTACTATCAATAAAATAACACAGTTCTTTCAAGCTTTTGTCTTGTCTTTGAATTCTCTGAATTCTCTTTAGAGTTGGTGTTTGATCCTCCTCTTGAGAGTTGGTGTTTGATCCATCTCTCGCCGGTCTTATCAAGGTTCATTCCATAGAGCTTTGCGGCGACCCTCGTTCCACCGTTTGCATCATCATCGTTTCATCCCTTGACTCAATCAGAGAGAGTTACACAACCAGCTGATCGAGTTCCATCCTCTTTTCACATCAAATTCCATTCCTTATTCTTGTTGAGAGAGTTACACAACCAGCAACAAGGATCCATCCCCATCTATAGGCCCGTGCCTATATCATCTGGTATCAGAGCCGAAAGGTTCCAAAACCAGGTTATATCTTTTCATACCTTTCGGTTATACTTCTTTGCATCTTTGTTTTTCTTGTCGCACACTTATTCAAAAAAAAAAAAAGAGTTCTATTCGGTTGCATACATTGCATATCATCTTGAGCATTCATCTATATATCTAAAATCATTCTCCTTAGCATCATTCATAGCATCGAATAGTTGCGGCTCATTGCTAAAACGAAAATTCTGTCAAAAGCCCTAGTTAGCCAGAAAAGGAAAGTTTTCATAATCACGTACAAAAAAAAAAAGAGTTTACATTTCTTTAACATTGCACCGTCGTTTTATTGCATTAAAAGAAAAGGAAAGAACAAAAACAACACTTAGTTGTATTTCAATTTCTCTTTTGCACTTGATCTTTGTTTGCTCTTGAACGTAGACACCAATCATGGGAGACAATGCCGCACCTCTACCAGAAGTCATGCAACAACTACTTGACGGTATCAGGACTCTGAGCGACTGTCTTAAATTGATGGAACAACGGTTGCCACCACCAGCCCAACCCAACAACAATGGGAACCAACCAAGGCAACAACATGACCACGATGGAGAAGAGACTGATGATGACATGCCTAGTCTCGAAGATGAACTTCCACCTGACCCAAATCACCGGCGTGGCAGACGGGATAATCATGGCCAAGGTCAGCATCAGCGCCGTGAGAGAGGGAGGAGCCGAGAGAGAGATAGAGAAGACGAGAGATATGGGGGCAAAGATCTCAAGCTTACACCACCCACCTTTGCTGGAAAGGTCAATCCCGAGGCTTACTTGGATTGGGAGAGGAGAATGGACCATATCTTCGATTACTACCAATATTCTGAAGCCAAGAAGGTGTCGTTAGCCGTTGCCCAGCTAACAGACAATGCTCTCACATGGTGGGACCAAGAAGTCTCCAAAAGACGGAGGATGAGACGTGGCCAGATCACCACTTGGGAGGACATGACATTCCACCTAAAGAAGAGGTATGTGCCCGTTTATTACTTTAGAGACTTACAGAAACGTTTTCGGAAGTTGTCTCAGGGAAACAGGCCCGTAGAAGAGTACTATGAGGAGTTTGAGACCATCAGATATCGATTGGAGCTTCAAGACTCGGAGGAGACATTGATGGCCCAATTCGTTGATGGCCTCCAAGATAGAATAGCGAGAAAAGTAGAGTGGCAGAGCTATGAGCACATGGAAGATCTACTGCACTTTGCTATACAAGCCGAGCAGCATTTCAAGAAGAAAGCAGCCACTAACCGAGGAAAGTCTACTTGGACTCAACCCTTCTCTAAACCGATGGACAAAGGCAAATCCATAGAAGTGGAAAGTCGGTTCAAGAAACCAGCTTCCGGGCCGTCAAAGCCAGCTCCACATGAGCAAGGTAAGGCCCCTAATCAAAGGTCTCGAGATATAACGTGCTTTAAGTGTCAGGGAAAAGGCCACTTTGCAAAAGAATGCCCGAATCAAAGAGTAATGGTATTGAGAGACAATGGAGAGTATGAGTCACAAGATGAGGCCGAGCTAGAAGCCACTGACTCAGAAGAAGAGGTAACCGATTTCCCTGAGGTTGAAGAGATGTTGGTAATCAGGAGATCTCTTGGTGCTCTAAGTGACCCCGAGACACTCCAAAGAGAAAACATCTTTCATACAAGATGTAGCATTGGAAACAAGGTAAGTAGTCTCATTATAGATGGTGGCCTTGTACTAACGTGGCTAGCAAGTATCTTGTAGACAAGTTAGGTCTTGAAAAGACAAAGCACCCAAGCCCATACCGATTAAGATGGCTCAATGATACCACGGAGGTGAGGATTGCGGAGCAAGTTGTTGTGCCATTCAGCGTTGGAAAATATAGTGATCAAGTCACGTGTGATGTTGTGCCCATGCAAGCCAGTCACCTGCTCCTTGGGAGGCCATGGCAATTTGACAAAGAAACTATGCACAACGGTCGCACCAACTACTATTCTTTCACTCACCACAACAAGAAGCACAACTTGGCCCCTATCATGCCATCAGAAGTTCATGAGATGCAACAGGCCATGAGCAAAGGAAGACAGCTAAGTAGAACTAATCTATTTGGCTCACCAAGTACAATTCTTAAAACTCTCGATCATAAACAACCGGTATTACTAATGATCTTTAGAGAATGTTTGCTTTCAGGAACTGAGGAAGGTCCCGAGCTCCCACACGAGGTGGCTCAGCTATTAGAAAAGTTCCAAGATGTCTTTCCAAAAGATATACCAGCCGGCCTCCCACCTATAAGAGGCATTGAGCACCAGATTGATCTAGTACCCGGAGCACCCTTTCCTAACCAAGCCGCATATAGAGTTAACCCAACAGAGGCCAAAGAGCTAGAGGCTCAAGTCCAAGATTTAATGTCTAACGGATACATAAGAGAGAGCCTCAGCCCGTGTGCAGTACCCGTCTTGTTAGTGCCCAAGAAAGACGGCTCTTGGAGGATGTGTGTGGACTGTAGGGCCATTAACAACATCACCATCAAATACAGGCACCCCATTTTGAGACTAGACGACATGTTGGACGAGTTAAGTGGAGCTACTATCTTTTCAAAGGTGGATCTAAAGAGTGGCTATCATCAGGTGAGAATGAAGGAAGGAGATGAGTGGAAAACTGCCTTCAAGACCAAGCAAGGTCTATACGAGTGGCTTGTGATGCCTTTTGGCCTCACAAACGCCCCAAGTACCTTCATGAGACTCATGAACCACGTCTTGAGAGCATACATCTGTAAGTTTGTAGTGGTTTACTTTGATGATATTCTGATTTACAGCCAATGCTTAGAAGATCATATTAAGCATCTTGAACAGGTTCTAGAGACACTTAGATTAGAGGGTTTTAAAAGCAAATCTTAAGAAATGTATCTTCTGCACTGATCAATTGGTATTTTTAGGATTTGTTGTAAGTTCTCAGGGTCTTAAAGTGGATGAGGAGAAGATTAAAGCCATCCAAGAATGGCCCACACCATCCACGGTTAGACATGTTAGAAGCTTTCATGGTTTGGCAAGCTTTTACAGGCGCTTTGTCAAGGATTTCAGTACCATAGCAGCCCCATTGATATCGGTGATCAAGAAGAACACTACTTTCACTTGGGGGCCGACTCAAGAAGCCGCATTCAACAAGCTGAAGGAGAGCCTCACACAAGCACCGGTTTTAGTCCTTCCTAACTTTGATAAAATGTTTGAGGTTGCGTGAGATGCATCAGGTACTGGCATAGGAGCGGTTCTAACTCAGGGAGGGAGGCCAGTAGCTTACTTCAGTGAGAAGCTAAGTGGAGCAACACTCAACTACCCAACTTATGATAAAGAACTCTATGCTTTGGTGAGATCACTAGAAACGTGGCAATACTATCTGCTTCCAAAGGAGTTTATAATTCACACAGACCACGAGACCCTTAAGCACTTAAGAGGCCAGACCACACTTAAGAAAAGGCATGCCCGATGGTTAGAGTTCGTAGAAACCTTTCCATATGTGATTAAGTACAAGAAGGGACAAGAGAACGTCGTAGCTGATGCACTTTCAAGGCGTTACACTCTCATCTCTACAATGGAAGCCAAGATCATGGGTTTTGAGCACATCAAGGGTGGACATGAATCTGATCCTGACTTCTCAGAGGTCTACAAAGAAACTACAAGGGCCGCATTTGGAGTATTTTACCAACAAGATGGATTTCTATTTAAGGAAAAGCGGCTATGCATCCCACAAGGGTCCATGAGGGAGTTGATCACTAGGGAGGCTCATGGAGGCGGGTTAATGGGACACTTTGGCCGAGACAAGACACTGAGCGTGCTGATGGAGCACTTTTACTGGCCACACATGCGAAGAGACGTAGAGAAGCATTGCACTAAATGTATCATTTGCCTCCGAGCTAAGTCCAGGTTACACCCTAATGGTTTACATATGCCTTTACCTATTCCTAATGCACCCTGGGTGGACATTTCTATGGACTTTGTTCTAGGGTTGCCTAAGATACACAACAAAGACTCCATTTTTGTAATAGTAGACAGGTTCTCAAAGATGGCGCACTTTATACCATGTAACAAGACCAATGATGCAACTCAAACAGCTGATCTCTTTTTTAAAGAGGTCGTGCGTCTTCATGGAGTGCCCAGGACCATTGTTTCAGACCGAGACACCAAATTCCTCAGCCATTTTTGGAAGACATTGTGGAAAAAGCTTGGCACCAAACTTTTATTCTCCACCACTTGTCATCCCCAAACGGATGGACAAACAGAGGTAGTAAACCGTACACTCTCAACCTTATTGAGAGCCACGGTTGGTAAGAATCTCAGGAATTGGTTATCTTGTCTACCTTTCATTGAATTTGCTTATAATCGTTCCAAACACTCCGCTACTAACCAATCTCCTTTTGAAGTTGTCTATGGGTTCAACCCTCACACGCCTTTTGACCTTATTACTTTGCCACCAGCCATCTATTCAAGCGCAGAAGGAGAAGCTAAGGCCGATTTTGTGAAGAAGCTGCACCAAAAGGTTAAAGAGAAACTGAAAAAAAAGAACGAAAAGGACAAAGCAAGAATTGATAAAGGGCGCAAGGAGGTTACCTTTGAACCAGGAGAGTGGGTGTGGTTGCACATGAGGCAAGAAAGGTTCCCACAACAAAGAAAATCCAAGCTTGCACCAAGGGGAGATGGGCCATTCCGAGTTTTGGAGAATATCAATGACAATGCATATAAGTTGGAGCTGCCAGGTAAGTTTAATATATCTCCTACATTCAATGTTACTGACTTGTCTCCTTATGTTGCAGATGACCCTGTTCTGAGGTCAGAACCTTCTCAAGAGGGAGGGGATGATGAGGGCATAGAACCACAAGCTCCACCTATACCAGTCGTGAGACAAGGACCAAGAACAAGATCCAGAACTAGAGTCTTGAGAGAGGAGATTAATCAAGCTATTGAAGCCTTACTTAGCATCCACGAGCAAGAAGACTCTTTCTACCCAAGCTTTAAGGCCACGGTCCAAGAAAGAAGCCTGGAAGAGCCTAATAAAGGAGAAGCCTATCTCATACAAGACGGCCCAACAGTTGAATTACCACTTCTCCGACCCAACAAAGAAGTTTCCTTGTTCAGCATCAGCATCACGCCAACTTAAGACCATCCTAGCCGTCCAACCCACCAAGGTAAGAGAATGAATATGTTTATTTACTTGCCTAATATGGTTTTTCTATCTTTGGTTTGTTTTACATGTTCCATTCATAGTTTTAAGTCTTAGAATATTTCTTTAGTTATTGCACGAGTCTGTTCCTTTAGAGTCCCAGAAAGTTGTGTCCTTTTTATGTAATTTGCTTCAAGTCCCCAAGAAGGGCAAAGCTGCATTGGACTCTCTTATAAAGTCCCTTATAAGCAGCCGTGTATCTTTTACCCCACTATCAATAAAATAACGCAGTTCTTTCAAGCTTTTGTCTTGTCTTTGAATTCTCTGAATTCGCTTTAGAGTTGGTGTTTGATCCTCCTCTTTAGAGTTGGTGTTTGATCCATCTCTCGCCGGTCTTATCAAAGTTCAGTCCATAGAGCTTTGTGGCGACCCTCGTTCCACCGTTTGCATCATCATCGTTTCATCCCTTGACTCAATCAGAGAGAGTTACACAACCAGCTGATCGAGTTCCATCCTCTTTTCACATCAAATTCCATTCCTTATTCTTGTTGAGAGAGTTACACAACCAGCAACAAGGATCCATCCCCATCTATAGGCCCGTGCCTATATCAGAGGACCAACGGGCTTGTTAAAAAAAACAACCCTAGGCCCGCAAGCCCATCATTAACCAAACCTTTCTTGAAGCCTGAAACACTCTAGTGAGAGATGCGAGGTCTTTTCTGAATAAACTTGACAGAAAGTGTTGGGTTTAGGGCTACAAGAGTAGAGTTTCACGTAGATCTAGCTCTGCATCATGAGTCTGGAGTAGGCTTGGAAGAGATCTAGGGAAACACTGAGTGGAAAAGAGAGAGTTTGAGATGTGAACCAAGGGATGGGAAAGAAAAGAAATCGGTTTGGGGTCTGTTGTTTAAAAAAAAAATAGAAAGCTGTTATATTCATAAATTGCATCATTTAGCTTACATATTTCATTCCAAATCATGTCTTATTTCATGCACTTTAGGTCTTTAGGCATTGTTTTAGGACTTCGGAGTTGCATTAGGTCCAAAGGAGTCTTTGCATGGTTTGGAGTCTTAAACAGGTACTTTGGAGTCTATTTGGAGCAGAAGAGTTGAGACCACGTGTTTAAATGGAGTTTGGAGGTTCAAAGATCATGAAATCAAGGTTTTGGAGGTTATCGGCTAAGTCCTGTACCGGAGGATGCTTTTTTACCGGCTAAAAACTCTTCCTGGGGGGTTTACCATCGACCAAATTGCTTACCGGGTGAAGAATGTTTTATCGGGTGTTGCTTGTGCCTGGATCACATAACCATCGGCTCAAAAGCATATCAGATGGACTCTGGCTCGGTAAAATGCTGTACCGGATGTGGAGAGTAATGGCTGAGTTTTATGCCAAGACAGGTTGGAATTTCTTCGGCTAAAAAGCTTACCGCGGAACATATTCTCGACCAAAAAGCTTACCCTGGTTCCATAACAGTTAGAATCAGTAGATTCGGATCAGTGATCTCTGAGTTATAGCCATCAGAATACATGCCTGTCTCGCTGCCTTTCCCGACCAATCTGATGTGCTTTAAAGGTTTCGCAGGAAGATACCCTTCCTCTTCGATACAGTTTCCGGGGCCTTCATCAAGATTCAAGAGCTTCGAGTCTTATTTCCAGAACACTTGAGATCACAGGATTTGGAGGTCTTAGTTGGGGGATAACATTTCCGGAATGAAGCATGTTAAGAAGCCTTTCTCCGGGTCTTTCTGATACACTACAGAGATCAGCGATCCAGGAGACCTTCCACTCCCCGGATGCAATTTTATTCCTCACCAAAGTTTGAGATTTTTGAGTTCTATTTCCAATGGAATTTGAATCAAGCCATTTTGATCCATATCCTGGATGTTACGCCGCCTCGAATGCAAAGTGGCCAGAGAAGACATGGATTGTGCGAGACGGTTCTGCGACTTAGTCAACTCGCAGCAATGAGAGATTTAGTTCTGGGAAATAGCCTGCGACTGGAGATGTGCGGGTAAGGCTACCCTAAGCAAGGGCAAAGACCTCCGAGCTGAAATATGCTAAGTCCACAAGCTGTGCGAGTTGGGCATGTGTTCGCAGATCAAACCGAGTTGGGCATGCGACTTGGAAGTGAAGAAGACCATCTCGCACACAAGTTTGAGGTCCTGTGCTACATGAGTGTGCAATTAGAGAGCAAGAGAGCATGAACCGCACTTATGTTTGTAGTTAAGACCGAGAAGGGAATGCGGCTTACTCTACAAGGTTCAAACTCGCAAAAACATCTTTCCAGACTTGTGCGAGTTGCGTGTGCGACTTGGAGCTAAAGAAGACCAACTCGCACACATATTTTTTCCAGAATGCATCTTGGTTGTGCGAGTTTAAGAGCAGAAGACCTGAACAGCACATGTATTCACAGAACAAACCGGGGTAGCCATGCAGCTGAGGCTGAAGGAGTTTAGGCGCACAAGACAAGTTCCAAGGCTGTGCGATTCTGGCTTGCGGGATGGGAAGCACTTGACCAACTCGCACACTTAACACATTGCCCATTTGAAGCTGGGTCAGTATCTAGTTTGTCCTGGGCTGACCCAGTCCGAGCTAGTTAGTATAAATATATTTAGTGTTTTTTCCAAGGGACATCTCATTTTCCCTTAAGCTTTTTGCCTCTTTTGAGAAAGAACACACTTTTAGAGAGATATCTCTATTTTCTTCTGGAATCAAGAGAGTCTAAGAGCTTTAATCACCATTTCATCATCATCTATCCATCTTCTATCATCTCTCATCAACTAATCATGCTTGTCTACCCATCTTGCAAAGGATCAAGAAAATAATCATGATTATTGAGTAGTCACCTCATTAGAGTTCTAGATATGTAGGTTAGGGTGCTCTAGGGGTTTTATTAAGTTAGCTTAGGGCTAGGTTCATGCATCTTTCTTCTTGTTTAGCTAATCTTAATGCTGGGTTTCTGAGAATCACTTAAACCCAAATACTAGACATTTCATGCACCAAAAGTGTTTGATGAAATGTCATGATTTCTGAGAACCAAGCTAGTTCAAGAGTCTATTGTTTAATTTACATGGAGGTGTTTTATTGAGCATAGATAATATATCATGACTGGTTCTTAATGCATCTCTTTCATTTGTTTCTCTAATGATGATTGGGTATGAAAGAATGTTTGAGATTGTGTTTTGATGATTGAGAAAGATTGAAACTTGTTATGAATCATGAGCTGCTTAGATCATTAATCATCATTGTCATTAACTACTTAGTTAAATCCTGAAAGCACCCTAGCCATCTATCATATCTGGAGCTCTAATCCTCATCATATCATATTCATCATCTTGTTTAGTGTTCTTGTTTGCTTAGTTTGCATCTTAATCTCGTTTTAGACTTGTTTAGTTTACTTTGTTGTTATTGTTACTTATTTGAACCATAATCTGTCTATTTGGCTTGAATTAAGAAACTATCTCATAGATTAGTATCTACACCACACTGTTGGATTGATACCCCTTTCTACAAGTGATAAAGGGGATTCATAACCTCCTTAAGAGTCCTAAAACTCTTAGTTATCAAAAGCTCTTGTGTTTTGAAAAGAAAAGTCTAGCCTATAAGTGAAAAGAAAAGAAAAGAAGCCAAAAAAGCTCAAGTGTTTAAAGAGAAAAGAAAAGAGGCTAGACAATGTTATGTGAAAAGGAGCTAAGTGAAAGGTTTAGACCCTAAAGCCTGAGTTTGAGAATGAAAAGATAAATCCCCTAGTAAGGAAAAGATTGAGAGTGAAGTGAGAAGTGGGTTGAGAAGGCAATGAATGCCTTGAGAGAAGGGTAGCTTAGGTATGTTCTTCATGGGATTAGATTTAAGGTGAAAGACCAACTTGGGGCATTGGGTAGATGAGATTCTACTTTTGTATGTATCAGTTGCCTTTTAACCTTAGCCTTCTGTTAAAGTTTATTCCTTCTTGAGTAATCTCTTGAGCTGAATTGAACCCACAAGCATTAAATGAGATCATCTTTGTCTTATAACCTCATCCCTTAGCCAAATGAGTTCACATGATTTGCATGAGCATGATCCACATGAGTTTTAATGAATGTCAGAAGGTTGGAACTAGGGCTGCTTGTGAAAGCTGATGCCTAAGCTTAATTCACTTTGTGATGAGTATGGCAAAAGTTTTATGAGTAATCTTGTGTGCACTGCATCTTAGAATTAGCAACTAGGAAAATGAACTTTGAATTCTTTTAGGGATCATCTCTCTCATTATGGAATATGAACTCCCAAGCATTCAATCTCTCTCTCTCATTTGTTCTTTTTGCCTGAGGACAAGCAAATGACAATGTGGGGGAGTTGATATATTCATAAAATGCATCATTTAGTGTACATATTTAAGTCCAAATCATGTCTTATTTCATTCATTTTAGGTCTTTAGGCATTGTTTTAGGACTTAGGAGTTTGCATTAGGTCCAAGTGAGTCTTTGCATGGTTTGGAGTGTTAAACAAGTGCTTTTGGAGCTTATTTGGAGTGGAGAAAGTTAACCAGATGAAAAAATGGTGTTTCAATGATAAAAAATGGTGAGAAAAGGCAACTTGGAGCTTCTCGGCATTTCACTGTACCGCAGGTCGATGTTTCTCGGCTGAAAACCAAACCGCCAGCAGGATCTCTTGGCCAAAGACGCGTACCGCGTGGGCCAAAAATGTCTTACACTGATACGTGTCAAAGATTGCATTACCGGAAGGTCTTCCCTGCCGATTCAGCTTCCGGGGTCTTAGGCAAAGATCAAGATAATTGAATCAAGGTTCCAGAACATTTGAAATCAATGCATTTAGAGCATCGAGCTGAAAGATACGGCTACCGAAAGACAGACCTGTCTTGCATCCATTCTGGGGCAATCTGATACGTCTGAAAGACTGCCTGTCCGGGGAACCTTGCCGTCCGATTCAGCTTCTGGGGTCTACATGACAGTTTGAGAGCACAGTTTCTAGTTTCCAGAATGATTAGAATCAGAATCAGGATATTTTGAATTGTGAGATGGGAGATATTGCAATCAGCATATCTTGTTTTCTCCTAAGTGAAATGAAATCTTCCATTCTTCTAGATCTTCTCTGAGATGCTTGCCTGGCTCCGCTACGTCCTAACGTCTCGCATCCCAATTAGTCCAGATCAGCAACTCATCCAGCTCCACTTCCATTCAAGCTCCAAGTCGTGACTTGCTCTGCACCCCATGCTTGTGTCACTCCATACTCCAGCTCCACTGCTACAGCAACTGATTCAAGCAGCTACATCTTCACATAGAACTAGTAGTTGATCAGAATTGCTTGTTGATTCTCGTTACTGAGTTGTTTGTATCAACAAAATTCAAAAAATAAAATTGTGATTTGTTTTTTTTAAATGCACCTTTAAAAGTTTTCTTATTTGTTTCAATCACAATTCTGTCATCATTTAAGTAAAAACTGTCTGCCTAAATTCTTTCAAATTTTAAACCGATTTTAAATTTTCCTATTCTTGTTGGAGGTGAAAACCGCACCTCGGTTTTCTCCGGTACAAACCGAGATCGGCAAACCATAAGCCCGGTTTACGAAGGGACGTACCGAGCAAAGATGGGCCGAGAACAGCCCATTAGGCCGAGGTCGGTGAGAAACCTCTCGAAGGAATAGAGAGTTTCCATGAGCTCGGTCGAAACAGGAAAATTTCCTAATGGAAAAAGGAAACTTTGGAGAGAAAAGGAAAGGAGCCGAGAGAAAAGGAAAATTCTCTCGGTCCCATATCGTCTAAGGCGTGCTTGAGGACCGACTTAGGGGATATATATAAAGGGAGACGAATCGACACCAGAGAACACAAGATATTCCCAAGAAGACTTAAAGACTGAGAGCTCAATACGCTAGCTTCTTAGTCGTCTTAAGTCTCAGTTCGTTATTTTTTATCTGAATAACCGAACTCAGTTGTATTTTGCTTGATTCAATCTAATAAAAACCGAATTTCTGATCTAAAAGTACTGTTTTGTCCCTTGTCGATATTTGCATATCAACAATTGGCGCGCCAGGTAGGGGGCTTAAACATATTTCTCAAGCTTTAGATCGGACTTCGGAAAGATTGAATCAGCGATGGCCAACATTCACGAAGAAGGAAACCCTCTTGGTGGAGGGAACGCTAACGCCCCAACAGAACAAGGAGGAGGAACTCCTGGAGGAAACGCTGGAACCATAGCCGGCCAAACCCCCGCAGCCGTAGGAGGTTATGGAACCGAACTACTGCTCCAAGTGTTCAATGCCTAGTTTAAGGCCATCAACAAAAGAAGCAAGGACCGCTTCAGTCAGATGGCGGCACAAATCGCCGAGCTCAGTCAAGCGCGAACTCCTTTTCGAGTTCGGAACATCATTGACGATCTTAATACCGACGGAGATCCAGCCGGGACTATGAGGTCTACTGCAGTCGGATCAGCGAATGCACCAGCATCGGATTTAAGCCGAGACGCCGAGTTCGAAGCAATGAAGGCGCAGCTTCGCGATATCACTTCGAAGATACATCAAGCAACAAGCGCGGCTCCGGAAATCGAGCGCGTTATTCAGGAAACGCAGAAAACACCCTTCACACCGCGCATAGCAGGGACGCCGGTCAAGCACATGGAGAAACTGAAGATAAAAGTCTACGAGGGTAATTCCGACCCTCGACACTTCTTGACATCGTTCGGCATCTGCATGAACCGATACCAGTTCAAATCAGCCGAAGAGAGAGACGCAGTTCAGTGCCAACTATTTGTGGAAAGCTTGGGAGGAGTAGCTCTCGACTGGTTCTCGCGACTCGAAGCCAATTCAATCGATAACTACAAGGGGTTAACGACGGCTTTTGTCAAACACTTTTCCATGTTCATTGGACAAAACACCAAGAACTCCGAGCTCTGGCAAATAGCCCAAGGACCAAGCGAGAGCCTTCGTGATTTCATCCAGCGCTTCAAGACGATCGTCGCCAATTGTACGATTAGCGACGAAGCCGCTCTCTTATGTCTTCAGAAAGGAGCTCGGATAAAAACTAGCTTTCGGAGCGCGATCACGCATAACCCTCCACAGACATTAGAAGACGCGTTGCATCGAGCTAATACTTACATCGCTGAAGAAGAAGAAGAAGCCGCGTACGAGCAGAGCTATTCAACGAAGCAACCCGAACGCCCGAAAACCGCGACTAATGAGCCACAGTCGGGATACGGTCGAGGATACGAGAATCGCAAGAAGTTCTACGCTAACGCAATCCAACAACCGAACAAGCAGTGGAACAACAAATGGGTTCGCGGTGAAGAAGATCAAGACGAGTTACTATTCTGCGAATTCCATAACCGTAGGGGCCACAGCACCGAAGAATGCAGGCATCTGCGAGAATATATACTCGGTCTATATCGCAAGGAGCCGATCTCGGTCGACAACTTTTGATCGACGATCTCCATCTTTCACATATGCCTCGACCAAACAATGAACAGCTTGAGAAAGCACTCGCCAAAGATCCACCAACTCCACTGGCTTTACCGACGTTACCACCGCCACCACCGAATCCGCCTGTTTTGCCCGAGCAACAGAAACGGAATCGTGATGACCGAGCACCAGAGAATCACGCTCCTAAGGCACGGAAGCGTGTCAACATGATAATGGGGGCAATCGAAGCTTGCAGTTATTCGGTCCGAGCCATCAAAGAGTACAGCAGAGAGGCCGCCAGCGCGCCCAAAGCCCCGCATGATCCGCCGAAGGGAACGCCCTTGGTATTTACCGAGGCCGATACAATCAGGCTGCATAAACCACATAACGACGCCCTCGTTGTCGAGCTGCTCCTCAACGACGTCGAAGTAAGCCGCATTCTGGTCGATACGGGCAGCTCGGTTAACGTTATCTTCAAGGAAGCACTTGACCAACTCGAGTTGGCATCAGATAGGATTGAACCGTTTATCGAACCAATTACCGGATTCGATGGAGAACGTTGTATGACGGTCGGCATGGTCAACATTCCGATCTACGTCGGCGGAGTCGCAAAGATTATCCAGTTCCTTATCCTCGATAAACCGGCGATCTACAACGCTATTCTCGGAACACCTTGGCTACATGCAATGAAAGCAGTCGCCTCGACGTACCATCAATGCTTGAAGTTCCCGACTCCCGACGGTGTTTATACTCTCCGAGGAAACCAAGCCGTTGCTCGATCGTGCTACATAAACGAGTGCAGACTTCATTCGGCCAACCAAGCTTGTGTTATTAGCTCGTTAGGACCGACTGAGAAACTCATCGTCCAGAATACAAAACCTAAACAGGAATCGATCGTTCAAGTTTGCATCGACGAACTAAGGCCAGAACGTCAAGTCGGAATCGGCGCCGAGCTCGACCCAGTCATCCGCGAGCCACTCATTCACTTTCTGAATCAGCATTCATCGACCTTCGCTTGGTCGGCAGAAGATATGCCCGGGATTGATCCACAGATCGCGTGTCACGAGCTCAACATTGATCCAACATATAAGCCAATCAAGCAGAAACGCCGAAAGCTCGGACCAGAGAAAGTACAAGCCGTAAACGATGAGGTCGAGCGTTTACTCAAAGTCGGATCCATCACCGAAGTCAAATACCCAGATTGGTTAGCAAACCCCGTGGTCGTAAAGAAGAAGAATGGTAAATGGAGGATCTGCGTCGACTTTACCGACCTCAATAAGGCGTGTCCGAAAGATAGCTTTCCGTTGCCTCATATCGACCGCCTCGTGGAAGCAACTGCCGGGAACGAACTACTCTCGTTTATGGACGCGTTCTCCGGGTATAATCAGATTCTTATGCATCCGCAAGATCGGGAGAAGACATCGTTCATCACGGATCGTGGCATCTACTGCTACAAGGTCATGCCCTTTGGCCTGAAGAATGCTGGAGCAACGTACCAACGACTGGTAAACCGGATGTTCGCAAGCCAGCTCGGGCGAACCATGGAAGTTTACATCGATGATATGTTCGTGAAGTCACTCGTCGCTTCCGATCACGTCGGCCATCTTCGCACATGTTTTGATATCTTGGATCAGTATGGTATGAAGCTGAATCCAACTAAGTGTACGTTCGGCGTGACATCTGGAGAGTTCCTCGGATACATTGTTACACGGCGAGGCATTGAAGCTAATCCAAAGCAGATCGCTGCTATTCTCGAGCTCTCATCACCGACAACCAAACGTGAAGTTCAGCGACTTACCGGACGTATCGCAGCACTTAATCGATTCATATCCAGATTGACGGATAAGTGCTTGCCTTTCTACCAACTTCTTCGAGGTAACAAGCATCTCGAATGGAATGAGAAGTGTCCACTCCTCCAGTTTTATCCAAACCAGAAACCGGCGAGACACTTTGTCTTTACATCGCGATTTCGGAGTTCGCAGTCAGCAGTGTTCTCGTTCGAGAAAATCGCGGCGAACAGAAGCTAATTTTCTACACAAGCAAATCCCTCTATGGATCGGAGTATCGTTATCCGACTTTGGAGAAATTCGCCTTTGCCGTGGTCATTTCTGCACGGAAGCTACGCCTGTACTTCCAGTCTCACGCGATCGTGGTCCTAACCGATTACCCTCTTCGTACTTTCCTCCATAGCCCAAGTCAATCCGGACGACTCGCTAAGTGGGCTATTGAACTCAGTGAATATGACATCGAATACCGAGGCAGAACAGCAACGAAGTCTCAAGTCCTAGCAGATTTCTTGGTCGAACTCCCACCGGAGCTCGTCGAAGATAATCCGGTCGTACAACCCTGGATTCTTCACGCCGATGGTTCATCGTCCCATAAAGGATCCAGAGTCGGAATTCGTCTAAAATCACCCGAAGGAGAAGTTATCGAACAGTCGTTTCGTCTCGGCTTCCCAGCATCCAACAACAAAGCCGAGTACGAAGCATTGATTGCCGGACTACGACTCGCCAAAGGCATCGGCGCCGAGCATGTACACGCCTACTGCGACTCTCAACTCGTGGCTAACCAGTTTCACGGCGAATACGAGGCCAAGAACGACCGCATGGACGCATATCTCAAAGTCCTTAAGGATGTCGCTTCGGAGTTCTCTAACTTCGAGCTTCCAAAGATACCTCGAGATGAGAATGCAACCGCCGACGCCTTAGCCGCCCTCGCGACTAATTCCGATCCTAACCTTCGGCGAACCATCCCAATTGCGGCAATTGAACGACCAAGTGTCGAGCCCGCTCCGAACTGCAACATCATTACAAGACGACGTGATTACGAAACTCAACCCAATCTCGCCCCGCCACTCACCCGGAAGACGAAACTCAAAGAGGTCATTCCCGATCATGACAACGGTACGGACGAGCTCAATGGTAACGAATCCGATCCCGAAGATGACTCTGAAGGACAACACGTTCCAATCGATATCGAAGCCAAAGGCGAGGACGAACCCGAAGATTAGACCTTAGAAATCGTGGGATACATCGGAGACGGAACAGTTCCTGCGGATAAATGGGCAGCTCGGCGCCTTAAGGCTCGCGCAGCTCGATATGTGGTCATTAAAGGTACTCTTCTCAGATGGGATGCTTCCGGTGTACTTTTGACTTGTGTTCACGGCAACGACATCATGGAAGTAATGCAGAAGGTTCACGAAGGAGAAGGAGGAAATCACTCCGGAGCTCGGTCTTTGGCATTCAAGATCAAAAAAGCTGGCTATTACTGGCCCACTATGCTCTCTGATTGCGAAAAGTATACGGCACGCTGCGAGAAGTGCCAACGTCATGGTCCGATGATCAATCTTCCTACCGAGCTCCTGATGACCTCGACCGCACCATATCCTTTCATGCGCTCGGCAATGGACATCATCGGTCCCTTTCGCCGATCAACAACTCAGAAGCAGTATGTTCTGGTCGTCACGGATTACTTCACCAAATGGGTCGAAGCCGAAGCATACCCCGAGATTCATGGAATTGATGTCAAGAAGTTCGTCTGGAAGTTCATCATCTGCCGACACGGAGTCCCGTACGAGATCGTTACGGACAACGGAACCCAATTCACTTCGATCATTTTCCAAGATTTTTGCACCAAGTGGAAAATCCGACTAAGTTTCTCTACCCCGCGGTACCCGCAAGGAAACGGACAAGCCGAAGCCACAAACAAGACCATCATTGACGGACTAAAGAAACGACTCGATACCGCTAAGGGAACCTGGGCGGACGAACTTGACGGCGTCTTGTGGTCTCACCGAACTACACCACGACGTTCGACCGGTCAATCACCATTCTTCCTTGCATATGGCACAGAAGCTATGTGTCCAGCCGAACTCAACGTCCCAAGTATTCGCCGAACTATGCTTACCTAGCAACCCGACGTGAATAACAACATGATGATCGACGCACTCGACTTAGTCGAAGAACATCGCGAACGAGCATTGCTCCGGATACAGAACTACCAACAACTTGCAGCTCGCTACTACAACAAAAAAGTTAAGGGCCGTCACTTTGAAGATGGCGACCTTGTACTTCACAAAGTCTATCAAAACACAGAAGAGAAGAACGCAGGAAAACTTGACGCGAACTGGGAAGGACCGTATCAGATTATGAAAGTCGTTAAAACCGGTGTTTATCAACTTATGAAGTTAGACGGAACTCCGATCCCGCGATCTTGGAACTCAATGCATCTTAAACGATACTACTACTAGTTCGTTGCGAGCTCAAAAAAAAAAAAACACTTTTGTACTTAGAACTACGAATGGCTTGATCCCTTCAAAGGGTACGTGGGCAGCTCGTTACCGAGTCCAGCTATAACATCAATAAAATTTTATTAAGTGAAACTTTCGCTAAGTTCCAGTTCGGAAATCATAAGGGACCGAACTCCTTGTTTTTACATCGACTTCCTGGCCAGTTGTTCGATAGCATTCCACATGAATGCAAACTAAAAAGCCGAGATCCGTCTCGCAAGCACCCACATGGTGTCGTGGTTAAGCCACATATCAAAAGCCGGGCCCAGTCCCGCAGTTGAATTTCTAAGTCACCAAGAACAATAAGCCGAGCACATCTCGCATACTTAGGTTCAACTTAGAAAAACCTTGAACTCGTTTTGTGCATTTACAGGAGTTCGAATTAGTTCACTCTTCCAGTACGAAACGATTCACTTGGGTTCCCCAGGCCGAGCTTAAACGCTCGCACAATAAGCCGAACTCCTCAGATTCGCACCATAAGCCGAGTTCACAACACTCGCAAAACGTAAGCCGAATTATCGCAATTCGCTATCGAAAAATAAAAGTTATGATTCGAATAACATCTACGATATACCGATCTATTACTTTATGAAGACAAGAAAAAATATGAACGAGCATATAATTAAAAGCCCCCCGAGAGGCAAATAAGTTCAAAAGGAACCACCGAGGGTTCAGATAAACATAAATATTACAAAATAACCCATGAAAGGGCAAATAAGTTTGAGAATAAAAAAAAAAGCAGGAAAAGATTAGACGGTCTTCGAAGTAACAGCATTGAGCATGTCTTCGTTTGAGCCGAACTGCTCACCCCTCGCAGGATCCTGCGCGCTCTGGGTCACGTTCGCGATCGGAATATCATCTTACTCCACGAACGGAGACATCCTCTTGTCCTCCTCGGTGAGAACGCAAGCATCGACTGCATGGAAGTCCTGCAGCGCCTTGGCATGTTTTGCTTCGATATCAGCAACCATTTCTGGCGGGACCTCGTACAAGCCCTTCTTCCGCAACTGCTTGATGAAACCGAGAACTCCCGTGAGTTGGTTGACCACCAAGTACGGCTTGCGAGCACGGTCCACGTCCTCCAGACTACGGATAACTTTTTCCAGGCGTTCGCAAGCCGTGTCATGGACTTTTCTCGCCCGGCCCTTCCAGTGTGCGACCAATTCTCGTAGCTGCTCTCGGTCTTTCTCGAACTCCCTCGCCAGCATACTTTGAGCCTCAGTCAATTCGGCTTTCACCGCCTTTAACTCAGCACTCTCTTGCTTCAGCAAATCAACCGAAGAGTGGAGAGTCTCGTTGATTTGTAGCTCGGTGGCGAGGCGCTCCTCAGCTCTGGCGACTCTTTCCTCGAGCTCGGAGACCCTTACTTGCTCATCAAAAAGAGCTACCTCGTACGCGGCAACCAGATTGTTGGTCTGCCTGGCGAGCTGCATAAAAGAAAATCAAATCAGAACTCGCACTTGGAAAATTGTTGGATAGAGAAATGAAATCAAGAAATTACCACAGCAGTTGTACGGGCAATTCCCTTATACATGTTCAGGAACCGGAGCTCGGGGACTGAAGGAAGACTTGGGACCTCTGATGAGATCTTGTGATAGAGCTCGGCGCAAGCATCTATGTTCTCCTCGAAAGGAGTCTCCTCGTCATAATCAAAACAGACTCGGGCCCTCTTAGCCGGCTCGGGCTCTGGAGAACCCTCAACATGGTCCCTAGTTTGCCTCTTACGGGAATGAGAAGCTTCACCTCGGTCTTGAGAAAGAGCGAGGTCCGACCCCACAGCCGCCGGTGGATCGAGCTCGGCGGGTACATCTTGCACCCGAGAAGAATCTTCCGTCTTCTTAGTCTTCTTCGAAGACTTCTTCTTCTTCACTCTCTTCGGACCGGCTTGGTCAGGTGAGTTCGCAGCAGGTGGCAACTCTTCCGGCTGCTCATTGGTCCCTTCGGTAGCAGGGACTGGGGTCGGATCAGCCACGTCCGGTTCCTCCTCGTCAAAGAGAGTTGGGATCTCATCCAAGGAAAGCATCCTAGCAGTGCGAGTTTGTTTAACCTGTGGTTTTGGAACTTTGCGCCTTGGAGCAGCTCGGGGCTTGTTAGCTCGAGCTTTTGGCTTGCGCGGTTTTGGTTCTCGGACGGAACCTGAAAGGAAAATATGTCAAGGAGGAGTTCGGGATAAATTCAAAATCAAAGAAGTAAAAAGAAGGAACTCAAGAGACAGACCTGCTTTCTTAGCTCGACGATCAAGAATTTCCTCCCAAACTTCAGGCCAGCGACGCTTGCCGGCTTCGCTGAAAGCTGCTTCGAATTCGGAGGTGAGCCCGGAATTGAGGATTAGACTTGGGAGATGACGACCTACGAAGATCCGAGAAAGAGTTAGTCAAATACAGAAGTGAAAAATTAATAAAGTACAAGTTCGTCTGGAGCTACCAATCGGAATCTTCCACTCCGATTGAGTTGGTATGTCAGAGTTGCTGACAGTGAGATCGTTCATCTCGAGGTAAAAGTACAAGGATTCCCAGTCATTGAATTTACTGGGTTTGGGACCGGTCACTATGTTCTTCTTCGGCTTAGAATTAGCGGCAAAGAACCATTCCTTGGACTTATGGATGTTCACCGAGAAAAGATCCTCGAACAATCGGCTGGAAGGAAGTTGGCCGAGTTCGTCGCACAAAGTAACAAACCCCACGTAGTTCGTTACTGAGGCTGGCATCACCTGTGAGAGAGCTACTCCACGCCGATTACAATACCCAAGAAGACGAGAGGGGATTGGAAGTGTGAGCCCGCATTGCGTGAAATAAGTTAGATAAACACAGAGAAAGCCTTCGGGCACGTCCCACGGCCGATCTCCAGCTTCGGGGATTATGAAGGCAATCTGGCCTAAGAGCCCATTTTCCTCGAGCACGGCCTGGATAGCGCCCGTAGAAACTGAGGAGGACGGTACGTTGTTGGGGCGAACGACCCTTCGTCTCGGAAGAGGCGGTGAGGCATGGTTCACCGCTTCAAGGTTGTTCTCGGCGATTTCTTCTTCATTGGCGTCGGCTTCCTGACCCTCTCCTTCAGGTTCTTCGACCTCCTCGATCTCATGGTCAATACTGTCGGCGTTCGGTCCAACGCGAGCTTCTGTTTCGCGAGTTTCTGCCGTCAACCGTTCGGTAGCCTCGACTCTAGGTCTAGCACGGCTACTGCTCGCTTCCACTGACTTGGAGTTCTTACGAACTAACTGAGGAGGGTTGCTCTCTTCCTGAGACGAGTTCGATTGGTGAGGATTCGAAGAGGAGGAGCTCGGCTCAGAGGATTCGCGTCGATCTTCCGGAAGGATTTGATTGGAAGATGAGTTAATGGAAGAACTGGAAGACATTTTGAGTTCGGAAGAATAGATTTAAAGGAGATCTAAAAAGAATGAAGAACAGCTTGAAGATCAACCGGAAAAGATTGAAGATTGATCGGAAAGCTTGAAGATAGCTCGGAAAAATCAAGGGTTCGCGGCGGCGAGCGTTGAAAAAACGAGAGAAAACTAAGAACGAGAACTAGAGAGAGAAATGAAATCTAGAGAGAAGGGAGAGCAGCGTACCTTATATATGCTTGAGGCGAGAATAATGAATGCGAGAAGAAGTTTGCCCTTTATACACAGTGGGAATCGTGGGTTCCTCGATTTTCGCAAGGATCCCGTAATTCACGCGCCTCATTGAAGACGGGCGCGAAACGTCCGGAAATGTGAATCGACAGCAGTTACCGAGCTCGGTTTGTGATCCAATAACCGAAGAAATAAGTTCGACAGAAAGTCACCTCCTTTCACCGAACTGAGGGGGGGGCTAACTGTTGGAGGTGAAAACCGCACCCCGGTTTTCTCCGGTACAAACCGAGATCGGCAAACCATAAGCCCGGTTTTCGAAGGGACGTACCGAGCAAAGATGGGCCGAGAACAGCCCATTAGGCCGAGGTCGGTGAGAAACCTCTCGAAGGAATAGAGAGTTTTCATGAGCTCGGTCGAAACAGGAAAATTTCCTAATGGAAAAAGGAAACTTTGGAGAAAAAAGGATAGGAGCCGAGAGAAAAGGAAAATCCTCTCGGTCCCATATCGTCTAAGGCGTGCTTGAGGACCGACTTAGGGGATATATATAAAGGGAGACGAATCGACACCAGAGAACACAAGATATTCCCAAGAAGACTTAAAGACTGAGAGCTCAATACGCTAGCTTCTTAGTCGTCTTAAGTCTCAGTTCGTTATTTTTTATCTGAATAACCGAACTCAGTTGTATTTTGCTTGATTCAATCTAATAAAAACCGAATTTCTGATCTAAAAGTACTGTTTTGTCCCTTGTCGATATTTGCATATCAACAATTCTTGTTTCAATCAATTTTCTGTAATTCCTTAGAGTAAAAATAATAATATTAGAGAGTTTCAATCCCGACAGCAATACTTCCATTATTGCTTGTCATTTGTCTTAAATTAATCTAAGCATTTTAAATAGCAATAACAATTGGTGGATAATGTAGCAATGGCCAAGATGCTCTTGCTCAGTTGGTTAAATCCATGAGAGAAGAGATGAGGTTACTGAGACAGGAACTAGGTGATAGGATTACTCGTGGTGAGCAAGCTCCTCGGTGCAACCAGTTTGTAACATTGGCTGGCCTTGGATAAAATCTAGTATTTGGTTTAACTCAACACACCGCAACAACATCAAGGCAAAACAATGTTCACATCAACGAGCCAATTACCACAAACCCGTGAGAATATGAAATCTCTCAAGATGAGGAGACTGGTCTTTGTTACCAACAAATCTTGTTTCAGGGAGAAAGAGTTTTCAGTTCCTGCTAGAAAATCACAACCATATAAAGCCAAACCGCATAAAACTTCGCAGGAAAGGTCGATCCAAAGGCATATCATGATTTAGAGAAGAGGATAGATAACATTTTCGACTACTACAATCCTTATGGTCTAAAAAGGATAGCACTAGCTGTGTCTCAACTAACTGATAGTGCATTGGGGTGGTGGGATAGGGTGACATCCGACTAAAAAAGGATCCTTTTGAGGGCTCGTAACTCATGGGTTGACATGAAAGACCCAATGAGGCAGATATATGTACCTCCTCATTTCTACAGAGATTTGAAGCACTGATTTAGAACTCTTAAATCAGGATCAAGATGAGTGGAGGAGTCTTATTGATAGTAGGTTTTTAGCCTACTTAGGTCAATTAACCTCTTGTTGTTGTAGCACTTGAGGGTCAATCCAAATGGAGAGATTCTAGACACCAAGACTATGATGGAACTATCTTAATCCAAGTCTAATAAGCAGATGTTTTGGTAACCAAGATTATCTGAAAGCATTTAACAAAACAAGACACAAGCGGTAACTAAGACAAAGCAAACAGGAGAAACTAAACAAAGACTCAAATTCAAATAAAGAGAAAGCTAAACCTCTATATGTGATCATTGATCAGAGTTCTTTGAATGCCTAATTCATGATGCTAAGCAAACAATGCAACACTTGCAATTTTTTAGTCTAGACTTCCAATTCAGATTAATTCATTCCCATGATAAAAATCCCTTTGTTAACTACCTAATCAAGACCAATTCCCATTAGTGAATAAGCAATTAACAAGCATAAGGTTCCAAGTCTAATATGACCAACTAGCCTCTTTGTACATCAAAATAAGAGCTAAGATAGATTGAATCTTATACAGAAAGATAAAGCAAGCATCACATGATCTCAAATTCAAATCAACTTAGAACTCAATGCAAGATCAGTTCTTTCCCAAGACAATGATCACAATATTAATCAGCATTCAAACCCAATTCTCATTAGTGTAATGATTATAAATATGCATTAATAAGCAGTTCTAACATGTCATTTATGCTTCAAACAAAAATTTCCATGGCATTCAAACCATAACCCTTAAGTTAGCTCATTCAGGCATTTCATCAAACACCTTGTGGGTGGAGAAATGCCTATGAACACAAATATCACTTTCTCAAGGAAATCTGGCATTAAAAGCCGCTAACTAAGGACAGGAAATGAGAATCTATAACCTAAACATCATAAATCAAACATCTAAGCACCCTAATCTACACACCTTAAACCTTAAAATAAGACTACTCACTAATCATGCTTAACACACCTAATCTTTTGCAAGAGGTGATGTTAAACATGATTAGAAGCAAAGATAAGAAGAAAAGATGATAAGAAACAACTCTGAATTGACCAAAAACGTGGTATCTATCTCTTAACAAAGAAAAAAGGTTTTCACCTAAAAAGGCAAAGAAACTATGAGAATAATGCTCAAGTATGGTGGAAAAACTAAGTCCTTAAGTCCAGGGTCAACCAGGGACAAACCAGAGAGAAAACACCAAAAACTCCTGGGAACTTGGCACCTGGATGTGTTTGGCCGATGTTATGCCCGATTGATGTGTCCTGAAGCTTGTCTTGAACGTGTGTGCTAGCACCTGGAGGTATCCGTCTGATGTACAAGCAGGTGTTGAGGAACAAGCTGAACGATGGAGCTAGCACATGGATGCATCTGGCCGATGTTGTGCCTAATGTACAATGAGTTGAACCACTATGAAATTTCGGCCAACGCTGGGCAGAAACACCTTGGTGTAGACCTCGGTGTCAATTTCAAAGAAGAAAATCCCCAGAATATAGCTTACTCCGACTATAATCTTCCAGGTGCTCATCTCGGTGTAGAAATGGACCTATCCGCACTTAAACCATTATAACGTTCTGCTCAATACTCCAAATGACGCAAGATAAAGTCCACAGGAAAGATGACTAAACTAGCTCAAGCTTGATGACTTCGATTTCATCCGAGGAGAGCAAGAGTTCCCGGAGGTCCGATCTTTGAAGTGCATTGCAGTTTTCCGAATTGACTTCTAGACCTGTGCTTCTTCTGATTGCAATATCTCCCATCTCACGATTCCAAATCTCCTGATTCCAAGCGGTATGAAAACTAGGCTCAATGCTATCAAACGTTCATGAAGACCCCGGAAGCCAGATCGGATGAGAAGACTTTCCGGTATTGGTGTCTTTGAGGCATATCGGATTGCTCCATAATGAATGCGAGACAGGTTCTCCTTCCGGTGGCCATATCTTTCAGATCGCTGCTTCAAATGCATTGATTCTAACTGTTCTGTAACCTTGACTCAATTATCGTGATCTTTTCTGAAGACTCCAGAAGCTGGATCGGTCAGGATGACATTCCGGTAACGTGATCTTTGAACCGTATTGGCATAAGAGATTTTTGGCCGAGAGATCCTGTGTGCAGTAAGCGTTTTGGCCGAGAGATCCTGCCCGCGGTATGGATTTTAGCCGTGGAATATTGACCTGCGGTACAGTGTTTCACCCATTTTGATCAATCAAACACCTTTCTCCACCTGGTTCACTTTCTCCACTCCAAATAAGCTCCAAAAGCACCTGTTTAACACTCCAAACCATGCAAAAATCTTTTGGGACCTAATGCAAGCTCCTAAGTCCTAAACTAATGCTTAAAGACCTAAAATGCATGAAATAAGACATGATTTGGACTTAAATATGTACACTAAATGATGCGTTTTATGAATATATCAACTCTCCCACACTTATCATTTGCTTAACCTCAAGCAAAAATAACAAATGAGAGAGAGGTTGTGAGTTTGGGAGTTCACAATTCTTAAAGAGAGAGAGTTGATCATCTTAAGAATTCAGGCTCATGGTCCTAGTTACTAATTCTAAATTGCAATCAAACTGGTGTACTCGTAAAAACTAGCCATACACATCACAAAATGAACCAAACACAAGTGTTAACCTTCACAAGAATTCCTAACTCCAGCCCTTTGACATTCATTTAAGTATCATGTGAATCATGCTCATGCAAATCATGTGAACTCATTTGGCTAAGGGATGAGGTTATGAGACAAAGATGATCTCATTCAACGCTTATGGGTTCAATACAGCTCAAGGGATCACTCAAGAAGGAATAAACTTTAACATAAGGCTAAGGATAAAAAGCAACTGACGCATAAAAGAGTAGATTCCCATCTACCCAGTGCCTCAAGTTGGTCTTTCACCTTAACTCTAAACCCATGAAGAACACACCTAAGCTACCCTTCTTTCAAGGCTTTCATTGCCTTCTCAATCCACTTCTCACTCACTTTCATTCTTTTCCTCACCAGGGAATTCAACTTTCATTTCCATACTCTGGTTTTGGGGTCCAAACTTTTACACTTAGCTCTTCTTACTTGCACTATCTAACCTCTTTTTCTCTTGAAGCACTTGAGCCTTTTTGGCTTCTTTTCTTTCTCTTCACTTAGAAGCTAGACTTTTCTTTTCAAAACACAAGAGCTTTGTTTCTTTAAACATCAGACCTCAAACCGATTCTTTTTCATTTCCATCCTCTGGTTCTCATTTCAAACTTTCTTTTCCCTTAGTGTTTCCCAAGATCTCATCCTACTCTTGACTCATGATGCAGAGCTAGATCTACATGAAAACCTACTCTTTTTGCCCTAAACCCAACACTTTCTGTCAAGTTTATTTAGAACAAGGCCTCACATCGCTCACTAGAGTGTTTCAGGCTTCAAGGACGGTTTGGTTAAGGGCAGGGAACTGTCTCAAGATTAGAGAACAGATATTTGAGCTAGCAAATAGTGGTAAAAAGGGATAAGAGAGCTCAAATATTTTGTGGTACCCATGAATTCACAATGATACGCACAAACATGATAATTGGATTGTGAACTTATGGTTTTCACTTTAAACAAGGCTGGAGTTAATCACAACTTGATCCAACTAACACAGAAACATTGAGACACTAGTTTCACCCAAAAGGTGTTTGATGAAATGCCTGAACCAGCTAAGTCAAGAATCTATTGTTTGATTCACATGTGTCTCTAATGATGATTAGGTATGAGCAATGTTTGGTTTAGTGTCTTGATGCGTGGGAAAGATTAAGACTTGTTTGGAATCCTGAGCTGATTAGATCATTCATCATCATTGTCATTAGCTCCTTAGTTAGACCCTGATGACCCTAGCCAACTATCATGTCTAGAACTGTATGCTTCCATCATATTCATATCATCTTAATCATTTGCTATCTTTGTTTATTGCTTGTTTAAGTCTTTAATCTTGTTTAATTGAATTCTGTCACTTGTTTGAAACCAATCATCTTGTTTGCTTATATTATGAATTGATCACATAGTCTAGTGAACTAAACTCCACACCTTGGATTGATATCATTTGTGCTACTACAGACAAAGGGGATTGATACCCTAAGACCCTTGTTTATCAGGATCTGGAGGAGCTCAAGTCTCTTCAAGAAAAGGATCTCCATTGGTATGCTGACATAGTGAACCATTTGTCTTGTGGAGTGGAGCCACCGGAGTTAAGTAATTACCAAAGGAAGAAGTTTCACAAAGACATCAAGAGGTTTTATTGGGATGAGCCTTATCTGTATTTTCTGAACATGTGGAGGTCCCTAACAAGCAGATCAAGGAAATCTTGGAGAAAACAGTGAACAGTACAAGGAAAGATTGGAGCAAGAAGCTTGATGATGCTTTGTGGGCATATAGAACTGCTTTCAAAACCCCCCATAGGAACTTCAACATTCATTTTTCTTTATGGGAAGTCTTGTCATTTGCATGTCGAGCTTGAATACAAGGCTCTCTGGGCTGTTAAGTGTAAATGCAAGAGCCAATATATCAAGAACAAAAACACACTTAACACAAGGTTTTCTTTACTTGAAACTTTATTGCTAGTAAATATGTTAATCAGTCCATACAAGTTTTCCTAACACGATTTAAGACAGACTCAAAACACATTGATCTGTCGAACTAGCCTCCCTTGTTCTTCAATCTGTACTTGATCACAGAACTCCCCTAGAAAACTCCTTAACCCTTGATGCGGACTCTGATACACGAATCTCTCACCCTTATGCTAAGTGCTCTCTAGTAGTTGGGTTAAGCACATACAATACTTCAACACGGTCTACTTATATCCAGTAGACTATGTGGCTATACACGCCTAAAACCCTACACCCCAGATGCCTTTTCTTGTTCTCTGTGGATATTCTCTATTTCCTTAAACTTTTTCATGTTTAAGAAAATCTTCAATTCTTCTCAATCCACTATGCTACGCTCATCCAGCTCCGCTCCTTTCCAAGGCTTGCATCCTTATTGGTCCAGCTCAGCTACAAGTCCAGCTCTGCATTCTCCTGCATTCCAAGCGATAACTTGTTCCGCACTCAAAGCTTGAGTTACTCCATGTTCCAGATCTATTGGTACAGCAACAGCTTCAGGGCAGCTGCATCTTCAATCTCCCTTTTTTAGCTTCATTTGTCTCATAATCACCTGTTCAATGAAATAGCAAACACACCACAACACATACCCACAACAGAGTAACAAAAACAACCAGACAATTGAAGACATTCCATAAACTGAAAAGTTAAACAGACAAAGTCTTGAACCAAAATGCAAAAAGAGTTAAGGAGATACAAATCCTAAAAATAGAGCACAACCCTTTCCTTACTCCCCCATAAACTTAGCCTAATTAAAAAAACTAGACTATTACATCAGCTCCCCCACAAATCAAGCACCCGCATCATTACGCGGAATTTCTTCCCAAGTTTCATCTTGATCTCCCCCTGCTTGTGAGCACAGAAGTTAAAAAAAATCTAGTGTAACAAAAGAGTTACGAATTAGAATCAGAAAACTAACTTGCAAATGAGTTGATGACCATGTCGACCACCCCCATGCAGCTGTGCCTTGACGCGACTCACACCACGAAGAGCCATGGGTACCTCATTGGAACTTGTAGGTGGCAATGGTACCTGAATAACTCCCGGACGAACATCCTGAAAGTTCCCACAGGCCAAAGCAGATGGCTCAAAACCTGCATTAGGAGGTGGCACACGGAAAGACCGAAGTGGCACACCCGATGGAGATGCCTGTTTCTGCTGAGACAACTGCGGTGGTGGAGAAGGTGATAGTGGTGCCTCTACCCTCTGTTTGCCCTTCCTATTGTCCTTCTTTGCTGCAGCAGCCTCCTTCTTGGTGAATTCCTCACCACTTCGAGAGTCTTTCTTGTACCAAGATGGTACAATGTGAGTCTCGCCTCTCCCCAACTGAGGCTTATGCTGCGAATTCAGAATCTTCTGAATCAGACACGGGAACAGCAGCCAGCACATGTCCTTCTTGATGATCCTTCTTATCCCCATGATCTGGCTGAAGGCCAGCTTTCCGAAGTCAACTCCTAGACCCTGACTCACTGTATACACCAAACGACCTTGTTCTTCAGAGATGTGAGTCTTGTTGGTGGAGGGAATCCAGTTGTAGGCAGCAATCACAACCAGTGTAGCAAACTTTGGAGGCAAATCTCTTGAACTCAGCTCACCAAAGACCCGTTTGCTTCCTTCCAACAGATACTTTGCTATGTCAGACAGCGAGATTGTCTCAGCACTTGCTTCTTCCTGAACTTCTGCCTCAGACAATGGCTCCAGACTAAGCGCATGATTGATCAGGGCTGGAGATAATCTGTATTCGAACTCTCTCAGCATGACTTGGATCTCTTGATCTGGATTAGAGGGCGACTTAGTCGGCAGACCTGCATAGAACCCCTGAACCAATTGTGGCACATATGGAGCTATTCCTACAACCGGTGGCTCAAATCCACCATCCTTGATCAGTGTGATGTATCCCCACTCATCTGTTTCACCAACAACAATACTTCTCTTAGACCAAAGTTTTCTAGTGGCAAAGTGGTCATACCATGCTCGGAGTGGAGAGGGTTTCTCCTTGCGAGACTTGGATTTCTTGGGCTTCTTTCGTGATGGAGTTGGTGGAGTCTGTTCAGTCGAAGGAAGTGAGGAAGATTCGGTTTGAGCCTTCTTCGATGGCACTAGAAGACCTAGTGCACGCAGAGTCTTCTTTTCCCGCGCCATTTTGGCAACCTGTTCCTACACTGAAACCGAGGTTGGCGAAGCTTCTCCGTTAAACACCGCCTCTTCCTCCTAAATCTTCTCCCCTTAGTCTGAAGCCGGCGACTGGATTTTTTCCTGTTGACCTTCAGGAGGTTGAGATTCTCCTGATTTTTTGCTTGCCTCAGGATCCGATTGACCTCCTTCTTTATCATCGATCTTCTTGGTAGATCCTGAGCCAGCCTCTTCATGACCGTTGGTTTGCCTTTCCCCTTCCTCTACTGATGAACGACATTTCTGGGACAACAGACTAAATCTGATGCAAACACACTTTAGATAATCGACAATCATAGGCATATTTAATATAAACCGAATGGGAATTAAACTGATACTGATTTTGAAATTCTCACATATGCACTGGCCTTTTGAAAACAACTTTGTACAATATTATTTACCTTTTTTCTTCGAAGTGATGCAGTATCTAACACAAACTTTAAGTCATGAGACACCATCAGCTCATCCTGATTTATCTAGGTCTACCCGTCTTGATTCATGGGCTAGCTTTCAAACTTCCCTTTCTTTATCGACCCATCTTTCAGTTTTCAACCTCTATCCACAGAAGAGAGCAGCTTTTCTTTCCAGGGGAAAACCTTTTCTTGGTGTAGAGCTGAAACCATGCAAGTTCAAGTACCAGGGATCAAACTTTTCTTCGACTCACCACCCCCTTTTTCTTCCCCCTCTTTTTTTTTCTCTTGTGCAATGAGCTAGTTTCATTCACTTGATTTCTCCGAAACTAGCTCTCCTTGCTCTCTCTCCATGAAACCTGTACTGACGTCAAGGCACAACGGCAGTTGAGGTAGCTCTTTTCTACTAGAATACTGAGTCCAGACAGAATCTAAACCTTGAGTGTTCCTTGAGTCAGCCTCTATATCATTCATGCACACTTCAAAGCATCACATACCATAGACACTAATCGAGTTTCTTAAAGTGACAAAATGATTAAAATCCAGTGGTTTTGTGAATAAATCAGCTAGTTGCAAATCAGTAACAATATGCTCTATCACTATCGGTTTTTCCTCCACTAACGAATAAAGTGGTGCTTTATATCAATGTGTTTAGTCCTTGAGTGCTACATTGGATTCCTTGATATACTTATGGCGCTCTTATTGTTGCAATGAACCGGCAGTTGTCCAGAATCCATTCCATAGTCTGCAGACATTTGCTTTATCTATAACAGTTGACTACAGCATCTTCCCATAGCAATATATTCTGCATCTGCAGTAGACAGTGAGACAGAATTTTGCTTTTTACTCAACCATGAGAAAAGATTGTTTCCAAGGAAGAAACAACCTCTGCTAGTGCTTTTCCGATCATTTGTACTTTCAGCCCAATCCGCATCACAGTATGCGACCAAGTTTTTGTTAGATCCTTAGGAGTACCAGATCCCCAGATCTACGGTCCCCTTGACATACTTGATGATCCTCTTTACTACTTCAAGATGAGACTGATTTAGTTTCGCCTGATATCGAGCATTGATGCCTACACTTAGACACAAATCTGGTCTACTCGCAGTGAGATATAACAAGCTTCCAGTCATTCCTCGGTACAATGCCGGATCCACGTCTTTTCCTTCTTTATCTCTGTGGTCTTGGCTGTAGTACTCATTGGAGTATTCGCCTCCTGTCACTGATCAAATTTAAACCAGGTAAATAAGTTCCTCACATAGGTGCTTTGAGAGATGAAAACACTATTCTCTGAATGGGTTATTTGCAATCCTAGAAAGTATCCCAGCTCACCAACCATGCTCATCTCAAACTCTCATGTCATACTTGTGATAAAACGATCCACAAGTTGATGAGCAGTTCCTCCAAAAATATATTGTCCACATAGATTTTGGACTATCATGATCTCACCATCTTGCTCATAGATGAACAGTTTTTTATCAACACTTCCTCGGACATACCTTTGCTCAACCACAAACTGAGTGAGTCATTCATACCACACACGTGAAGCTTGCTTCAAACCATAAAGTACCTTCTTAAGCTTGTACACTGATAACACCGTATTTTGACCACTTTTATGGATCGTTTTGAAATACTTTTTCTATGTTTTTAATTGCTTTTAAGTACTTTTATCACGTTGTTCTAGTATTTGTAGTTCCAAGACTCTTTTCAGGTAACTTAGAGAAAAGCTTAACAAAATGGATAAAAAACCAGATTTGAGCTCAGAGTCAAACCGTCAGAAGTTCACCCCTGATTGAAGGCCTTCTCACCGTCTGATCCAGCTCAAATTTGGAGACCTTAAAGATGGAAGTATCAGCTTTCCAGTGCACTTTACAGCTTGGCAATCCAACGGTTCAATCAAAAGATACGCGAAGAGCAAGATGTCCCGTAAACCAGCCGACAAGCACTTCCACCCGCGGCCAACAAGCATTTTCCCGCGGTCAGGAGCATCCCGACCGCGGCAAACCACCCATTCCCCGCGGTCAGAGCACTCCCGACCGCGGCCATCAACCTCCAAGCCCAAAAAGCCCATTTCTGAAGCCCACATTTGGAGAAACCCTAAGTGACGTCCAGAGAGGTCTTGAGCACTATAAATACATGTCTTAGGAACCATATATCGTGTAACCTAGAACCTAGAACCGAAGACCACCAAATTATTTACTTCAAACTTTTATTGTTACTTTTAGGGAGAGAGAGATTTGTTCTCTTGAACCCTTGTTCTTTCTTTTTCAATTTCGGTTTCTATTCCACTTCTTAATACTATGTCTTTGATTTCGTTCATTATGTCTGAGTAGTTTTATTGTTGGGATTAAGGGATTTTCGATGGGATTTATATGTTCGATGAGGATTCCATAAGCTTTTGAGCCGAATCTTAGAACTTTTTCTTCTGAATCCGTTTTTACTGCATGAGAGTAGCGTCATGAACTACAATCTGATCCAGATGCTTGGTGACACGAAAGTGTTCATCAGGTATCAGATCTAGTTTGGGAGAGCAAAACAAACATAGGAGTGGAAACCTACCTATGGGCGATTTGTGAATTAGGACGAGTCTTAAACTTAATGCATCTCTTCTCTTCCAGGGCCAGAGTGGAAACCTACTGGTCAGGGTTGAGAGAGATAGTTGTTTATGATCACGACAGTGGCGTATTCATACGTCCGTGACTCCAGTTCGAAAAGTTTAAGCTAAGATCTTATCAAATTTCTTCTCTAGCAATTTTTTGAATCGTTCGTACCCCTGAGAAAACTTCTCTGAACCCCAACGCTTTCTTCCTTATTGATTTACACCGATTGTCTTTAAAGCTTTAGTTCAATATTGTCTTTCCTTTTTAGTTCATTTTCATTTAAGCATTAGAATATCCGTTTTTATTATTTTTAGTCATTTTCGTTAAGTTTAGTTATTACGTCATTTAATTTCCGTATTTTCTTTCAAGATTTCGTTTTTAGATTTTAAACACACTACCAAACCCCCACTAAACCGTTTTTGTTCTAGACTTCCTTACTTTAACTTATTTCAAAGGCTTTTTGCAGGAAAAGATCCTCCTTCCCTGTGGATTCGATCCCTAAGTACTACAATTGATCAGCTGTACACTTGCCGCTATTGATTTCAATTAGGGTAAAACTTGACACCCAAAACACACCACATCAAGTTTTTGGCGCTGTTGCCGGGGAAGGCACGCGTTTTCTTTTCTGCAAAACCCCGAGAAAGGTTAGTAAATCGACTCTAGAACCCCCTTTTCTGAAATTTTCCATTTTTCGGTTATTTTGTTTCCATTTCAGAAGATATGGATCCTATAAATCGAAATTAACAAAATGAGAAAGGTTTCTATAACACTCCTCAAGCCACCAGACGCAGAGAGAAGCATATACGCGATCTCTACGAAAAAACTCAAAGCGAAGACAACAGAACGTTCCAGAAAGAGCCCTACGCACCTCAAATGGCAAACCCTAGATACTCTATGCATCGCCTACCTCACCAGGTTCTCCAGCAAGATGAGAACGTCCAGCTCAGCAACAGACTGAGTCAGCTCGAAGGCGTGATCAGACAATTCATAGAAGCTCAAGCAACCGCTACAACTGCTCTAAACGAAAGGATTGATGGGATATCGAAACTTTTCAATGAAAAAATCGATAACCTAGCCTCACAAGTCAATTCAATAGAAGAACGTGCAACCAAGGATGCAGCTATGATCGCTAACAGGTTCAACAGCATGGAGGAAGAGCAAGCAAGGCACAACTATGAGCTTCGCAACACCAAAAACAAAGTCATGGACCTGGATTTCAAACTTGATGACGTGGACAAAGCCCTAAACGAAGCTAAGAACGAGTTTTATGACTTTACTGTCGAAGTTTCAGAGAAGGTTTACAAAGTCATCGACAAAACCGAAGAGCTTGACTCAACCATGGACAAAGTAGTCTATGCTCTTGATGAAGTTGAAGAAAAGGTTGAGGAGATCATGCAAGGACTTGGAGATCAGATTCCAGCAACCAAAACTAAAGACTCAAATCCAGAGAGGAAGTACATCAAGCCAGAAGACCCAGGAGACCACCCATGAGGCAAAGGAGGATGCAACAGCAGCAGAGCAGCTCGGAGACAAACTCCTGCGGTCGCGTTGGCTCTGACCACGGCCAACAAGCGTTCTCCCGCGGTCGTGATGGGTCTGCCCGCGACCCATGGTCGTTTCCCCGCGGTCGCGTCACCTGCAGTCAAGACCAACCGTAAAAACGTTCCAAAACAGTCCCGTTCAGCTCATACAAGCATCTGTGGACCTGGTACACCTCCTGGGATGACTAAACCACTTCATCAACAACTGGTTTGCTCCATAAGCACCCAAAGATCTGAAGAAGAGGACAAGTCATGGCCTTGCAACATGGCTTTGTCTTGTGAAGATGAGTATGAAGAGCAATACTCTGAAGATGAAGAGTATGGGTTGTTTGTAGAAGATCCAAACGCAGGATATTCCTCAGAAGACGACTCAGGAGAAATTCAATGGATCACCAACAACATCAGTAGAGAGAAGCTAATAGAGTTCAACAACGTAGTCAGGTCATTCCTGCTCATTTAAGCTTTGATGAAATCTGGAAACTTGGTCATTTGCAAGTCTTTTTCAGGTACTGCAAGGAGTCTAAAGAGGATATCCATAGATACTTTAAGAGAGCTCGATACATGACAACACCAGAAGCAGCTGTCTATGCGATTCACCTCAAAAATCCGGAAGAGTGCAGCCACTACACCAACAAAATCAGCATGGAAAAGCTCGACGAATTCAATGATGTGGTTCGAAATTTACCTGAAGGAATCACGTTTGCCAAGGCTTGCAAGGACTTCATGATAGGCCACTACTTCTGTGAGAGCAAAGAATCAATCCCTGAGATAGAAGACTTGTTCAATCATGCCAGAAAAGGTAAACCTGTTCGAACACTTCACAAAATCGATGGTATAGGTCAGTTTCTTATCTCTTGTTCTATTAGAGGAGAAATGTTTAAAAACGTGTTTTGTGATTCTGGAGCTTGTCTTAACATGATGTCCAAGGCAATTGCTTTGAGACTTGGTATTAGACACCTGCGCAGGACTAGAGCAAAGATTAGCCTAGCTGATGATTCAAATGCAACACCTCAAGGAATAGCTCATGAAATTCCTTTGAGAATAGGAGATTGCATAGTGTCTGTTGACTTCTACATTGTCGAAACGAGAGATGCAACATATCCAGTGATTCTGGGATGGTCTTTTCTAGCAACTTCCGGAGCTATAATGGACTGGCCAAATCGGAGGATTTCATTTGCTAATATCGACAAAGATGTCTTCACAGAAGCTGTTCCATACAACAGCAAAGCAGGAAAACGTTCTGCAGCAGAAGAGTTTGAAGAAGAACTTTGGAGTGACGAAGAACCTGCTAGGCAAAGCAAGGAGATGTCGAAAAAGACTTGTCTCAGGACAAGGTCTTCTTCATTGGAATAAGTCACGTCCAATACCAAAAGTCGAGCTAAACGACTTAAAACAAAAGCGCTTAATGGGAGGCAACCCATTTAGGTATTGTTTTCTTTAGAATTTTTCTTTCTTTTTCTTTTGATCTTTTTCTTTTTCTTAGTTTCAGGTGTTTCTTATAAAACAAAAAAGCCAAAAAAAAAATCAAAAAACCCGAAAAAACCAAAAAGAAGGATGGTACCTGATTGCTCGGCCCAGCAGGAACCAAGGAGAAGCAGGAAGAGGCCGCGATATAAGCCCCCGCGGTCGCAGGTGTTCGGACCGTGGGAAAACTACCGTCGGTCGCGGTCGCGTGAATATGACCGCGGCCAAGTGCTTGTTTGCTGCGATCGTGCAGCCCCTGACCGCGGCATTTGGTCGTTGACAATCAAACCCGACCCAAACCACCCCTTTCACCTCATTTCACCTCACCAATCACCCTCCACCTCATTCATCACCTTCCACCACCTTCATCACCACCTAATCACCTTCCCAAACCCCTTCGAATGAATCCGGTTCATCTCCACCAGCATCCCGGATCCAGGTAAGTTCTCTTTGTCCTTACCAATTCGATTATCTATGCATTTTTCTCATCCAATCTCGACTTGTTTCACACTGAGGACAGTGTGATTTAAGTCTGGGGAGGATTTCATCCCTTTCTAACCACCTTTCTTTCATGAGTCTTGCATTATCTACACTTTTTGCATTTTTCTTAAAGTTTTTCAAAATCGGTTTTCAAAACAAAATACGTTTTAAAGGGAATGGTGAACATGAATCAATGATAGTTGACTGTGTGCTTTAGACTGTTCCTAGTGACATGCTCATTCATGATTTAGGACTAGACTAGGCGGTAGCTAAGCACATTTGAAACGAAGTACCCTAGAGGAATTTGAATGATTTCGATTTAGATGAAGGGATACACTAGCTCTGTTTTATTTGGACTTAATTTGGACTTATTTTTCTCATTGAAGCATTAGACCAGGGAAACGAATCATACATTCAGGACTCCTTTATCCTTTTACCACTCTCTGTTGATCCTGAATGGCTAGTTCATCTTTAGCTAGTTCCCCACCTTAACCAATCCTCTTTCAAACCACATGCACTCTTATTTTCTATTGTCTTATATGCAGATAAGTGCAAAAAACGTTGGAGAGAAAGAGGAACGACGCAGTTTTCAGTCACTAAGGACAGAGACCTGCGATTTGCCAGAAAAGTTCCCGGAAGGATTCAACACAAGAGGAAGCTCAGTTTGCCTTAGAAAAATCTCAAATTTTGGTACAATCTCGTCCCTCTCTCTTTAAAAGGCATTTCCTTTCCAAAAAAAATAATAATAAAAAAAAAAAATCCGAAAATAAGAAAAGAAAGGAAATAAAAGCCTTAGAGAGTCTAGAGAGGTCAAATTTTAAGTCCTAAGGCAACTGAAGTTCGATTTTATGGAGTTTTGGAGATTGCTTTCTGATTCCCGGAAAGAATCTAAATCTGGGAGAACAGCTGTTTACAATAAAGGAGGAAGGATTATGCAACAACATTTGGCAAGAAGAAGTGACTGAAAACTGTGGTCATCAACAGGTCCTTATCTCTCTTGCGGTTTTGCATATTATCTTGCATCCTCCAGATCTTCAGGTAACCCGAAACACTTTAACTCCACCACTTAATAGCCCTTTAATGCCAAACGCCGTCTACCCTGGATGATGTCTTTAATGAGAACTCACTATTGAACTTAATGAATGTAGAGAGCTAGTTGACTGAAATCAAGATTTAAATTGTTTAAGTTTTGCATGACGGAAAAAGTGGACTAGTATCTCTTGTGCTTTCGTGAGAATTTTCTAGACTAAGTTGTGGATTGATGCACTATCTTTGGTCCTAGTTTAGGAGTTCATGTCTATGAGATTTGTGCATTCCCTATTTTTGTTTTCACTTAACCAGTTTAGGCTTTTGCTTTGTTTGAGGACAAACAAATGTTTAAGTCTGGGGGAGTTGATAACACCGTATTTTGACCACTTTTATGGATCGTTTTGAAATACTTTTTCTATGTTTTTAATTGCTTTTAAGTACTTTTATCACGTTTTTTTAGTATTTGTAGTTCCAAGAGTCTTTTCAGGTAACTTAGGGAAAAGCTTAACAAAATAGATAGAAAACCAGATTTCAGCTCAGAGTCAAACCATCAGAAGTTCACCCCTGATTGAAGGCCTTCTCACCGTCTGATCCAGCTAAAATTTGGAGACCTTAAAGATGGAAGTATCAGCTTTCCAGTGCACTTTACAGCTTGGCAATCCAACGGTTCAATCAAAAGATACGCGAAGAGCAAGATGTCCCGTAAACCAGCCGGCAAGCACTTCCACCCGCGGCCAACAAGCATTTTCCCGCGGTCAGGAGCATCCCGACCGCGGCAAACCACCCATTCCCCACGGTCAGAGCATTCCCGACCGCGGCCATCAACCTCCAAGCCCAAAAAGCCCATTTCTGAAGCCCACATTTGGAGAAACCCTAAGTGACGTCCAGAGAGGTCTTGAGCACTATAAATACATGTCTTAGGAACCATATATCGTGTAACCTAGAACCTAGAACCGAAGACCACCAAATTATTTACTTCATACTTCTATTGTTTTTGCTTTAGCTTTTAGGGAGAGAGAGATTTGTTCTCTTGAACCCTTGTTCTTTCTTTTTCAATTTCGGTTTCTATTCTACTTCTTAATACTATGTCTTTGATTTTGTTCATTATGTCTGAGTAGTTTTATTGTTGGGATTAAGGGATTTTCGATGGGGATTTATATGTTCGATGAGGATTCTGTGAGCTTTTGAGCCGAATCTTATAATTTTTTCTTCTGAATTCGTTTTTACTGCATGAGAGTAGCGTCGTGAACTACAATCTGATCCAGATGCTTGGTGACACGAAAGTGTTCATCAGGTATCAGATCTAGTTTGGGAGAGCAAAACAAACATAGGAGTGGAAACCTACCTATGGGCGATTTGTGAATTAGGACGAGTCTTAAACATAATGCATCTCTTCTCTTCCAGGGCCAGAGTGGAAACCTACTGGTCAGGGTTGAGAGAGATAGTTGTCTATGATCACGACAGTGGCGTATTCATACGTCCGTGACTCCAGTTCGAAAAGTTTAAGCTAAGATCTTATCAAATTTCCTCTCTAGCAATGTTTTGAATCGTTCGTACCCCTGAGAAAACTTCCCTGAACCCCAATGCTTTCTTCCTTATTGATTTACACTGATTTTCTTTAAAGCTTTAGTTCAATATTGTCTTTCCTTTTAGTTCATTTTCATTTAAGCATTAGAATATCCGTTTTTATTATTTTTAGTCATTTTCGTTAAGTTTAGTTATTACGTCATTTAATTTCCGTATTTTCTTTTAAGATTTCGTTTTTAGATTTTAAACACACTACCAAACCCCCACTAAACCGTTTTTGTTCTAGACTTCCTTACTTTAACTTATTTCAAAGACTTTTTGCAGGAAAAGATCCTCCTTCCCTGTGGATTCGATCCCTAGGTACTACAATTGATCAGATGTGCACTTGCGGCTATTGATTTCAATTAGGGTAAAACTTGACACCCACAACACACCACATCATACACTTACTCTGGATTCTGAGCATCTTCAAACCCTTTTGGTTGCTCCACGTATACTTCCTCTTGTAGCACACTGTTCAGGAAGGCACTCTTGACATCCATCTTGAACACCCTGAAGTTTAAGATGCATGCCATTCGATGAAATATCCAGATTGACTCAAGTCGTGCTTCAGGCGCAAAGGTTTCTTCAAAGTCTACTCCCTCGATATGCGAGAACCCTTGTGCAACCAGCCTTTCCTTGTTGCAAACCACCACTCCATTTTCATCAATTTTATTTTTGAAAATCCACTTAGTTCCCACAACATTTTCATCTTGAGGCCTTGTGACAAGTTCTGATACGTCATTTCACACAAACTGTTCCAGTTCTTGCTCCATGGAAATGATCCATAATTCATCGCCAAGAGCTTGTTTCACATCACGAGGCTCAGTGATGGAGACGAAACATGCACACAACACTATCTCAGAGTACTTGCCCACCATTTTCTTGAAGTCCAGCTGAACTCCTCGGTCCTCCTCCCTTCATTCACATCACCAATGAGATCTGATGGTGAATGATTCTGGTGTACCTGCTGGACATCAGATGATGTGGCATCTACGGCTTAACCAATTTCACTCATGCCTGTTGTCTCGTGGTCATCCTCACCTTGGTCTGAGTCACTTCCAGTACCATTGCCTCTCCATCTCATGTGAGCGTAATCATCAAACACCACATTCACATACTCGATCAGCACCTTTGTTTATAAGAATCTCCCAAGGATTAGCACTTGAAGTTGGATAAAGGATAGGCTTTGATTCTAAGAAGCCGGAAAACCTCTAAGAACAAAGAAAATGGATCAACAGGTCACACAAGAGTTGAAAAGGCTCTTGATATTCCTAACTTGACTCCTAGGATATGACACACCTAGACAAGCCAAGGGTGATTGCTTGGATATAACACCCCAAGTAATCGAAAATGTTCACAAAGAACAAAAGAGAATCACTCTCAAAAGATTTCAATAAAAAGATGGATGATTTTATTTCTGATCTTACATAAGTTTATATAGAAGAGGAATGAGTAGACAAAGAGTCATACTCGGAATTCAAAGACATTAACTTCATAGATTAAAAGCAAGGAGCAAAAATGCTGAATAACTCTTGAGCTTCTATGAACAACCCTTGATCTCCTTGTCTCTTTGACTCCTTGGACGAATTTGATGATAGGCTAAGTCTTTCCTCCTCATTTTGGGCTGTGGAATTGTCTTCTGGATGCCAAACGTAATCCTAAAGGCTTCCAAATGAATCAGGCCTGGAAAATGAAGAGTATATTTATGATCTGATGGCCATTTCGTCTGTTCTTGAGCCTTTTCGAACCATAAGAGATCCATTAAAATTCTCAAAGTGGTCTCTTGTCAAAATCGTGTCTGAATTGGGCTCTGGAGTTCGATCTTCATCTCGGACGCGTAACTGATTCTGGAACAGATCCATTGACTTCTAAAATTCATATCTTCCAATATCCGAACTCTTTTTGAATTGATTACAATTCTCCATGCTTCTGTGATGAATAAAGGTTCCAGGAAAATTTGTTTCATAACTTGATTCCTTCTGGCTTAGTCGGAATCCTCCATTGAACGCGTGCAGGTCCAAATCGAGTAAGCTTGACTTCGTCTAGTTTGAAAACTAAATAACTCTTTCATCAAAACTCTGATTGAACCGATTCCACTTCGTGGAGTGCTCTAGATTAGGTGAGAACATATTCCAAGTGGTCTTTGGTCTGTACCAGTTTAGATCGGACCCCATTTGTGTTGAACAAGGCAGATATGTATTCTTGGCCGTCCTCAATATCATATCATCCCTTCCCTCTTGAAAAAGTTTCGTCCTCGAAACTGTACAACCTTGGACTGGAAAATGTTGAAGTGAGTTTGGTGGACTCTCCTTGATTAGCATGTAATATATGTCTCCTTTTGGTTGGCTTTTATCTTAATGTGACATCTTGTATAAGATAGCCTTTCTTTACTTGGTTTTGTAACTTCAGCCAACAAACGCTTGACCTTGTTTTCTGGTTTTGAAAATGCTGAATCTCCAAAAACAAAATCCACTTTTTCCACAACTTTAAAATCCTGAGTGTATGAGTCAGGTATAGATAATAAGGAATACCTCGTTGTGAGTGCATCAGCTGATTCACCTTTGTTTCCAAGTTTTCTTAGCATCAAGCTCTTCTTCTTGGCATCTTCATCCTTTGTCTTAAGTAACAACTGATCCTGATAGATTTCCTGTGATGTCATTGGAACTAGAGTGACTTTTCGGCTTTGGAACTCAAAAGAATACCAATTGGTATAGCCATTGTGAGACACTCTCCGGTCATATTGCCATGGTCGCTCAAGTATAATATGACTTGTATTCATGGGTAGCACATCACAAAGGATTATGTGAACCATCACTTGGCTGCTTACTTTCAACTCGCCCCTATCATTGAGCCACTGAAGCTTGTAAGGCTTTGGATTCTTCTTCACCTCTAATCCAAGTTTTTTTACCATGGTTACACTTGCCACAGTTGCACAACTTCCCCCATCAATAATGACGCTGCAAACATTTTCCTTGACATTGCATCTAGTGTGAAACAGATTTATTCTCTGCTCTTGCTCCTCAGATTTGGGTTGTACACTTAGTGATTTCCTTGATACCAACATCTTTCCTTGAACTGGCATCTCCAAACGTTCTTCTAAAGGTGACTCTGAGTCAGGAACTTCTTCAACTTCTGATTCAATATCCCCATTGTCCAAGAGAATCATGATCTTCAGGTTTGGGCATTCATTAGCATAATTTCCCTTCCCTTGACACTTGAAACACCTTACATTTTGAGTCTTTGAAGAAGAAGCCACGCCCTTGCCCTTTTGCATCTTGACTCGCAGTGTACTGATTTGGCTCTATTTTTGGCTTAACAACTTGTTTCTCTTCTGCTTGGTGGCTCGACTTGGTGTTAGAAACTCCAACTCCATAAGTTGGCTTAGTGGAACCTTTCCTCTTGAGTTGCTGCTCTACAAGGATCGCCTTGTGGTGCATCTCTTCTAGATCCACATAATGTTACATCTCAAGCCTGTCTTGAACATCTGACTTTGGCAAGCAGGAGCTGGAGTATTTGGATCATATTATTTCTAATGCTGGCATCAGAGCAGATCGGATTGGATTGGCCTGTTGGATTGGCCTGTTCCCAATACTAGTACTGAACTTCGAGGATTTCTTGGGTTGACAGGGTACTATAAAAAATTTGTGCGTGATTACAGTCTTATTGCACGGCCACTCACAAATCTGTGATAGAAAAAAAATTTGCGTGGAGTGAGGAAGCCGAGCAAGCTTTCGAGAAGCTCAAGGTGGCAATGACTTCTATACAAACTTTGGCTCTACCAGATTTTTCTAAGCCATTTGTTATTCAAACTGATGCATCCGGAGAAGGTATCGGTGCTGTTTTATCTCAAAATGATCAACCTGTGGCATTTATGAGCAGATCCTTGGGTATAACAAAGAAAACATGGTCAACATATGCTCGTGAGATGTTGGCTATCATTGTTGCTATTCACACATGGCATCCGTATCTGCTTGGTCGACGTTTCACTATCCAAACGGATCAACGCAGCTTATGATATTTGCTTAAAAAACACATTCTAACTTCCGAGCAACAGAAGTTGGTCGGGTACGATTACGAGATCATTTACAAACTGGGAAAAGCAAACTCCGCCGCCGATGCTCTTTCTCGTGTCCCTGACAGTCCGGTGTTGAACACGATCTCAGTCTCACAAGTTTCTTTCTGGGAAGATCTTTGATCATTGACAAAGACTGATCCATATCTGTTACTCATTAGCAAGGCCGCCGCTGAGAAACCAGGGCAACCTTATGCCTGGAAAGATGACTTCTGTGCTATAACAACTGTGTGGTGATTCCTCCGAACTCAACACTGTTCCGTCAGCTACTTCATGAGCACCACGCCACTCCTATGGGAGGTCAGTCCGGTGTACTCCATACCTATAAATGGTTGTCTCGACAGTTTTACTGGCCCTCAATGCACAAGGTGGTGGCAGCATATGTTTTTGAATGTGATACATGTCAGAGAGCAAAGTCTCAAACTTTGTCTCCTGCAGGTCTTCTTCAGCCGTTGCCAGTACCATGTCAGCTTTGGGAAGATGTATCCATGGATTTTGTGGATGAGCTACCAAGATCTCACGGTCGCACTTCTATCATGGTTGTTGTTGATCGCCTAATCAAATATGCTCATCTCGTTGCTTGACTAATCCATACACAGCTTCGGTGGTAGCTTCAAAGTTCATCAACCCCGTCTTTAAACTCCACGGTATGCCTAAATCTATTCTCAGCGACCGAGATCCTCTTTTTCTCAGTAAATTTTGGAGAGAATTTTGGAAATTCTTGGGTACGACGCTACGTATGTCAACGGCTTATCATCCGCAAACGAACGGGCAAACAGAAATCGTTAACCAGTGTATCGAGCAGTACCTTTGATGTTTTGTCCAAAATAGGCTGAAAGAATGGAGTATATTCTTGTCGTGGGCTAAGTATTGGTACAGCACCACATTTCATTCGACGACGGGCACAACACCGTTTGAAGCTTTATACGGCAGACCGCCACCATTGATGCCTAGGTAAGAAATTGGGTCTTCGTTGGTTGATGAAATTGATGCACAGCTGCAGGAAAGAGATGAGTTTTTGGGAGAATTAAAACAACATCTTCAGGCAGCCAACAACAGAATGAAGCAGAGAGGAGACTTGAAGCTTCGCGAGATGGAATTTGCTGTTGGTGACTGGGTTTTTCTGCGACTCCAGCATTATCGCCAGAAATCTATCTTTCGGCGTTCATCCCAAAAACTAGCAAACCAGTTTTATGGGCCATTTCAAGTTGAACGACGTATCAGTCAAGTTGCATATCGTCTCAAATTACCCGAAGGTTCGCGTATCCATCCAGTGTTCTATGTCTCCTTACTTAAGAAACGTGTTGGTGATGATGAACCTCTTTCCATGAAACTACCACCGTTTCGTGAGAATGGGTTATTGCAATTGTCTCCGGATGAGCTTTTGTCAAAGAGGCAGGTACAGAGAGGGAACAAGTGGTTCACGGAGGTGTTGATAAAACGGACCAAGTTACCAATAGACGAAGCTACTTGGGAGGATCACGAGCAGATTCAGGGAAGTTTTCCTCAATTTCAAATGAACCTTGAGAACAACGTTCCTTTGGAGGGCGGGAGTATTAATAGGATACCAACAGAGGAACATGAGGACGACGTAGCTGGTCAAGATGCTGAGGTGGAAATAAAGAGGTCAAATCGGCAGAGAAAATCAAAAAAGAAGTATTCAGATTGACTAAGTCTTTTGTTTTACTTGTCTTACTTGTTCAAATAACGTGGACTACTCTTCCTCCTTATTTGTGGGAAGCAGTTCTCCATTTTTTATCGTTACCGTATTGTAAGGAGTCCATGACTCCATCTTTCTCTATTTAAATCTATGAAAAACCAAAAAAAAAAGGTAGATTATCTACCCAAAGAAAACCCTTGTGTTCTAGTTCTCAGCTTAACCAAGTTTAGAACTCTTGTTATCTATTGGTCTTGGCTTTGAGGGATTCAGAGTTCGGGACCTATCAGAACACTTCACGAAAGTTATTTTTTTCTTTTTTTGACTATGTTAGCTTATAGGAAGAACTCATATAATTAAACTAACTGGCAGATGAAAGATAACTATTCGAGTTATCGCATCTGTAAATACATTGTTTTGTTTTGGATTCTAAATATCTCTTCAATAAATTACGTTTGCGTCTTGATTTTTTTTTTTTTTTTTGCACTTGTTTATAGTCTCATTTCGCACTAGGGATGCTTAATCCCGATAAACCGATCCTGGAATAATTAATCCTAAATCTTCACTGTATCTTCATTGTTTCTATCTTCTGTTTGCAGGAGTTTCAAGTAATTTTAACTCAACGTACGAATGCTTCTGGCATGTTAGGAAGTAGTAACACTTTTGTAAGGTACGTGAATAGCTATTACAGTTACATTTAAAAAAGAGTGATTCCTGATCAGCTCTTTCTCGTCCATCTAGACGCCACCTGGAAATGAAAAAGAGGAAAATATGTCAATCCGAAAGTTCGAATTACAAAGAATTACATTCTCAAAGAAAAAAGTATATATATATATAGTATCAAAGAATAAAAAGATATATATATATATATATATATCTTTTGGGTTCTTGCAGATACATTTATTTTTGTGTTAAAAGTGATAAATAAGTGTTGTTTCATCGAGATTTTTGTTCGGGCTTTTCGGTTAAAATAATAACCTAATTAATTTAAATTTTTATTCGTGCTTTGGGGAGAAAAGATATATGCGGAATGCCTCATGTGATAGTTCGCCACGAAAATAGATTGAGTAGGAAAGTTATGATTTTCAGTTTTCAAACATTATAGAAAAAGATGCACTTGTGTCAACAAAAAAAAGAAAATTTGGTTGAATAAGTTTTACATTCATCCAGAAAAAAAAAAACATACACTAATTTCTTGGGTTAAAAATGACAAACATGGGTGTTTATTGTACGATTTAAGTTAAGTTTTTGAATTCACACCAAATAAAAAAAAGTTGAGTTTTTGAATTTTTTTTCAGTTTGGTTCAGATCGGATAGGTCTATCCGGATTATGCATCCCTAGAGAAAATTATAAAATTGACGTACCGTAATCTCTTGCTGTCTTACATTTGAAGCATTCGGCCCTGCTTGCGTAGTTATGAACTCCGCAACCGACCCTTGCACAAACCCAATCGCCAGATTTCCAGCCGGGAGGACAAGCTCCCGCATCATTCTCGTAAGCAACCATTTGAGCTCCATAGTACTGATCTGTATACTCGACTTTAATCATTCCACATCGATAGCAACTTGTGCGGCTGGCGTAATTGTGGCTCCTACAGTTCAATGCACCACAATACCAATCACCAGCCAAAACCTCAGTCCTGTTGTATAAGTACGTTGACACATCCACCCCTCCAAATTTGGGGTATCCACATTTCTGGCATGCCTCTCGTTTTTTGAAGTTTGCATGTTGGCACGCCCCACATAGCCAGTCTCCTCCAGTCCAGCTCATCTTTATTGATATATATCTAACCACCTGAAACGTATACTAGTAGTATTTAGCCAACATATCCAAAAGTAAAAATTGAAGTATGCAAAAAATCTTATCAGAGGAGGAGCTTTGATTTAAGAAGAAGGCCGAACCTGAGAAGACAAGAGACTGGTAAGCCAAATGAAGAGGTGAAATTGGTAGTTTGAGGAACATGGCTTTATATAAGCATTATAATGAGAATGTATATTTAGGTAGATGCTGATTCCATCAACTTTCTCTGCATTATGAGGATATAATAAGATATAAGACTATAAAAATTAATTCGGATGAATAAGCCTTATGGTGTCATGTAGTACTCAACCATTTCACGGTGGTTAAAAGACTCATTTTGGAGTTGTGGATAGGATTCGAGTAATCCTGTTGTGATTTCAATAACGGTTTTGTCAAACGATGAGGACGATTAGTTTGGATTCGGACTACTATTCGCGATTTTTTTTTTCTCTAAGAAGAATCTTGCGGTGGGAAGATTTTTTGAGAAATTATCATTAATATTGCCATGGTGTGTAATCTAATTTTCATAGGTTGCAATCTTTATGGATCATCTATTCATATAGGTTTGATTTCGTTTTATCATGTCATGGTTTTACGAAATATCTTTAGATGGACGTGTAAACATTAAACTTCAAAGGTTCAAAAACCAAAAAGAAACTTCAAAATTCAAACATTACGGTGAAGTAGACATATCGATACCCGTGAAGTAAACATTACGGTAAAATGTTAAAACTGTGTTTATGTGAAAGAGAAAAAGTCGTGAATAGGTTCAAAAAAAGTAAAAGTCGTGAATGATAATTAAGAGGGAAATCACAAGACCGACTGTTGATATGTGAATATCGATAAGGGGCAAAACAGTATTTTAGATCGGTAAACTCGGTTTTTATTAGATTGAATTGAGAGAATACAATTGAGTTCGGTTATTGAGTAAAGAATAACAAACTAAAACTTTATGAAACTAAGAATCTAAAGTGATGAGTTCTCAGTCTCTAAGTCTTCTTTGGAATATCTTGTGTTCTCTGGTATCGATTCATCTTCCTTTATATATATCCTCTGAGTCGGCCATCGAGTGCGTCTTCAGCGATATGAGACCGAGAGGACTTTCCTTTTCTCTCGGTCCTTTTCCTTTTCTCGCAGCAGTTTCTTTTTTCCATTGGGAAACTTTCGATTCTTGACCGAACTCGGGGAACTTCTCGGTTCCTTCGAGAAGCTTCTCGCCGACCTCGGCTTAATGGGCTGCGTTCGACCCAATACTTTACTCGGCCCAATCTTCCCGGTACATTCCTTCGTGAACCGGGCTTATGTTACGCCGATCTCGGTTTGTACTGGAGAAAACCGGGGTGCGGTTTTTACCTCCAACAGTTAGCCCCCCCTCAGTTCGATGAAAGGGAATGACTTTTAGTCAAACTTATTTGATTCAAAGTAAGTCACAAACCGAGCTCGGTAACCGCAATCGATTCGCATTCCCGGACGTTTCGCACCCTGTCTTCAATGAGGCGCGTGAATTCTGGGATTTTGCGAAAATCGAGGAACCACGATTCCCACTGTTTATAAGGGAAAAACTTCTTCTTGCATTCATTATTCTCGTTCAAGCATATATAAGGTACGCTGCTCTCCCTTCTCTCTAGATTTTGTTTCTCTCTCTAGTTTTCATTTGTAGTTCTCTCTCGTTTCTCCATCTCTCGCCGCCGCGATTTCTTGATTTTTCCGATCTATCTTCAAGTTTCCCGTTCGATCTTCAAATTCTCCGATCAATCTTCAATCTTTTCTGGTTAATCTTCAAACTGTTCTTCATTCTTCTCAGATCTCCTTTCCAATCTACTTTTCCGAACCCAAAATGTCTTCCAGCTCTTCAATCAATTCCTCTTCTAACCAAATCTTGCCGGAAGACCGTCGCGAGTCTTCTGAACCGAGCTCTTCTTCCTCGAACGCTCATTCCATGAACTCCTCCAACAAGGAAAGTAATCCTCCGTAGTTGGTTCGTAAAAACTCCAGATCGGCCGGTGCGAGCAGTAGCCGTTCTCGACCGCGAGTCGAAGCGACCGAACAACTGGCGACAGAGACTCGCGAAACGGAAGCTCGGATTGGGCCGACAAGAGGTCGAAGAGCCTGAAGAAGATAATCAGGAGGAGAACGCCACCGAGGCGGAAGTTGCCGAGGATAACCTTGAAGCAAGTGATCCACTCTTCGCCACCACTTCCAAAGCGAAAAGTCGTTCGTCCTCACAACGTGCCATCTTCTTCTCTTTCCACGAATGCCGTTCAAGCCATTCTTGAGGAGAACGGGCTTTCGGACAAGGTCATTTTTATAATACCGGAAGCTGAAGATCGGCCATGGGACGTACCTGAAGGCTTCCTCTGCATTTACGTGACGTACTTCACGCAGTGCAGACTCTCCCTTCCAATTCCCTCTCGTCTACTCGGGTACTGCAATCGGCGGGGCGTAGCTCTCACGCAAGTGATGCCTGCGTCGATAACGAACTATGTTGGTTTTGTTACTCTATGTGACGAGCTCGGCGAGGTTCCAACTAGTCGGCTCTTCGAAGACCTCTTCTCGGTTAACATCCACAAATCTAAGGAGTGGTTCTTTGCAGCGAACGCCAAGCCGAGAAAGAACCTCGTTACTGGGGTCAAACCCAGTAAATACAACAACTGGGAGTCTCAGTACTTTTACCTCGAGATGAACGATCTCTCCGTCAGCAACTCTGATATCCCAACTCAATCGGAGTGGAAGATTCCGATCGGTAGATTTAGATGATCTTATACTTAGTCGATTTTTGATTTCGTATCTTTTTAACTCTTTACGTTTCATTTTTGCAGGTCGTCATCTCCCGAGCATTATTCTCAACTCTGGACTCACTTCCGAATTTGAAACAGCCTTTAGTGAAGCCGGCAAACGTCGTTGGCCCGAAGTGTGGGAGGAGATTCTTCAGCGTCGAGCTAAGAAAGCAGGTTCGACTATCGAGTTCATTTTTGTTTTCCTATTTTGAGTTTCTTCCGAACTCTGCCTTATGCGTTTTACAGCTCCTGTTAAGGAACCGAAGCCGCTGAAGCCAAAGACTCGAGCTAAAAAACCTCGAGCTGCTCCAAGACGCAAAGCACCAAAACCGCAGGCTAAACGACCTCGAACTGCCAGGATGCTTTCGCTGGACGAGATCCCAACTCTGTTGGACGAAGAGGAGCCGAACGTCGCTGATCCGACCCCTGTCCCTGCTACCGAAGGGACCAATGAGCAACCGAAAGAGCTGCCGCCTGCTGCGAACTCGCCTGACCAAGCTGGTCAGAAGAAACTGAAGAAGAAGAAGTCCTCGAAGAAAACTAAGAGGATTGAAGACTCTTCTCGGGCGCAGGATGCACCCGCTGAGCTCAACCCACCGACGGCTATGGCGTCGGACCTCGCTCTTTCTCAGGATCGAGCTGAGGCTTCTCATTCTCGGAAGAGACAGGCTGAGGACCATACCGAAGACTCTCCAGGGCCAGAGCCGGCTAAGAGGGCTAAGACTGTTTTGATTATGATGAGGAGACTCCTTTTGAGGAGAACATCGATGCTTGCGCCGAACTCTATCACAAAATCTCTTCTCAGGTCCCGAGTCTGCCGGCAGTTCCCGAGCTCCGCTTCCCCAATATGTACAAAGGGATCGCACGTACAACTGTTGTGGTAACTTCCTGATTCCACTTCCTCATTTTATTATTTTCTTAAGTATGAGCTCTAACTCGTGTTTTATTTCGTGCAGCTCGCCAGTCAGACCAACAACTTGGTCGCGGCGTATGAAGTCGGGCTGTACGATGAACAGGTTAGGGTTGCCGAGCTACAGGAGAGGGTCTCCAAGGCGGAAGAACGTCTCGCCACCGAGCTCCAGATCAACGACTCTCTCCATACGGCTGTTGAATTGCTGAAGCAGGAGAGCTCAGAGCTAAAAGCGGTAAGAACCGAGCTGACCGAGGCTCAGACCTTGCTTTCTCGGGAATTCGAGAAGGACAAGGAACGGCTGCAAGGCGCCGAGCAAGGAGCGTTCATGCGACGGCCTGCGAACACTTGGAGAAGTTTATCTGCAGTTTGGATGACGTGGATCGAGCTCGTAAGCCTTACTTGGTGGTTAATCAGCTCACTGGAGTCCTCGGCTTTATCAAGCAACTCAAGAAGAAAGGCTTGTACGAGGTCCCGTGGTAGCTGGCATCGAGGCAAAGCATGCCAAGGCGTTTGAAGACTTTCGTTCAGTCGATGCTTGCGTTCTTACTGAAGAGGATAAGCGGATGTCCTGATCACGAATGCGAATTTGGATCGAATGAGGACATGCTGAACGCCGATCAAGCTGCAACCTCAAAGACCGCTTAGTCTTTTTCTGTTTCTTCTCTTTCTCGAACTCACTTGCCCTTTCATGGGTTACTTTATATGTAATATTTTATTTCCGAACCCTCGGTGGGTTCTTGAACTTATTCGCCTCTCGGAAGGCTTTTAATTATATGCTCGCTTGCTTTATTATTTTTTTTTATCTTAATGACTTAAAAAAAATCTTTCAAGTAGTAGATCGGTATTTAATTCGATTTTAAATTTATTCATTTGGTTTAGCGAATTGCGATAACACCTAAGTAGTAGATCGGAAACTAGTAGATGATGTTTGAACATAATTTCATCTTTTGATAGCAAATTGCGATAATTCGGCTTACGTTTTGCGAGTGTTGAGAACTCGGCTTACGGTGCGAATCTGAGGAGTTCGGCTTATTGTGCGAGCATTTGAGCTCGGCCTGGGGAACCCAAGTGAATCGTGTCATACTGGAAGAGTGAATTAATTTGAACTCTTGTAAGCGCACAAAACGAGTTCAAAGTTTTTCTAAGTCGAACCTAAGTATGCGAGATGTGCTCGGCTTATTGTTCTTGGTGACTTAGAAATTTAACTGCAGTACTGGCCCCGGCTTTTGATATGTGGTTTTACCACGGCACCATGTGGGTGCTTGCGAGACGGATCTCGGCTTTTAAAGTTTGCATTCATGTGGAATGCTATCGAACAACTGGCCAGGAAGTCGATGTAAGAACAAGGAGTTCGGTATTTTCCGAACTGGAACTTAGACGTTTTTTGACTTAATAAAACTTTATTGATGTTATAGCTGGACTCGATAACGAGCTGCCTACGTACCCTTTAAAGGGATCAAGCCATTCGTTGTTCTAAGTACAAAAGTGTTTTTTGCTCCGACTAAGTAGTTCGGAGGCTTTTTTTTTTTTTTATCGAAGCTCGTAACGAACTAGTAGTAGTATCGTTTGAGATGCATTGTGTTCCAGGATCGCGGGATCGGAGTTCCGTCTAACTTCATCAGTTGATAAACGCCGGGTTTAACAACCTTCATCACTTGGTATGGGCCTTCCCAGTTCGCGCCGAGTTTTCCTGCGTTCTTTTCTTCTTTGTTTTGATAGACCTTGCGAAGTACGAGATCGCCATCTTCAAAGTGACGGCCTTTGACCTTCTTGCTATAGTAATGAGCTTCCAGTTGTTGGTAGTTTTGTATCCGGAGTAACGCTCGTTCGCGATGTTTTTCGACTAAGTCGATTGTGTCGAGCATCATGTCGTTATTCGCGTCGGGTTGCTGGGTGAGCATGGTTCGGCGAATACTTGGGACGTTGAGTTCGGCTGGACACATAGCTTCTGTACCATATGCAAGGAAGAATGGTGATTGACCGGTCGAACGTCGTGGTGTAGTTCGGTGAGACCACAAGACACCATCGAGTTCGTCCGCCCAAGTTCCCTTAGCGGTATCGAGTCGCTTCTTCAGACCATCGATAATGGTTTTGTTCGTGGCTTCGGCTTGCCCGTTTCCTTGTGGGTATCGCGGGGTAGAGAAACTTAGTCTGATTTTTTACTTGGCGCAAAAATCTGTGAAAATTATCGAAGTGAACTGGGTGCCGTTGTCCGTAACGATCTCGTACGGGACTCCGTGTTGGCAGATGATAAATTTCCAGACGAACTTCTTGACATCGATTCCATGAATCTCGGGGTATGCCTCGGCTTCGACCCATTTGGTGAAGTAGTCCGTGACGACCAGAACGTATTGCTTCTGAGTCGTAGATCGGCGAAAAGGACCGATGATGTCCATTGCCCAGCGCATGAAAGGATATGGTGCGGTCGAGGTCATCAAGAGCTTGGTAGGAAGGTTGATCATCAGGCCATGACGTTGGCACTTCTCGTAGCGTGCTGTATACTTTTCGCAGTCAGAAAGCATAGTAGGCCAATAATAGCCAGCTTTTTTGATCTTGAATGCCAAAGACCGAGCTCCAGAGTGATTTCCTCCTTCTCCTTCATGAACTTTCTGCATTACTTCCATGATGTCGTTGCCGTGAACACAAGTAAAGAGTACACCGGACGCATCCCATCTGAGGAGAGTGCCCTTAATGACCACGTACCGAGCTGCACGCGCCTTGAGGCGCTGAGCTGCCCATTTATCTGCGGGGACCGTTCCATCTCCAATGTAGCCCACAATTTCTAAGGTCCAATCTTCAGGCTCATCTTCACCTTCGGCTTCGATATCGATTGGAACGTGTTGACCTTCGGACTCGTCTTCGAGATCGGATTCGTTATCAGGTTGTTCGTCCATCTTGGTGTTGAGATCGGTGACGACCTCTCTGGGTTTTGTTTTCAGGGTTAGGGGTGGAGCGAGATTGGGTTGGGCTTCGTAATCACGGCGTCTTGTAATGATGTTGCAGTTCGGACCAGGCTCAATACTTGGTCGTTCGATTGCTGCGATTGGGATAGTTCGCCGAAGATCAGGATCGGAATTAGTCGCGAGAGCGGCTAAGGCGTCGGCGGTTGCGTTCTCATCACGAGGTATCTTTGTAAGCTCGAATGTTGAGAACTCCGAAGCAACATCCTTAAGGACTTTGAGGTATGCGTCCATGCGATCGTTCTTGGCCTCGTATTCGCCGTGAAATTGGTTAGCCACACGCTGAGAGTCGCAGTAGGCGTGTATGTGTTCGGCACCGATACTTTTAGCAAGTCGTAGCCCAGCAATCAATGCTTCGTATTTGGCTTCGTTGTTGGACGCCGGGAAGCCAAGGCGGAATGATTGTTCGATAACCTCTCCTTCGGGGGATTTGAAACGAATCCCGACGCCGGATCCTTTATGGGATGAGGAGCCATCGGCGTGGAGAATCCAAGGTTGTACGACAGGATTAACTTCGACGAGCTCAGGTGGGAGCTCGACCAAGAAATCCGCCAGGACTTGAGACTTTGTTTCAGTTCTTCCTCGGTATTCAATGTCATACTCGCTAAGTTCAATGGCCCACTTGGCGAGTCTTCCGGATTGACTTGGGCTATGGAGGAAAGTGCGGAGAGGGTAGTCAGTTAGGACTACGATCGAGTGAGATTGGAAATACGAGCGTAACTTCCTCGCAGAAATAACCACGGCAAAGGCGAATTTCTCCAAGGTCGGGTAGCGATACTCTGACCCATCAAGGGATTTGCTTGTGTAGAAAATTGGCTTCTGCTCGCCACGATCTTCTCAAACAAGAACACTGCTGACCACGTACTACAAAATTGCGATGTAGAGGTAAAGTGTCTCGCCGGTTTCTGGTTTGGATAAGACTGGTGGCGTAAACAATTATTTCTTTAGCTCGGCAAAAGCTTCTTCGCACTTCTGATTCCATTCGAGATGTTTGTTACCGCGGAGCAGTTGGTAGAAAGGCAAGCACTTGTCTGTCGATCTGGATATAAACCGATTAAGTGCTGCAATGCGTCCAGTGAGTCGTTGAACTTCGCGTTTGGTTGTCGGAGATGGGAGCTCGAGTATAGCTGCAATCTGTTTCGGATTAGCTTCAATGCCTTGCAGTGTGACTATGTATACGAGGAACTCTCCAGACGTTACACCGAACGTGCACTTAGTGGGATTAAGCTTCATGCCATACTGGTCTAAAATATCAAAGCAGGTGCGAAGATAACCGACGTGATCGGAAGCGACGAGTGATTTCACGAGCATATCGTCAATGTAAACTTCCATAGTTCGCCCGAGCTGGCTTGCGAACATCCGGTTCACCAGTCGTTGGTACGTTGCTCCAGTATTCTTCAGACCAAAGGGCATGACCTTATAGCAGTATATGCCGCGGTCTGTGATGAACGATGTCTTTTCCCGATCTTGCAGATGCATAAGAATCTGATTATATCCGGAGAATACGTCCATAAACGAGAGTAGTTCGTTTCCGGCAGTCGCTTCCACAAAGTGGTCGATATGAGGCAAAGGAAAACTATCTTTCAGACATGCCTTATTGAGATCGGTAAAGTCGACGCAGATCCTCCATTTACCATTCTTCTTCCTGACGACTACGGGGTTTGCTAGCCAATCAGGATATTTGACTTCGGTTATGGATCCTGCTTTGAGCAACCACTAGACCTCATCGTTGACGGCCTGTGCCTTCTCTGGTCCGAACTTTCGGCGTTTCTGCTTGATTGGCTTATACGTCGGATCGATGTTGAGCTCATGACACGCGATCTGTCGATCGATCCCGGGCATATCTTCGACCGACCAAGCAAAGGTTGACGAATGCTGTTTCAGAAAGTTAATGAGTGGATCACGGATGCTTGAGTCGAGTTCAGCACCGATTCCGACTTGACGTTCTGGCCTTAATTTGTCGATGCAAACTTGAACGATCGACTCCTGCTTAGGCTTTGTCTGCTGGACGACGAGCTCGTTCGTCGGTCCTAACGAACTGATGACACAAGCTTGGTTGGCCGAACAAAGTTTGCACTCGTTTATGTAACATGATCGAGCGACGGCTTGGTTTCCTCGGAGAGTGTAGACACCGTCGGGAGTTGGGAACTTCAAGCATTGATGATACATTGAGGCAACCGCCTTCATTGCGTGTAACCAAGGCGTACCGAAAATGGCGTTGTAGATTGCCGGTTTGTCGAGGATGAGGAACTGAATAATCTTTGCGACTCCACCGAGGTAGATCGGGATGTTGACCATGCCCACCGTCTTGCAACGTTCTCCGTCGAAACCTGTAAGTGGCTCGATAAAAGGCTCAATCTCATCTGACGGTAAATCGAGCTGGTCAAGTGCTTCCTTGAAAATAATATTGACCGAACTGCCGGTATCGACCTGAATGCGACTAACTTCGACGTAGTCGAGAAGTAGTTCGACAACGAGTGCGTCGTTGTGTGGTTTATGTAGCCCGATTGTGTCGGCCTCAGTAAATACCAAAGGCGTTCCCTTTGGCGGATCGTGCGGGACTTTGGGAGCATGGTTCTACTGTATTGTTTGATAGCTCGAACCGAATAGCTGCAAGCTTCGATGGCCCCCATTATCATGTTGACGCATTTCCTTGCTTTGGGAGCATGGTTCTCTTGTGCTCGGTCGTCCCGATTGCGTTTCTGTTGTTCGGGCAGAGCAGGCGGATTCGGTGGCGGTGGTGGTAACACCAGTAAAGCTGGTAACGTCAGTAAAGCTGGTGGAGTTGGTGGATCCTTAGTGATGGTGTTCTCGAGCTGTGCGTTATTTGGTCGAGGCATGTTTGAACGACGGAGATCGTCTATCGAGATTTGCCCACTGTTCCTAGGCGTGTTTGAGCGACGGAGATCGTCAACCGAGATTGGCCCCTTTCGGTATCGGCCGAGTAGATATTCTCGCAGGTGTCTGCACTCTTCGGTGTTATGTCCTCTACGATTGTGGAATTCGCAGAATAAGGACTCGTCCTGATCTTCTTCACCTCTGACCCATTTATTGTTCCATTGTTTGGTTGGTTGCTGGATCGCATTAGCGTAGAACTTCTTACGATTCTCGTACCCTCTGCCGTATCCTGACTGTGGTTCGTTAGTTGTTGCTTTCAAGCGTTCGGGTTGCTTTGTCGAATAACTTTGTTCATAAGCGGCTTCCTCTTCTTCTTCGGCGATATAAGTATTAGCTCGGTGTAGTGCATTTTCTAGCGTCTGTGGAGGGTTATGCGTGATCGCGCTTCAGAAGCTAGTCTTAATCCGAGCTCCTTTCTGAAGGCATAAGAGGGCGGCTTCATCGCTGATCGTACAATTAGCGAAAATTGTCTTAAAGCGCTGGATGAACTCGCGCAGGCTCTCGCTTGCTCCTTGGGCTATTTGCCGGAGCTCGGAGTTCTTGGTGTTCTGCCCGATGAACATGGAGAAGTGTTTGACGAAGGCCGTCGTCAACTCCTTATAGTTATCAATTGAGTTGGCCTCGAGTCGCGAGAACCAGTCGAGAGCTACTCCTCCCAGACTTTCCACAAACAGTTGGCACTGAACTGCATGTCTCTCCTCGACGGATTTGAACTGGTATTGATTCATGCAGATGCCGAATGATGTCAAAAAGTGCCGGGGGTCAGTATTGCCTTCATAGATCTTTATTTTCAGTTCTCCATGTGTTTGACCGGCGTTCCTGCTATGCGCGGTGTGAAGGATGTTTTCTGTGTTTCCTGAATGACGCGCTCGATCTCCGGAGCCGCGCTTGTTGCTTGATGTATTTTTGAAGTGATCTCGCGAAGTTGCGCCTTCATTGCTTCGAACTCGGCGTCGCGACTTAGGTCCGACGTTGGTGCGTTTGCTGATTCGACTGCGGCAGACCTCATAGTTCCGGCTGGGTCTCCATCAGTGTTGAGGTCGTCAATAATGTTCCGAAACTCGAAGAGGAGTTCGTGCTTGACTGAGCTCGGCGATTTGCGCTGCCATCTGACTGAAACGTTCCTCGCTCCTTTTGTTAATGGCCTCAAATTGGGCGTTGAACACTTGGAGTAGCAATACAGTTCCATAACCTCCTACGGCTGCGGGGGTTTGGCCGGCTTCAGTCCCAGCGTTTTCCCCAGGAATTCCTCCTCCCTGCTCCGTTGGGTTTCGGACGGTAGCGTTCTCTCCACCGAGAGGGTTTTCTTCCTCGTGAATGTTGGCTTGATCCGTCATTGCTGATTTGATCTATCCGAAGTTTGATCTAAAACTGAAAATTCTGTTTAGTCCCCCTACCTGGCGCGCCAATTGTTGATATGTGAATATCGACAAGGGGCAAAACAGTATTTTAGATCGCTAAACTCGGTTTTTATTAGATTGAATCGAGAGAATAACGAACTAAGACTTTATGAAACTAAGAATCTAAAGTGATGAGTTCTCAGTCTCTAAGTCTTCTCTGGAATATCTTGTGTTCTCTGGTGTCGATTCATCTTCCTTTATATATATCCTCTGAGTCGGTCATCGAGTGCGTCTTCAGCGATATGGGACCGAGAGGACTTTTCTTTTCTCTCGGTTCTTTTCCTTTTCTCGCAGCAGTTTCCTTTTTCCATTGGAAAACTTTCCATTCTTGACCGAACTCGGGGAACTTCTCGGTTCCTTCGAGAAGTTTCTCGCCGACCTCGGCTTAATGGATTACGTTCGGCTCAATACTTTACTCGGCCCAATCTTCCCTGTACATTCCTTTATGAACCGGGTTTATATTACGCCGATCTCGGTTTTACCGGAGAAAACCGGGGTGCGGTTTTCACCTCCAACAGTGACTTTGAGGCTTGAAGTGATTCTCAGTTGCATTATTGTGGGTAAAAGAGAAGTTGATGAAGGGTATTATTCTCTTCTGTTGCCCCCCAATAACCATTTGTTCCAATTCTGTCCTTAATTCTTGTTCCTTCATACGTAGCTCCTTATTGGATTTCGACATCTTTTATATATCTTTGATCAAGTTATACCGTAAACATTAGCATTTATATGGAAAATAGAAGCATTTGCATGAGAACCCAGGAGAAGAGAAATAGTGGGAAAATAATTTTCTTGAACAATTTTGTTTTATGTGTCATTTGGTATTATCATTTTTTCAATACAAGCTAAAGTTATTTTTTAACTATTTCATGGATCCAGTCCGGATCCGGATTCTTGCAGATATCTTAATTTTTGGATGGATTTGAATGCCAATAGTTGTTTCTCAGACTCAACGTAGTCGAATTAATATCCTAAAAATTTTTTATTTTTTATGTGTCTACCTCTACAGGACAATCATCTAATCATATATTCTCTTATCTTAGTATATAAAATAAAATATTTTAAAATTAATAACTCACCGGATGCGACATATAATAATTATCACAAGATCAAATTACCAATTAGATTTTAATACATAATAGATTAATAATAAATAAAAAATTGTTGGAGTCATCTTTTGGCTAATAAAAATGATGAGTACATAAAATGAATAATAGTTGATGTAACGTATTACTTTTTAATATTCAAGCAACATGAAGTATAGGACAATGCATAGCCACACATCCAAATTAACTTAGTACACTAATAACTATATAAATAGTTGATAGAGCATGGTCACACATCCGAACAAACATGGTCATATGGCTAACAGTACTATAACTATCAATTTTTTTTTTGATACGGTACACTATTCAATTACCACTAGCGTTGATCTCAAAAATTAATCGAATAAGTTCTAAACCAAAAGCATTTACCGACAAAAAGCAAAAGCATTCAGATCAAAACTGACCCAGTTTTAACCAATCGACCTATTTGTAACCAACCCATCCAAATGTGATCCAATTAACAATGACTGAGCCCAAAAGAAAAATACAAAACTTAAATGTATCACATTCTTTTTTAAGATAAATATTTATTTTATCAGAAATATTAATTCTAAATTTATATATTATTTATTTTCACGTGTAATTTAAAAAAAAAATTATTTCTCTATAGAATATAAAAATATCTTATTATAAATTTGCATATATTCTGGTTATAATCAAATTGTATATAAACTGTAATTTGTATTGTTTAATTTATGAAAATGAGATTTGTTTGCAACAAATTGGTGGAATCTTTAGACAAATAATTGAAAGACCATTTAAGTGATTTTCTTATATTTCCTTCGTATATAAAATTTCTAGTTTCTTATATGCTTGTAATTAGTTGACCATATCGTAACACTTTTTTTTTACCATTAATAATGTGTTCAAGTAAATATCTAGTTAAATGTAAATTCAAGATAAAGAAACATATTTTTTTGGTCGTCCAAGATAAAAAAAACATTTAGGAAACGGAAAATAGAAAAGAAAAATAAAACATATATCTGACTTCTTATCCAAAAAGAAAAAAATAGATGAGACTCCCCCGGGTGTAATCACTTATATTGTCTTAGGGACCATATGGGGCAGCCATAACGCGAACAGTATTAAAGTGTTATAAAACTATATATACTAAATTCACTTAGAATTTATTCTTTATTATAATGCCAAATTATTCCTTTAACACTTTTATTCTTTTTCTTCAATAATTCAAAAACGATCATGCCAAGATTCACTGAATTATGCATGTCTACGTTCATTCTCTCCCTACATGAATCGGTTCAAATTAAGTTTTGATAAATTTTACCATTTCGAACATGATTTTTCACGTTATCCTAAATTGTGCGATTTTTAATTTGTCGGCGACGTCAACATTCACTTGACATTCTCAGATCGGAAAGAGTAAAATTAATTAATCCGGCTCACATATATACTTTTATCTGATTCTTCTTCTTACATGCATAATTGTGTTCATCAAACAATAATGGGTAATTGGTTATGTTTACGAACAAAAAAAATATATTACAATTTCTTACTTACCGACATCTCATATTTAAATTTATAATTTATGGATATAGCTAAAAATCGACATCATATCGAAGTTATGAAGCCACATCTCTCAAGTAAAATTTAGTTCTTATATTATCTTCGTCTTACAAATTGTTAATTATTATTAAACACGCAAAAATTATTGGTAACAACTAAAAATCCCAAAAACAATTATATCCATACTCGGAAGTGTATTGAAAATGAGTTGTCAAGATATCGTACATCTAACTTATCGTTTTGGGTGATATAATCTTTCTGTCCGAAAACATTTGCCTCTTTCCATATGGGAATCGAACTCTGACTCATAACCTTTGGAAGGCATGAACACTCGTTACTAGTCCAAGACTCACTTGGTCATCCACCAAATATTACTTTCGGTCAATATTTTATATTTAGTTGTAAGAATACGATTACCTAAACTATGTATCGTCGATAGCAAATCAATTAAAAAATAACTCTTTACATCACTTTTTCAATAGACAGAGTATTAGATCATTGTCATAGTAATAACCGAAAAGGGTTACTTTTAGAAGCGAATGTTGTTACTAAAGCAAATTGAGTTGCGGCGAGATGAAGCTGTGTGCGCTTCTTCAGTCAGTTGTTCTTTGTTCTTTTTATATATGTTTCTTAGATGAGAAGCAGCCACACATTTTATATAATAGATTGACAATTTTAAGATGACAAACCCCAATGGAATCCTTAACCCTTGAGTATGACCCGCGTACAAAGGATTTGATTCTTGTAAATTTATATTAAATTTTTTCATGACTATTTTATGAGTGAGATATCAATGCTGGATCCATAATAAGGAGGGTGCTGAAATAAGTTGCCAAAAAAGAAAATACTATACTTATTTAGTACTAATTTTTTTTATGAAACTCTATTTAATTAGGAATTGTCTTATAGTTAAAATATAAGCAAGAACAAAATACGGTGGATATTAGTTAAAGTTTTGGTCGTGTAACATTTGGGTTTTCATCCACATTCATCATACACAAAATAAAAAGAAACAAGAAAGTAAGAATGGTTTATAGAGTGATGGCAAGATTCTAGCGTGTTGACACCGAGGAGATTCGATAAGAAAGAATCAAAATCAATACACGAGATGTGTCACAAATTGCATATATTCCCAGATGGACTGACTATTACATCAATCTTCTTAACTAGTGTATTCCATTGGTCGTGACTTCTGCGTAGTTATATTTATTTTTGATTTCTCTTGTCTCATAGACAATGTAGCATAATGTATAATCGAACACTGTTAGGCCCGTTAAAAAAAATAAAATAATAATAGAACATTGTTTTTCGTTAATATTTAATTTATATGAATATTCCTTAATGATACGTTGCTTCTGTTGAATATTCATCTTTTACAGATATATATATTAGATTAGACTCCTCGTAATACCCAATAAAAAATAATTAGATTTGAAAATTGATAAACTACGTAAATCTGTATAATTAGATATTAAATTAAGATCCCGTTAAGTTTTTCAAATTTAAGTATGATTCGCAGTAAAATAACTAAAAATTGATATATATATATATATATATATAATCCGTTAATCTGATAAACAACCAATAATACAGTCTAAAAATATGTTCTTTATTACTTTATACTTTCTGTTTCTCATTTTTGATTCTAATAAATTATTTTAAAATTTACAACACGCATGATTATAATCTTTATAATGTTATTATATAAAAAAAATTGACTCAAAGTTAGTAACTCGCAAAATTATTACATATATACATGTATCAAGTTAAACAAACAAATTTAACATGTACCATAAAATTAAAAAAAAAAAAACAATATTAAAATAGAAAAAAGCAAAAAAATAATAAAAAATTAAGTTTATATAAGAAAACCCAATAATTCTGTTTAGAATGAGGAAATAAAATAATAACTTGTAATCACAAAAACTAAAGTTTTAGAAAAAGAAAAAACAAGGGAGGATTACTAAAAATATGCCACAATTTGAATCTAAATGCAAAAGTATACCCCAAATTCAACCTATTGCAAAAATAGGTCAGAGGGGTAGAGAAATTACTATTATCTCCTACATGAGTAAACAAAAAAACAAATGTCTCAGTTACGATTTTAACCTTGCAAAGTCTGCAAATATTAATGAAGTCTTCTCCGTAGACTTATAAAGAAGTCTGCAATTTAAACTGAAATTTGTTTCTATAAATAAAATGTCAACAAGTATGATCTATATAAATTAGAATTTAATAAAAATGAATCATTTTAAACCATCTAAGATAAAAATCAAAAGTGAATAATTCTAATCTAGGGCTGCAGACTTCTTTATAAGTCTGCTATATTATTAAATCTTATATTTAAATTTTAAAATTATATAAAAATAATTTAAACTGAAATTTGTTTCTATAAATCAAATGTCAACAAGTATGATCTATATAAATTAGTATTTAATAAAAATAAATCATTTTAAACCAGCTAAGATAAACAGCAAATGTAAATAATTCTAAACTAGGGTTGCAGACTTCTTTATAATTTATAAGTCTGCTGAGCAGACTGTAAAGAAGTCTACTATAAATGTAAACTATATATTTTAATTTTAAAATTATATAAAAAAATTGTGAGCGGAAATTTGTTTTCAAAAATCATATATAAGCAATTATGAGGTTTATAAACAAAAATATAATATAACCGAATCAATTTAGAACAAAAAATATAAACTTACTCAAAATGGGGTTTAATTTTGGGTTTGCAGACTACGGATCGAAGTCTTTTTAAACCGGAACCGAAATAATTAACCTAACCAAAATTTTTTTAACATAGTATATAAAGAAACTTACCAGTCGTTACCATAAATAAAAAACCCTAAATCACTGTAAAATGGCGCTGCACCCTGGTCTCTCTCGCCGCGACTCTCTCTCGCAGTAAGTTTTTCCCGGTGCTCCCCATTTATTCTATTCCCCTTCCATCAATTGAACTATTATATGGTTTCTGATGCAGATATCCGGCGGCGTCTTCATCCTCCTCTCGGCATTTTTCAGCTTGTAAGCCTTATTACTCACCCTCCTACTACATCTCTTCTTAATTATTTCTGATGCATATGTTGTTTCATATATCTCACTAGATATATTGTTGCTGCAGATCTCAGCCGGCGTCTTCATCGTTCTTATTTCTCTCTCCAGATCTGTGAATTCTTCACCATTACATTCGCTGTTTAGTCCGTATCTTATTGTTTACTTCTTTGTCCTTTAAAATTTGTCCTTTAAAATTTTTCCTTTTGTCCTTTTGCTTTACTATATTTTTTCACAGATCTAAGCCCAATACCGTGAGCAAGTAAGTAAAAATATTTTTTTATTACAAGATATACATTTTTTTGTTATTTTGTTGTTTAACAAGTAAGAAATACTTGTTTGGAAAGTTTGTTTTTGTTATTTTGTTTTTTAGCTGCAAAGTTATTATTTTTTATTTTTATTAGTTGTTGTTTTCATGTCATTTTGTCCTTTAGTTTAAAGTCTATATATAATTTTTCCAAAAGCATGCATTTCTTACATAAAAAATCATTTTAGCTGGAATGGGTCAATACAGCTACACTCAACCTTCAAGCAGCTCGGGAGAATGTATGAGTTCGACTGCTCGACGTCGATCTGGTGGAAATTTTGGATTTCCTATCCGTTGTTACTGCGGTTTGGTGCCAGTGCTCCAGACATCTTCCACAGACCTGAATCCAGGTAGAAGGTTCTACGGATGCCGTAATAATGAGGTAATAAGCCGTTTCCTGTATTGGTTTGTGAGAGTTTGTTGTGTTGAATAGTTATGTTTGTAATTGTTTCCCTTTGTGATGGTTTGTGATGGGTTCTGAGTGTTTGTATAGGATGGTGGCTACCATATATGCAAGTGGTGGGATGAAGCTATGACCGAGGAGTTTCAAGAGCTTAGTTTGGTTGTGGATCAACACGCAGACTCCATTCGTTACTTCAAAATTGGTGATTGCAAAGCTGTACATAATTGTATTGATAAGCCAGCAATGGAGGCAATGCGTCGCAGGATCATGAGCTTGGATGCAGATATAGCACAACTAAGGGACCAACTTTTGGAGTCACGTTTGGGAGGCTTGAAGTTGAATCATGCGATGGTGGCTGGTGCAATCCTGATTGTTGTTATTGTCTTTCTTGGTGTTTGTTTAACTAGATCGTAGTTGTTCTCGAAAGAGAATATGTATGAACAAATGTTTAATTATGTAAACTATGTTTCTGACATATTTGTCGACTAGCATACTTATTAGGCAGACTTCTTATGCAGACTTAATAAGCAGATTTCTTATGCAGACTTAATACGTAGAATGAATTCACTGACAGTTTTAAAATTATATTGCAAACCAGCTATACCAATTTAAGGCTAAACCAATTGCGTTTAAAAAAAACAGTACGATAAACCAAATCTAATCGATGCTACTGGATCGAATTGAACTGGTACGACAGTTATTGAACCGGTACGACGGTTAAATAGATTTCTACGGACATATATAAGCGTTTCTAACACTGTATTAACACAACATCGGTAAAAAAAAAACTACCGAGTATTGTAAAATTTATCTCTGCAGTATTGCCGGTTTTTACTGTACATCCGTTTACCGTTTAAGGTAAGTCGAAATTAATTCCGACTTCTCTTTTGGATCGAAGTCTGTGTTTTGCATAAACCCTAATCCCCTTCGCTTTCTATTCCAGATCTGGTGTCGCCGCCGTTCGTAACTGTTCATTTCCGCCGTTGGTTGTGGAAAGGTATTTGGCTGCACTAATTTCGTATAATTTGTTCATAAATATCTTTAAGGGTTCCAAGTTCCTAGTCGTTTGGGTTTCTACACTGGTTTTTTCTAAAAATCGGACAACAACGAGTAGATATATGTTCCAAAGTCGGACAAAAATCAAACACCCGTTTTCCAAGTTTCTAGTTCCTATGTTATAGATATTTGTTCTTGTTTTTATTTATTATACCAGATTTTGTATAGTGTTAGGCGAACTATTTTGGTAGTATTATCTGGTAAAACGGAGTTAAAAACGGTTTGTGTTTTTTTAGAGAACTTTGTCGGCGGCTAGTTTTTTGGCAACTGTCTTAATTACGCTATTAGGGCTACAGACTTCAATTGCAGACTTAGTTGGTTGACTTCGTGTGTAGACTTCTTTGTGAGACTTCGTAAATAGACTTCTTTTAAGGCTTCTATTTTGAATATTTCTCTCAATCTGTTTTGCAGACGTCAGTTAAGCTAATGGAAAACCCAGAATTCCCCCCGCGTCTCTTCACAAAAGGCAATGAGCCGTATCCTCTGAAAAGCTAGGATACTATAGCGGTGAGACAAAGCTGATGACTGCACTCGAGGAAGCACTAACACAAGATGAGTGGGAAGAGATAATGAGCTATAGACTGGGAGTGTTCTTGAAGTTCAGTCAGCTGGATTTTGGCTGGACATCTAGACTGGTGCATTACATTCTCGGCATGCAGCTAGTTTGCAAGAAAAAAAATTTGAGATTGGAGCCTCATAGGTTTATTCCCGATCCGTTTTTCTTTGAATGAGTTCAAACATATTACTGGCTTGAATTGCAAGTACGTGGACAATCTCGAGGATTCGGTGGTTGAGGTAACTGAGGAGATGCAAGATTTATGGGAGCGATTGGGAGTCATTCAGGATTTGGACCCGAGCACTGAAGATTTGATAAAAGCTTGTAAGGAATGCCGGTCGTGGTCTTCCGAGGATCGGTTGAGGCTGGGATACCTTAGTATTTATGCTAGTTACATTGAAGCACGAAAACCATCTTCAGCTACTCGGGTTAGGTTGGCAAGGCTTGAGATGGATTTATATGTGTTTAAAAACTACCCTTGGGGAAGAGTGGCCTTTAAACACCTGATGCGGTCGGTGAAGGAGAAAGAAATTTGGAAGTCGTCGTACACTATTGAAGGGTTTGTTCAAGTACTACAAGTCTGAGTTTACTTTGCTCTTTCCGACTTTGCTGCTAAATTTGGTGAACCACTCCCAAACGACCCCGAGGTACCGCTGATTGATATGTCTATATTTTACATCATTTAGATTGCATTATAGAGTCCTCATCATGTGTTTTCTCATGTAAATTGAGTCTTTAGGCGTCAAAATAGGACTTAGGGCTTGCATTAGGTCCCAAAGAGTTTTGCATGTTTTGAAGTCCTTATTAGGAGCCTTGGAGACCAATTGGAGCCTAAGAAGAGGAACAGGAAAGAAAACGGTGAAGAAAAGGGTCAAAAATGATGAAAACCGCTTGGAGGAATTTCTCGGCCAAATCTCGTACCGGCTGGTTGGAAACCTCGACAAAAATGTTTACCGGATGCTCATTACCGGCCAAAAACCTTACTGATCGGCCAGAATCGAGTATCGAGTGCAAAAATACCACGGGACAAGTTTTTGACCGAGGCAAGGATTTTTACGACCAAAAAGCTTACCGCGGTACACAGCCCTCGGCCATTTTCCTTACCGTGGGAAGGTTTTTACGACCAAAAGTTGCCCTTGCCCGCGCAATTCAGAAATCAGCAATCCGGGGAACCTTCCGGTCCGAATCAGTTGGCGGGGTCTTCACCAAAGTTGGAGATAATCAAGCAAAGATTCCAGAACAGTTGGAATAATCCAATTCTGACCAGTGGAGAGAAAGATATGGCTTCCGGAGCGTTCACCAGCCTTGCGCGTACCCGAGAACTGTACGGCGAACTTCAAAGATCATGGCGGACGGAGCCTTTCCTGTCCGAACCAGCTTACCCGGTCTTCATCAAAGTTCGAGATCCATGGAAGATATTCTCAGAGCATTTGGAATCGCTCAATTCGGAGCAAAGGTTTGGAAGATAGGGTCTCCGGAGTTCACATCGGTCTAAAAGTCTATTTTCCGGTAATTTCAATGCGGCGCAAAGATATGAAATCCAGGAAGCCTTCCGCTCCCCAAGGTCCGATGGTTTCTCCACCAAAGTTCGAGCTTATTGAGTCATCTTTACTGTGGAACTGGTCCCAGAGCAATTGGAGTCGTGTGCTGAAAGTTATCGCTTCCGGAAGGTGACATGGTCGATACAAGCCTAAAATGAGTTGCGATACGCGCTAAGTGTCTTCACAAGCCTCAGTATCTTTACCTTGACATCACTCAAGTCGAGGCTCATATCTTGGAAGTATTTTGGACCAGACCTCGTCCCAAAGCCTTGGCATGATTAGATCGAGGCATGCATACGTAAAAACTGAAGCTGAAAACGACTAAGTGTTGAGAGTACACCTCGGTGTAATGACCTCGGCGTGCATGCCGGACTGTGTTCTCCCAAGCACCTCGACATCATGACCCCTCGAAATTTTATCCCGAGGTCCCTTGTCACGAACCCAGAATCAAGAACAGAGTAGCTCAAGAACACACATGTGAGGATGGATCAAAGACTAGGGTTCATGCATGTTCTTGACGTGTTCTTCATGAGATCTTCATCCGGATCCTGACTCACGTGCACACCTCGGCATGAAGACCTCGGCTTCACTTTCCGACACACCATGGCACTCACCCATCAACCCAAGAGGGCGGTTCAGTACCCGGTTTGTTCCGGGCTGACCCGCGACACTTTCCCTTTGCTATAAATACATTTTGAGACTAAAAACCTAGTTATCTTATCTCTTACCTGTTTTTAGCTTTAAGAACTTGCCTCCTTTGTGAAAACCAGATTAATCTAATCCGATATCTTGTTTTTACGTCTGAATCTTGTTCTTTCTTTACTCTTCTTTTATTATCAGCATTAAACTCCTAATCATGACCAGCTACACGTCTTGCAAAGGACTTAGTGAGCTCGTTATGATCAGTGAGTAGTCGTTTAAGCGACTTTAGATAAGTAGATTAGGGTGCTTTCAAGGTGGATTAATGGGTTTAGGTGTATAGTCTTGTATGTTTCATTCCTTAACCGACGAGATCTCTAGGCTGGATCCAAGCACATCACTTGAGGTTCAGATCTGAGACATATCTCGCATCAAAAGTGTTTGTAGAAATGTCTGAACCACTCGGTTAAGGGTTTAAGAGTCTTTCATCGCGAGGGTGATAGTTTGTTCTCTTAAATGACATATTTGAACTGAATCTTATTGCTGATTGATTCGTGCTTCTAAAAAGATATTTTGGTATGAAGGAGGATCAGTTTAGATGTTTAATACTTTCATGAGAAGATTAACATGCCTTGAGTTCAAAGTTAAATGAAACCGCTTGATAAAATGATTCATTAGCCCATCAGTTTAGCTTGGAAGCACCCGAGTCGATTATCTTGTCTAAAGTCTCTTCCTTTATTGCATATTATCATCATCTGAATCACCTGTTTGTTGTTTGCATCTTGCTTAGTTTAAATCTCTACTTTTTATTTACTTTTATTGCTTATTTGCCTGATTATCTTAGTCACCAAACTTTTACCTTCTTGTCTTGACTTAAGTGAACAAATGACATAGGCTAGTGTCTCGTTTACAAGCTTGGTTTGACACCCCTTATACTACTTTGACAAGGGGATTGATAACCCTTCTAAGAGCCTGAAAACTCTTACTTATCAATTGGCGCCGTTGCCAACTTGTAGGAGCATTAGTCTCTTGTTTGTTCTTGAGTTCAAGCTTTTCTTTCCTTTGTTTTACTAACTTCTTTCCAAGTTCTTGTTTTGTTTTCAGGTGCATGAATACCAGGTCTCGGAGCACAGGATCGCTTTTCCCATACGACGATAACATCGACAGATTAGAAAGGCGAGCTCGCGAGAGAGAACGACACTTTGACAGACTTGGAATGGCAGAACAACAGAGAATGGAGCAACAAGCTCAGGCAGCCGAGCACCAGGCTCAGGCTAATCAGGCGCAGGCAGGAAGAAATGAACAACAAGCCTATGTTAATCAGCAACAGGCTCAAAGAAACGAACGGCTTGCTCAGCAAAACCAACACCAAGCGAATAGAAATGAACAACAAGCCCATCATGTTCATCCGCCACCGCCCCAAGTTCAGCGACAACATCCTCCAATCTGTGTTGGAGAGAATGACCGAGCTAATGTGCACCATTACCGAGCTGGAATTCAAGCTCCACCAGTTCAAAACAACAACTTTGAAGTTAAAGCTTCCCTGCTCAATATGGTGCAAAACTCAAAGTTCCACGGTCTGGCTGGAGAAGACCCTCTCGAACATCTAGATCAATTTGATCGGGTTTGCGACTTAACCAAGATAAATGGCGTCTCCGAAGATAGCTTCAAGCTACGCTTGTTCCCTTTCAGCCTCGGTGATAAAGCACACCAGTGGGAAAAGAATATACCGAGGGGTTCTATACAAACCTGGGAGCAGTGTAAACTGGCGTTCTTATCAAAGTTCTTTTCCACATCACGCATGGCTAAGCTCAGGAATCAGATCTCAAGTTTCACGCAGCACAATAACGAGAGCTTTAGTGAAGCTTGGGAACGGTTTAGAAGCTACACTAACCAATGCCCACACCACGGCTTCTCAGAGGCATCACTCTTGAGTACTTTATACCGAGGTGCACTCCCCAAGATCAGAAACCAACTCGGTACAGCTTTAAATGGAAATTTTCTTGGGAAAGAGATCAATGCGAGAACCTAGCCATGTCTAATGACACGTATGGAGAGGACTTTGATAGAGCAAACCGTACAGAGGGATCTAGTGATGAACAGCACATGAAAAAGGATATAAGAGAGCTTCAGAGTAAGCTTGACAAGGTTTTGATGGCGACTCAAAAGCCAATACACTTTGTAGGCGAGTTTGATGAGCAAGGGCCAAGTTTTGACAATGTTAATGAAGATGGTCTAACACAAGAGGAGCTGAATTACATAGGGAATCAGCAGAGGTATCAGCGGTTTAACAACTACAACAGTAACCCAAACCTCTCATACAGAAACCCGAATGTCGCTAACCCTCAAGACCAAGTGTACCCTGCTCAACAACAACAACAAAGCTATGCTCAAAAGGCTCCTTTTCAGAATACCTTCCAGCCCAAGCAACAGTTCAGTGGGAAACAGCACGGCTACACTCAGCAGAATCAAGCGGCTCAGAGTAACAACTTCAACAACCATCCGCAGCAACACAAGTTTCCACCAGGGTTCCATCCGCAACCGATGGGTAATCAACAACAGATTCAGGGAACGGGTCAGAATCAAATGGGGAACGACGTCTGTGGGATACTACAGCAACTGTTACAGGGCCAGCAAAGGGTTGAGAGCCAGCACGCGACAATGCAGCAAGATATCAGAGACCTTAAGCAGAATCAAGCTTCTACATCATCAAGAGGCCCGACTTTACCAGGTAAACCGGAGCCAAACCCTAAAGAGTATGTGAACGCCATCACATTGAGGAGTGGTAAGGAATTACAAACTCCAACGCCTAAGACAAAGCTCATTGAGGCCAATGAGCAATTAGAGGGGGAGGCAGCCTCAGACGATGCGTGTAAAGAAGCGGTCTTAGAGAAGGAACCGATCAAGGACAAAGGAAAAGAGGTGGAAAAGAAAACCAAGCTTGAAAAGCCCTATGTTCCACCACCACCTTATCAACCCAAGATACCATTCCCAGGGCGTTTCAAAAAGAAAATCCTAGACAAGGCCAAGGCAGTCTTTGAGAAACACTTGGAGAACACGCAACTCACCTTACCCATTATAGATGCTTTCTTAGCTATACCCCAGCTTGGGAAGTTTCTAAAGGACGCGATCCTCAACAAGACAAAGGAGCTCCAAGGTATGGTGATACTGAGCCATGAGTGCAGTGCCATAATACAAAGAAGATCAATACCAAGGAAGCTATCCGATCCGGGCAGCTTCACTCTGCGGATCAAGCCGAAGATGATGATGGTGGCGCGGCGGATAGAGTGAGTTGAGAGGGTGGACGTGTTGTGATGAGATGATATCGATGGAATGGAGATAATGAGATAGAAGAATCTCTTGTAAACAGATTAGTTTTTAAGAGATTCGAATTTCAGAGTTTTTAGTTCTCAGAAATCAAAAGAGAGAAGAACACGTTAAAAGTTTGATCAAAATTCTTCACTCCATATGACATAGGCGATTTTCTCTACTTTATAGAGTAAGAGAGAAAATCGCAGCCCTAATAACAAACTACACGAAGTCTGAAATAAAAACAACACGAAGTTTGATTTAAAAATAAAACAGCGAGGCGTCCCTTCTAAATACTAAGTGGTGCGCCTAAAACAACTAGTGCACAAGTCATTGTGACTTTGCACATTATTACATTAGTAACAACTTCTAAGTAACTCGACGTAGCAATGATTTCTGCCTCGTTAAAAACCTTGGAGAAGAACCTCCTTGCTTTCCAAAATCCTCACCAAGGAAAAGAGTACAGAATCATCACCTAAGTTACCTAGTCATTGTTACTGGGTTCTTCATTCCTCAAGATAGAGATGTTGAAGATGTGAGCTCCAGCCTCCTGGTGATCGCTGTTCTCTGTGGCAATGAGTGCGTGAGCCTCCTTAGCCATCTCTCTAGCTCTGGACCGAGTGATCCTGCCAGCTACCTCTGGTTCCTCCTCCTCTGAGCTGGTCACGATCATATCACCAAGTCGCAGTAGATGAAGAACTTGACTTGTGAGACTTAAATCGCTTTGTCTTAGCCGCACGCCCAAGTAGGAGTGTTTTGCGAGTCTTGCTGCGGCTTAATCTTCTTCTTCTTCAACTCGCAGGACCAAGGCGGTTTCTGGGGAATGTACAAACCTTGCGGGTTGGTCTCCATTACACTCAGGTCGCAGGCTCAAGTCGGAGTAGATTGCGAGTGATCGTGCGGCTTGGTTCCAGGCGCGGCCAACTCGCATGCCTAAGTCGCACGATTGTGGACTTAGCAATTTTCTTGCTCGGGAGCCTCAGACCTCATCCATTGATAGCTTACCCGCACTTCTCAACTCGCAGCATCAATTTCCAGGCATTCGTCTTCAGGCCTGCGAGTTAACCAAGTCGCAAGGCTTTCTCGCAGCATTCAGAGCAGCTTGGACCACTTCGCATTCCGGAGAGTGTAACTTCTAAGATACTTGTCTGAATTGAGTGATTCCGGTTGCAGAGGACGGAGGACGCATATATCTCCAACTTTGGTGAAGGAAGCTCCGGTGCTTGGGAAGTGGAAGGCTTCCTGGAGGGCTCATCGTTGCAGTGCATTTACACGATCAGAGAGAGGCATCTAGACATGTGTCCATTCCGGAGATCGTATCTTCCTGCTCATAGCTCCGAATTGAATGATCTTGGACGTTATGGAAAGCGGACTCAAATGTATCTGATTCTCATGAAGGCCCCGGAAACTGAATCGGCCTGGAAGTGCACCGTACTTCGCATGCTTCAGAGCTCATCGGCTTGGTCCAGAACAGCAGCGAGACAGGGGTTCCTTCCGACGAGCTTAACTTTCTGCTCACGCGTCCGAATTCCATGATTCTACTTGCTATGCAACCGTTATCCAATCCTCTCCAACTTCTATGAAGCACCCGACATCTGAATCGGACCGGAAGGTTCCCCGGACAGGCGATTTCGGAAACGTGTTTGCACCCGGAGATTTTGGCCGAGAGATTCAATAGCCGGTACGCGTTTTGGCTGATAAAGTCTACCCGCGGTACGTGAAAATGGCCGATAAAAACCTTCCTGGTACGCGAGAATGGCCGATAACCTCCAAAGACCCAATTTCACCATTTTTCAAGCCTTGACCACCATTCCACTTCCTGGATTCATCTTTCCAGTTCCAAATAGCTCCAAATAAACCTGATAAACACTCAAAACATGCAAAGACTCATTGGGACCTAATGCATCTCCTAAGTTCTAAAAAAAAACCTAAGGACCTAAAATGCATGAAATAAAACATGATTTGGAATGAATTATGCAACCTAAATGATGCAAATTATGAACATATCAACTCCCCCACACTTGTTCTTTGCTTGTCCTCAAGCAAAAAGAGCAAATGAGAGAAAGAGGTTGAATGCATGGGAGTTCACATTTCCTTTTTGAGAGAAGTTATCACAATGAGAATTCAAGTTCATGCTCAATTATGCAATGCAAAGCCATACTCAGATATATATCAACTCAGCAAGGAATCTCCACAAGTTCTTCTCTCTCTCAACTCTTTCACATTCCTTAAGCTTTTATCAGGTGAATCTCATGATGCAATGTTTAAACAAGCTGGCTTGGCTAGGGAGAGGCTATGAGATTAAAATGATCTCATTAGTGTTCAAGTGGGTTTAATGCAGCAAAGGGATCTCTCTATGAATGATCAAACTTTGGCAGAATGCTAAAGGTAAAAAGCAACCTATGCATACAAGGGCAAAGACTCATCACACCCCACCCTCTACTCAAAGCTTTCTCACTTGCTCACTCCCTCAAGAACCTCACTTTTCACACTTATTTTCCTCTCACTAGGGGACTTACTTTTCACTTTCACTCTCAAGTCTTGGAGTTCAAACTTTACACAGCTCTTTTTCTTTTGCAACCTCTAGCCTCCTTTTCTTCTTTCTTTTCAAAACATTTGAGCTCTTTGGGTTCTTTTCTTTTCCTTTTACTTAGAGGCTAGACTCTTTCTTTTCAACACACCAGAGCTCACTTTCTTTAACTCAAAACTCCAAGACTGATTTCTTTTTCTTTCATTCCCCTAGCTATTTCCACTTTCTCTTTTCCACTCATCTCACCTTTTTCCACTCACCAACATGTCTTTTCCCCCACACTTATTCCTCGCCAAAACTCTCAGTTCCTTGATGTTGGAACACAACACTCAATGAGACCTGCCCTTGTCGCTCTAAACCTAACACTTTCTGCTAAGTTTGATCCAAGGTGGCCTTTCAATTCACACACAAACATTGGCTTGAAGGAAGGATGGGTTCAAGGTGAGGGAACTGATCCATGATGTGGATTCAGCTACTTGAGCTAAGGAAAAAGGGTGGTAAAAACAATGGTTCTAGCTCAAGTATGTATATCGGTATCCACAAGCTTTTTCAAACAATGCATCACAAGATATTTTCAAGTCAAATTCAAGGTTCCCACTTAATTAGAGTTGAGTTCAATTCAAACTTGCTTCTCAGATTCAGATCATTTCAGACTTTGCAAGCACATAAAAAGATTCACAAGCATATTCAGTTCAAGTTCTCAAAGTGATGTACTCTCTAGAAAACCTATCATTACTCCCTGCAAGATGCAACCTACATGAACATGCAATTTAGACTCAATCCTAAAAATGAGAATGCAACTACATGATCATTTTTTTTTGTGAAAATTTTTCAGATTTTTCAATTTTTTTTGGTTTTTATATGCACTTAGATGAGACTACATGAATATGCAACTAGAATGTGACTCAAGACTCAAAGTATAAAATAAGAACAGAGAAAACATGGTTAGTAAAAGATGAAGCTCCTCCCCCACACTTAAATAACACAGTCCCTTGTATTATAAAAAACATGAGAAAGGAGTGAAGACAAAACAAACAAGTAAAATGCAAAAAGAAAAAGAAAATCTACATGCATATTTACAAGGTTTAGAGTGTTACCTAAGAGCTGTTGAAGTCAGACCCCAATGAGTAAGAGGGGTTTGAAGTGTGACCGGATGGTGTCTCCGAAGAGTGATGGCTTGCCTCATCAGACCCGTCATCAAGATCCACCCAAGTTGTGCCATATGTGACCAGGGCTGTGCAGTTCATGGAACTCTCTCCAATTTTTTCTCTGTTCCTTGGTGAAACTGGTGCTGGAGCCCCACCTTTGCAAGGGTTTTCAAGCTTCTTGATCCTCTTCTTCATCTCCTTGATGCACTTGGCCATCTTGTGGATGGTTTTGTCTTGGTACTTGCACCATTGTTGGAGGATACCAATCTTTTGTTGAGCTCTAAACCCTGAAGTGCCTGGTTCCTCCCAGATGTAATCATCAAAGTGGTATCTGTTTCCACCAAAACGTTTTTGAGGTGGAGGCAGATCAGCATCTGGAGCACCAGCAGCACTTGTGGTAGCATCTTCAGCGGTTGCTCTCTTTCCCTTGGAGGCTTCTTCTCTGCAAGCTTGCTTGTATGTGAGGATTGGTGGATCAGTTTGGACATTGTACAGCTCTTCCTTCAGCAAGAAGAAGTGAATGTTCCTCTTAACTTGGACTGTGGTGATGGAGGGATTGGGCAGGAGAGTTTGTGCTGGCTCACTGATGAGAGTCTTGAAGTTGTATACTACCTTGGTACCCACTCTTCCTTGAAGGAAACCGATCTTACAGAAATGGGCTTCATTAATCAGATCAAACCTTGCATTGTTCTCCTTGAATCTGTACCCCTTGGCTTTCAAGATCTTTGTTACCACCCATCCATGGGCCAGCTTTGCATCTTGCTTTGTAGAACCCCAAATGCACTTCTTGTAGAACATCAAAGACCTTGCTAATTGAGAGGCAAGGCAAAGTGGGTATTCATACCCTTCATAGGGTTCCCCATCTCATGAGTTGGCATCAGCTGTTTCAGCCCCACACCAAGAAGCATCAGATCGACCTTTGTGAACTCTTCCAACATCAATCTTGAAGTAGAAGCTGTGAGAGAGAATCTTGTGAACATATCTCAGCACTGGATTCCTTATCCAAGAGGACTTAGCTGTTCCAGCTGTGTACTTCCCAGAAGCAATTGATCTCCATAGAAGTTGGACCTCATCTTTTCTGAGATTGACCTGGTTGGAGAGAAGTTCATTTCTAGGTGTGGAAAACCCAAAAATCTCATTCAGTTCTCTGAATGACACTGAATAGTCCTTCCCTTTCACAGTAAACTACACATGTCCAAGCCCATCTCCTTGAATAACTCTTGAATCCCTTGGGTAGTAAATGAAAGCTTCAAAGGAAGCCAAGAACTCTTGAGACTCCTCCTCATAAGCGATCTCTCTCATCTCCAAAAGTGACTCAATACCCATGTTCCCAAGCAAAGTTTTGACATCTTCATAAATTCCAATCTTCTTCAGAAAGTCCAAATCAGGGAACCTCCCTTGCTGGATCTCTATCTGTTGAAACTTAGCCAGATAATCAAGTGTTTCTGGTTCAGTTTTCTTGAACCTCTTTGATCCCTCTTCAATGGTGCCTTGTGAACCACCAGCTGAGCTGCTTGAGTCACTTTCAGTCTGTTCACTCTCAGATACCACAGCCAACTGTTTCCCTTTCTTCTTGGAACCAGAAGCAACCACCAAAGCTTTCCCTTCATGCCTTGTCCTTTTTGGCGCTGGATCACATTTTCCTTGCTTTGTGGTATTCTTTGCTCCTTGACCTTTTTCTCTTGGCTGTGAAGACCCTGAGACCAAACCCTTGCCCTTGGATGCAGTGCCCTTCTTCTTGGCCAAAGAGTTGGTTCTTTCAGTCATCTGCCAAGAGATTCTCAAAAACAATGTTAGTACAAGAATAAGCTTCACAAAATTCTCCAAAATTCTCCAAAATTTGTTGCAAGAATCGATTTTAAAACCACATGAACAAGTTTCTCAAGCCAAGAATCAATCCAATAAGTTCACAGCAATGCAAAAACAAGAGTGCAAAGCAAGGACTCAGCAAGAAACCAATTCATCTCTTTTGTTTGTTTTTTTTTAAATACAAATCGATTTTTTTCATGAATTATTTGCAACAATTTTCAAAACTCAAGAACAAGGAATTACCAACAAAGTGCTCTGTTTTCCAAGACTATCTAGCACCCTAGCATTTATAAAAATAATCCCAAGGTCTAAAACAACCTATTTAAATCGATTCCACACCTTGAAGTTCAAAAATCACCATTGAAGAACATGGAAAAAGGTGAATTTTAACAGAGTGAAATACCTTGGGATTAAGATGCAACGAGTTCAAATGCAATCAGGATGATGTTAACAACTCAAAAACGAGTTCAGAGCACTTTGAATCAACAAATTTGGTGGAGAAATGAGAGAGATATGATGAAAACAATGGAGAGAAATGAGAGAAAGAGTTGCAAACTCGGGTTTATGGTGGGGAAGAGAGAGTGTGGGACAGGGTCAAGCCTTTGGACTGGTGGTCAATAGATCTATTTTGACCAGTCAAGGCTTTGACCCATCCTTTTCTCGTTGACCGGCCTCTTTTCTCTCCTTTTGCGACCGGGAATCGTCGGGATCAAATCGCATGACTGTCTCGGTGTAGAACCAGAAATGTTTTTGTGCTACCTGGGATCTTCTGTGCCTACCCCGCATGATTAAGTCGCAGTAAAAGTCCTTCAGCTCGGTTTTATCTCTTCTCTATGCTGCTACCAGCTAGCACGACCAAGTCGGAGTGATTTTCGAACATGTGTGCGGCCTAGCTTCTTTTGTTCCCAGGTAGCATGACTAGGTCGCAGGTTTTTGGACTTAAACACTTTGGCCTTTCTTTTCCTGCTGCGACCTGGTCTTCATGCTTCCCTGCTAGCACGCCCAACTTGGAGTAAAATGCGATCATACGTGCGGCCTAGTCTCTATGTTCCCAGGTCGCATGACTAGGTCGCAGGTTTTCGGACTTAAGATATCTCGGCCATTCCTCTTTTGCTGCGACCTAATCTCCTTGCTCCAAGCCAGCACGCCCATCTCGCACACCTTCACACTTAGGCGTTTGGCTCTTCTTGATTTCGTGCGGCCTGGTCTCTATGATTCCCAGCCAGCACGCCTAACCCGGAGTAAATTGCGAACATATGTGCGGCCTAACTCTTTGGTTTCCCAGGTCGCACTCCTTTCTCGCAGGTTTTCGCACTTAAACACCATCGGCCATTCTTCTCATGCTGCGACTTGGTCTCCTTTTTCCCAGCCAGCACGCCTAACCCGGAGTAAATTGCGGATCATCGTGCGGTTTGGTTTCCATTCGCCCCAGGCCGCAGCTCCAGGTCGCAGGTTCTTTGACTTAAACACTTCGGCCACTCTTCTCATGCTGCGACCTAGCCCCCATGCTTCCCAGGTAGCAGGCCTAACTCGGAGTAATTTGCGAGTCTTCATGCAGCCTGGACTCCTCTCTTCTTACCCGCAGCACCAGCTAGCACAACCTCGGACTTAGACATTTTGGACTTGTTCTGTTTGGTGCGGCCTGGTCTTCTTTCTCCCAGCCAGCACGCCCAACTCGGAGTAATTTGTGAATGGACGTGCGGCCTAGCTTCCGCTCTTCTGACCCGCACTCTCAAGCCGCAGTATTTGGGGCTTAAACACTTCGGGCCTCTTCATGGTTTTGTGCGGCTTGGTCTTCTTACACCAGGTAGCACGCCCAGGCCGGAGTAAATTGCGAGTTGGGCTGCGACCTGGGCTCTTCTTACACCAAGCCGCACATCTAGGTAGCACTCAGGCGCCCTCCAAGCTTTTCAAACCTTAAACACTTCTCTAAGCCCTTTCACATACTCCATTCCATTCATCACTGAGCTATGTCCTCCAAAAATCACCTAGAACCTGAGACCAACTCACAAAACCCATCAAAAAGTTCTAAAACATAAAAGAAAAGAGAAGAAATCAAAAGAACTATGTACAAGGATAAGCTTGGGGTGTTGATAACACCGTAATTTGACCACTTTTATGGATCGTTTTGAAATGATTTTTCTATGTTTTCAATTGCTTTTAAGTACTTTTATTACGTTTTTCTAGTATTTGTAGTTCCAAGACTCTTTTCAGGAAACTTAGGGAAAAGCTTAACAAAATGGATAGAAAACCAGATTTCAGCTCAGAGTCAAACCGTCAGAAGTTCACCCCTGATTGAAGGCCTTCTCACCGTCTGATCCAGCTCATATTTGGAGACCTTAAATATGGAATTATCAGCTTTCCAGTGCACTTTACAGCTTGGCAATCCAACGGTTCAATCAAAAGATACGCGAAGAGCAAGATGTCCCGTAAACCAGCCGGCAAGCACTTCCACCCGCGGCCAACAAGCAGTTTCCCGCGGTCAGGAGCATCCCGACCGCGGCAAACCACTCATTCCCCACGGTCAGAGCACTCCCGACCGCGGCCATCAACCTCCGAGCCCAGAAGCCCATTTCTGAAGCCCACAATGTTTCCTTCATTTGGAGAAACCCTAAGTGACGTCCAGAGAGGTCTTGAGCACTATAAATACATGTCTTAGGAACCCTAATTGATATATTCTATCTTTCTTATTGTTTTAGAATACTTTTAAGTTTAAGGTTTTAGGGAGAGAGAGATTTGTTCTCTTGAATCCTTGTTCTTTCTTTTTCAATTTCGGTTTCTATTCTACTTATTAATACTATGTTTTTGATTTCGTTCATCATGTCTGAGTAGTTTTATTGTTGGGATTAAGGGATTTTCGATGGGGATTTATATGTTCGATGAGGATTCCATGAGCTTTTGAGCCGAATCTTAGAACTTTTTCTTCTGAATTCGTTTTTACTGCATGAGAGTAGCGTCATGAACTACAATCTGATCCAGATGCTTGGTGACACGAAAGTGTTCATCAGGTATCAGATCTAGTTTGAAAGAGCAAAACAAACATAGGAGTGGAAACCTACCTATGGGCGATTTGTGAATTAGGACGAGTCTTAAACATAATGCATATCTTCTCTTCCAGGGCTAGAGTGGAAACCTACTGGTCAGGGTTGAGAGAGATAGGTTCTATGATCACGACAGTGGCGTATTCATACGTCCGTGACTCCAGTTCGAAAAGTTTAAGCTAAGATATTATCAATTTACTCTCTAGCAATGTTTTGAATCGTTCGTATCCCTGAGAAAACTTCCCTGAACCCCAACGCCTTCTTTCCCATTGATTTACACCGATTTTCTTTCAAGCTTTAGTTCAATATTGTATTTCCTTTTTAGTAGATTTTCATTTAAGTAATTAGATATCCGTTTTTTTACATTTTTAGTCATTTTCGTTAAGTTTAGTTATTACGCAATTTAATTCCTGTATTCTCTTTTAATATTTCGTTTTTACATTTTAAACACACTACCAAACCCCCACAAAACCGTTTTGGTTCTAGACTTCCTTACTTTATACTTATTTCAAAGGCTTTTTGCAGGAAAAGATCCTCCTTCCCTGTGGATTCAATCCCTAAGTACTACAATCGATCAGCTGTGCACTTGCGGCTATTGATTTCATTTAGGGTAAAACTTGACAACCCTCAACACAACCACATCAAGTCACCATCAAGTTTTTGGCGCCGTTGCCGGGGAATTAAAAGCACCAATCTCCAAGAGCACTTTGTTTAAAGTCTCTAAGTTTGACTTTGGAAACCTGCTTAGCAGGTTGGAGGTGGGTCAAGAAGGGGAACTGATGTAGTTTCCTCCTTCCCTTGTGAAACTAAGTAATGCTTGATTCTTTGGCCATTTACCACAAACTCTTGGCCATTATTTCCTACTAAGACAATAGCACCATATGGTCTCACTTCAAGAACTTTAAAAGGTCCAGACCATCTAGACTTAAGTTTTCCTGGAAACAACTTAAGTCTAGAGTTGAACAGCAACACCAAATCACCATCCTTGAACTCCCTTTTTGAGAATCTTTTGATCATGTAACGCTTTGGTCTTCTCCTTATAGATCTTTGAGCTCTCAAAAGCTCCAAGCCTTTTCTCTTCAAGTTCATGGAGTTGAATGACTCTTTTCTCTTGAGCTGTCTTGATATCAAAGTTCAGCAACTTAACAGCCCACAAAGCCTTGTACTCCAACTCAACAGGAAGGTGGCAGCTCTTCCCATATAGCAGATTGAAAGGTGATGTCCCAATAGGAGTTTTAAAGGCAGTCCTATTAGCCCACAATGCATCATCTAGCCTTTTACTCCAATCTTTTCTGCTTGAGCTAACAGTCCTCTCAAGAATGGCTTTGATCTGTCTATTAGATACTTCAACCTGGCCACTAGTTTGAGGATGATAAGGAGTAGCTACCTTGTGTTTCACTCCATGCTTTCTCAACAAACCCTCCAAAGTCTTGTTCACAAAATGAGATCCTCCTTCAGAGATAACAACCCTTGGAACTCCAAATCTTGGGAAGATAATGCTCTTGCACAGCTTCACTACAACCTTGGAATCATTGGTAGGGGAAGCAATGGCCTCAACCCATTGGGACACATAGTCCACAGCAACAAGTATATACTGATTCCCATAGGATGAAATGAAGGGCCCCATGAAGTCAATCCCCCAGCAATCAAAGATCTCAACTTCTAGAATTGGGTTTTGAGGCATCTCACTAATCTTTGATATGCTCCCATGCCTCTGACAAGCATCACATGCTGAAACCACCAACTGAGCATCTTTGAACATTGTGGGCCACCAAAACCCACTCTGAAGAACCTTTGCCACAGTCTTGAATGCTCCCATGTGACCCCCAAAAGCTGAACCATGACACTCTTGCAACACAGGCTGCATCTCCTCCTCAGCAAGACACCTTCTATACAGCTGATCTTTGTTCAGGACATAGAGGTAGAGCTCATCCCAATGGTATCTTTGAACTTCTCTGAAGAAATTCTTCCTGTGGTAAGCATCTAATTCAGGTGGTTCCACTCCACAAGCAAGATAGTTCACAATGTCTGCAAACCAAGGCATCCTCCTCTCTTGAATGCTGTCCACTTCTTCAAACTCCAAATAAGAATGGAGCACCAACAGTGATTCCTCAGGAAGACTGTCATTAAGAGGCACTTCAGAGTCAATTCTCAGCCTAGAGAGATGGTCTGCAGCTCCATTCTCTATACCCTTTTTATCTTGTACTTCCATATCAAACTCCTGAAGTAGAAGAACCCATCTCAATAGTCTTGGTTTAGCATCCTTCTTGGTCATCAGATACCTGAGGGCTGCATGATCAGTATATACAATGACTTTTGATCCCACCAGGTAGCTTCTGAATTTATCAAAGGCAAAGACTATTGCCAGCATTTCCTTCTTAGTAGTAGCATACTTCTCTTGTGCAGAGTCAAGTGTTCTACTAGCATAGTAGATGACATGTAGCTTCTTGTCCTTCTTTTGGCCAAGCACTGCTCCAACTGTAAAATCAGATGCATCTGTCATAACTTCGAAAGGAAGGGACCAGTCTGGTGCCTGGACTATTGGTGCACTGACTAATGCATCCTTGATCAACTTGAAGGCCTCTTCACATTCAGCATCAAAGATGAAATCAACTTCTTTACACAACAGCCTTGTCAAGGGCCTGGCAATTCTTGAGAAGTCTTTGATAAATCTTCTGTAAAACCCTACATGCCCAAGGAAACTCCTTATCTCTTTAACTGAAGTGGGAGTTTGCAGATTCACCATCACCTCCACCTTTGCTCTGTCAACCTCTATGCCCTTCTCAGATATCTTGTGCCCAAGAACTATTCCTTCCTGCACCATGAAGTGGCATTTCTCCCAGTTCAACACCAAGTTATGCTGCTCACATCTCTCCAAGACCTGTGACAAATTAGAGAGACAATCCGAGAAGGAGGAGCCATAGACACTAAAGTCATCCATGAACACCTCCACCTTCTCTTCAATAATGTCAGAGAATATATGCATCATGCAACGTTGAAATGTGGCAGGGGCATTACAGAGACCAAAAGGCATTCGCCTGTATGCAAATGTGCCATAAGGGCATGTGAATGTTGTTTTCTCTTGATCCCGGGGATCTATGGGAATTTGGAAGAACCCCGAGTACCCATCGAGAAAACAAAAGAAGGGGTGGTTTGCAAGCCTCTCTAACATCTGATCAATGAAAGGTAAAGGAAAATGATCCTTCCTAGAGGCTGCATTGAGCTTTCTATAGTCTATACACATTCTATGTCCTGTGACAGTCCTAGTAGCTATCAGCTCATCCTTCTCGTTTTTAACCACTGTGATCCCACCCTTCTTGGGCACAACATGAACAGGAGACACCCATCTTGAGTCAGAGATTGGGTAAATCATCCCTGCTTCAAGAAGTTTTAGTATCTCCTTCTTAACTACTTCCTTAAGGTTGGGGTTAAGTCGTCGTTGATGCTCAATAGAGGACATAGATTGGTCCTCTAGGTGGATCCTGTGGGTGCAAATGTCAAGAGAGATCCCTCTAATATCAGCCAAAGAATACCTTATGGCTCTCCTGAACTTTCTTATCTCACTAAGCAATGCACTCACTTGATGCTCTAATAAGCTATCATTGATGATTACTGGATATGTGGAGTTTAAGCCCAAGAAAGCATACCTGAGCCCTGTTGGTAGAGGCTTGAGCTCAACAGGGGGTGCATCAGCCTCATTCCAATCCTGGTCCAAGCTGCTTTGGCTGGTGTCTGATCCTTTGATAGCAAAAACCTCAGAGCCACTTTGTTCCAGCTCCAAAAACCTTGTCTCTGGACCCAGCTCTCTAGCATTGTCCAAATACAACTTGTACCCTTCACTTGCTTCAGCTAAGAGCCCATTGTCTCCTTGTTCTTGAGTTAGAGCAGCTTGAAGAGGATCCTCAGTGTTCAGCTCCTCAAGCAACTCATCAGCCAACTGATCCATTGTCTCCACATAGAAACATTGACCTTCAATGGTGGGTTTCTTCATCATCTCGTTCACATCAAACTTGAGCTTTTCAGACCCAAGTTGAAGCTCTATTATCCCACCTCTCACATCAATAATAGCTCCTGCAGTTGCTAAGAATGGCCTGCCCAAGATAAGATGATCTACTGGTTCCTCATCCATTTCCAGCACAACAAAATCTGTTGGAACCTCAAAACCACCAATCTTGACAGGTAGATCTTCCAACATACCAACAGGCAATCTAACTGATCTATCTGCAAGGATAAGAGAGTTCCTTGCAGGTTTGAAGACTCTAAAGCCCAGCTTCTTTGCTATGGAGAATGGCATCAAGCTGACTGATGCTCCTAGATCACAAAGACATCCAGAGAATAGAAGAGGTCCAATGGCCCAAGGGTGTGTGAAACTCCCTGGATCAGTTAACTTTCTTGGTATGGACTTCTTCTGAATGATAGCACTGCATTCATGACTTAGTACCACCATGCCTTGAAGTTCTTTAGTCTTGTTCAAAATGGCATCCTTCAAGAACTTTCCCATCTTTGGCATCATTAAGAATGTATCAATGAGAGGCATTGTGAGTGGTGTCTCCTTGAGTGCTTTCTGAAATACAGCTCTTGCCTTGTCCACAAGTTGCTTCTTAAATCTCCCTGGAAATGGGAGCTTGGGTTGGTATGGAGGTGGTGGCACATATTTCTTCTCTGGTTCTGGTTCCTTTGCTACCTCTTTACCCTTTTATGTCCTTGGTTTCTCAGCAACTTGATCATTTTTTAAGGCTGCCTCCCCCTCAGTTTGATCATTGTCCTCAATGATCACATTGTTGTTCTCAATACCAGGTAACTCCTTTCCACTCCTCAGTGTAATGGCCTTAGCATATTCCTTGGGCTTGGGTTCTGGTTTTCCAGGTAGGTGACCTTGGTTCCTTGAGCTTGATGCCTGGTTTTGCTTCAGTTCCTTGATTTCCTGTTGCATGGCTGCATTTTGGCTTGAAAAGATCTGTTGACCCTGAAGTAGTTGTTGCAGAATACCAACCATATCTGTCCCCATCTGTGGCTGCTGCTGAACCATTGGTGGCTGAAACTGTTGTTGAACTGGCGCCTGCTGTTGGAACTGTGGTGGACCAAACCCTGGTGGTGCCTTTTGCTGCTGTGTACTGAAACTAGGACCTTGAAAAGGTTGCTGTTGCTGACCAAAACCTTGATTCTGAGCAAACTGATTCTTTGGTTGAAAAGATCCTTGAACTTTGTTCTTGAGAACAAAGTTCTGTGGAGCTTGAGAATTGGGATACACCTGGTCTTGTGGGTTAGCTACATTGGTGTTCCTGTAAGAAAGGTTTGGATTGGCATTACCATACTGATATCTCTGGAACCTCTGATTCCCAATGTAGTTTAGCTCCTCCTGGGTAAGACCTTCTTCACTTATGTTCTCCATGATTTGAGAAGGTTCCTCATACGCTCCAACAAAATGCATTGGCTTCTGAGTTGTGAATTTCAGCTTGTCCAGTTCACTTCTCAACTCCTTAACTTCACTAGTGAGCCTCTGTTCTGAGCTTGAACCTTCAGACCTATTTGATCTGTCATAGTCTTCACCATAAGTATCATTACTCAATGCTAAGTTCTCCACTAGCTCTAAAGCAGCATGTATCTCCTTTCCCAGAAAGTTCCCATTGGAAGCAGTATCCAGCTGGTTTCTAATCTTGGGAAGAGCTCCTCTATATAGTGTGCTGAGAAGGGAAGCCTCACTAAACCCATGGTGTGGGCATTGGTTTGTGTAGCTCCTGAATCTCTCATATGCTTCACCAAAACTCTCATTGCTGTGCTGAGTGAAGCTAGAGATTTGGTTCCTCAGTTTTGCAGTTCTTGACGTGCTTGATAAGAAAGCTTGCTTGCATTGCTCCCAGGTTTGAATGGAGCCTCTTGGAAGATTCTTCTCCCATTGGTGAGCTTTGTCACCAAGACTGAAGGGGAATAGTCTTAGCTTGAAGCTGTCTTCTGAAACTCCATTAATCTTAGTCAGGTCACACACCTTATCAAATTGATCCAAGTGTTCCAAGGGATCTTCCATTGCTAATCCATGGAACTTTGAGTTCTGGACCATATTCAACAAGGATGCCTTCACTTCGTAGTTGTTGTTTTGCACAGGTGGTGCCTGAATTCCAGCTCCATACTGATGAGCATTGGCCCTGTCATTCTCTCCAACATAGACTTGGGGTTGCTCAAATCTTCTTTGCTGGTGTTGGAAGGGCTGATGTTGGTGGTGCACCTAGTGTCTTTGCTGTACATTGGCCTGATGCCTCTGTTGATGAGCTTGAGCTTGTCCCTGGTGGACATAAGCTTGATGGTGATGCACCTGTTCCTGATGAACATTACCCTGATTTAACCCTTGACCAACTCCATTACCCTGAGCCTGTTGCTCCTGAACCAGTTGTTCTATATCCACCACATGCTCTCTTTGGTCTTCCATATCAGCCTGATCAATCTGTCTTCCACGTCTGTCCCTTCTCCTCCTTGGTACCAAAAGATTGATGTTGTCGTTGAGAGGGAAAGGTGGACCACAACTTCTTGATCTAGACCTGTTGTTCATACACCTGAAATCACAAACAGAACTTGAAAGTAATCAGTAAAAACAAGAAAGTAAGCACTTGATCTCAAGAACAGATCAGAGCTTAATGCTAAACAAACCACAATTTGGCAACGGCGCCAATTGATAACTAAGAGTTTTCAAGGCTCTTTGTAGAGGTTATCAATCCCCTGTCTTGTAGGAAAAGGGGTTTATCAATCCAAGAATGTGGTGATAGACACTAAGCTATGTAATCAGGTTCTTAATTCAAGCAAACAAAAGTGCTTTTGATTATCTAAAGACAACTACAAACTTAAACAGGATTAAAGACTAATGAAATGATTAAACAAGAACTAAACAATGACAAATGATGAGAATGTATGAATGATGATGAGAAAGGTCTTAGACATGATAGTGGATTAGGGTGCCTTCAGTGATAAACTAATGAGTTAATGAATCATATGATCAAGCAAATCATTCAACATAAACATCTTTAATTAAATTAATCCTCTCATGAAGGTATTAACTCCTATGCTAAAACAGTTTCTAACCCAATCATCATCAGTGAAACATGAGTTAACAAGCATTAAGAATCAGTTTAATCTGTCATTGAAGCATATAGACAATCATTCCCATGATGAATAACACTTAAACCTCTAACAACCTTGGTTCAGGCATTTCATCAAACACTTTTGGTGCATGAAATGCCCAGAATCTAGACCACATATGATTTATATGGATCTAGCATAGAGAACAAGTTGTAGAGAGTGGAATATGCATGATCTAACCCCTAAGCTCACTAATCTACCACTTAAGCACCCTAATCTACATATCTAAGACCTTAATATGGAGATTACTCACTAATCATGATCAACACACTAGATCCTTTGCAAGATGTGTTGTTAATCATGATTAGAAGTGTATAGGTGAAGAGATAGATGATAGAATTAGAAGAAAGCAGCTTTAAACACAAAGATCTCTTAAACTCTCTTGATTAAACACTCAATAATCGATATTTCTCTTCTTAGTGGAGTCTTTTCACAAAAGAGGCAAGAGACAAAAGGAATAAAGCTTAGTTCTCTAGGGAAAAACCGTAAAAGTATTTATATATCTCTCTAAAAACGAACCGGGTCAGCCCGGAACAAACCGGGTCTTGACCCGGATTTAATGGATAAAGTGGGAATCCTGCGGGTTGGTCCAGTGTCTCCCAGGTAGCATGCCCAAGTCGCAGTAGATGAAGAACTTGTCTTGTGAGACTTAAATCGCTTTGTCTTAGCCGCACGCCCAAGTAGGAATGTTTTGCGAGTCTTGCTGCGGCTTAATCTTCTTCTTCTTCAACTCGCAGGACCAAGGCGGTTTCTGAGGAATGTACAAACCGTGCGGGTTGGTCTCCATTACACTCAGGTCGCAGGCTCAAGTCGGAGTAGATTGTGAGTGATCGTGCGGCTTGGTTCCAGGCGCGGCCAACTCACATGCCTAAGTCGCACGATTGTGGACTTAGCAATTTTCTTGCTCGGGAGCCTCAGACCTCATCCATTGATATCTTACCCGCACTTCTCAACTTGCAGTATCAATTTCCAAGCATTCGTCTTCAGACCTGCGAGTTAACCAAGTCGCAAGGCTTTTTCGCAGCATTCAGAGCAGCTTGGACCACTTCGCATTCCGGAGAGTGTAACTTCTAAGATACTTGTCTGAATTGAGTAATTCCGGTTGCAGAGGACAGAGGACGCATATATCTCCAACTTTGGTGAAGGAAGCTCCGGTTCTTGGGAAGTGGAAGGCTTCCTGGAGGGCTCATCGTTGCAGTGCATTTACACGATCAGAGAGAGGCATCTAGACATGTGTCCATTCCGGAGATCGTATCTTCCTGCTCATAGCTCCGAATTGAATGATCTTGGACGTTATGGAAAGAGGACTCAAATGTATCTGATTCTCATGAAGGCCGGAAACTGAATCGGCCTGGAAGTGCACCGTCCTTCGCATGCTTCAGAGCTCATCGGCTTGGTCCAGAACAGCAGCGAGACAGGGGTTCCTTCCGACGAGCTTAACTTTCTGCTCACGCGTCCGAATTCCATGATTCCACTTGCTATGCAACCGTTATCCAATCTTATCCAACTTCGATGAAGCACCCGACAACTGAATCGGACCGGAAGGTTCCCCGGACAGGCGATTTCGGAAACGTGTTTGCACCCGGAGATTTTGGCCGAGAGATTCAATAGCCGGTACGCGTTTTGGCCGATAAAGTCTACCCGCGGTACGTGAAAATGGCCGATAAAAACCTTACTGGTACGCGAGAATGGCCGATAACCTCCAAAGACCCAATTTCACCATTTTTCAAGCCTTGACCACCATTCCACTTCCTGGATTCATCTTTCCAGTTCCAAATAGCTCCAAATACACCTGATAAACACTCAAAACATGCAAAGACTCATTGGGACCTAATGCATCTCCTAAGTTCTAAAACAAACCCTAAGGACCTAAAATGCATGAAATAAAACATGATTTGGAATAAATTATGCAACCTAAATGATGCAAATTATGAACATATCAACTATACAAATAAGTATATAGATAGATAGATAGATGTACTATGTTATTAATGTTTTTATTGTTTAAGAGAGAAACAATGAGTGTTTGAAAAATAAATAACAATGAGGATTATTAACATTAGATCAGTTGAACCTAATATGTTCCTATCGTCATATTGTAAAAATCTTTAAAAAATTACATACCAAAAAGTTAAATTTTAATAATTTTATCTAAAATTATTTTTTGCAAAAAATTAGTTTCTGATTTATGTATTATATATTTTTACGTGTAATATATTTTTTTCTTGTTTTTTTTGACAGATTATACAAATATTAAATTATAAATCGGCATATATTAAACTATGAGATCGTCCTCATTATTTCGGCACAAACAGGTTCGCATTTTGATCGTTTTCTCATCCGATATATTTTCCAAACCTCTATTTCTTTCATTTGGAGGGAGAGAAATGGGCGTCAGCATGGGGAATCACATACATGGAGAAAACAGTCAGGAACCGAATAAGTTCAGTTTGCACCCAGGATTTGAGCGTCGACGATGCTATTATAACTTGATTCGCATCAAGATTGTAGATATCAAAGTAGAATTAGACTAGCTATATTATGTTTTTTCCAAATTGTTGATACACTTGATGTAAACAATGGTTTTTTTTTTTGTTTTAATAAATTTAACATTCATTTAAAAAAAAAAATCTTTTTCTATATACAACAAGTGTACAACCTTTAGACATGCAAATTGTAGAGTGATTATGAGAACTTAACTTGGATCTATGGTGATATTTTTATGTGTTATTAAATATAGATATATGATATACTCATAAATTGCATCATTTAGTGTACATATTTTAGTCCAAATCATGTCTTATCTCATGCATTTTAGGTCTTTAGGCATTGTTTTAGGACTTAGAAGAATGCATTAGGTCCAAGAGAGTTTTGCATGGTTTGGAGTGTTAAACAGGTGCTTTTGGAGCCAATTTGGAGTGGAGGATGTGATTCAGATGAAGAAATGGAGTTGGAATGATCAAAAATGGTGAAAAGGAGCAATTTTGGGTTTCTCGGCAAAATGGTGTACTGAAGGTCGAAGGTTCTCGGCCAAAATCCTTCCCGCGGGCAGCTTTCTCGGCCAAAAACACGTACCGCGGCCAAGTCCCTCGGCCAAAAATCCCGGGTGTAGATACATTTCCAAAATCGCATCACCAGAAGATCTTGCCGGCCGATTCAGCTGTCGGAGTCTTCATAGAAGTTGGAGATAATTGAGTCCAGAGTTCAGCACAGTTAGAATCAAAGCATTTAGACCACGGAGCTTAAAGATATGGTAATCGGAAGACGAACAGGTCTCGCATCCATTCCGGAGCAATCCGATACTCCTGAATGATCGCCTGTCCGGGGAACCTTCCGGTCCGATTCATCTGTCGGGTGATTCACCAAAGTTGGAGAGGATTGGATCACGGTTCCATAGCAAGTGGAATAATGGAATTCGGACGCGTGAGCAGAAAGTTGAGCTTGTCGGAAGAAACCCCTGTCTCGCTGCCGTCTTGGACCGATCCGATGAGCTCCGAAGAATGCGAAGGACGGCGCACTTCCACGAAGATTCAGTTTCCGGGGTCTTCATAAGAATCAGAGATGTTTGAGTCCTCTTTCCATAACGTCCGAGATCATCCAATTCGGATCTATGAGCAAGAAGTTAACGTCTCCGGAATGGACACATGTCTAGACGCCTTTCTCTGATCGTGTAAATGCATTGCGAAGATGAGCCCTCCAGGAAGCCTTCCACTTCCCAAGCGCCGATAGTTTCTTCACCAAAGATCGAGCTGAATGAGTTATCTTTCTCATGGAACTGGTTTCAGGTCATTTGGAGTTACGAGCTGAAAGTTACACTGAACAGAAGAGAAGCTGCTCAATTCGGGTTTTAAGAGATGCGACTGTAAGCTAAGTGTTGTGTCCTACCTCGGCGTGAATACCTCCGCATGTTATGCCGAGGAGGCATGTTTACGAAGCCTTGGGACTATACCTCGAGGTAGGACTTCGGTCTTTCAACACCGAGGCTCCCTTGATCACCAAAATGATCCCCAAACGACTAAGTGTTGAAGCAGACCTTGGTGTGAACCCTTCAGCATGCTATGCCGAGCTCCTATGTTACACAAACCTCGGGTACCAGGCACCTCGGCATGTATGCCGAGGTCCTCATCTCTCCAACCCAGATCACAAACAAATCCTCTTCACGTTTCAAAGCTTTAACCGGATCAAATGCCAAGTCTCATGCATGTTCTTCAAGTGTTCATCAAAGTTTCAACCCAGCACATGACCCCCTGGTGTATGGCCCTCGGTGTGAGACTTCTTCAGATGGCGAGGGGTGGCTCCAGCAACCCAGAAAGTGCGGGTCAGTACCCAGTTTGTCCTGGGCTGACCCGGCCCACACCCTTTTATATAAATAGTTTTTAGAGACTAAAACCCTAGTTATGCTTTATCTTATCCTCTAATCTGCTTTCTCTTTGTTTTCTCTCTACTTCTTAGTGTAAAAACGAGTTTGATCAAGAGATAACTAGCATATTTAATCATCTTAAAGCTGTTTCTTATCATCTAATCATCTCATCTCTGCTTCTAATCATGATTAACACCACCTCTTGCAAAAGAAATGGTGTGTTAATCATGATTAGTGAGTAGTTATCTTTTAAGCTTCTAGGTGTGTAGATTAGGGTGCTTAGATGATCGGTTTATGATGTTTAGGTTCTAGATTCTCATCTCCTTTCCTTAGTTAGCTGCTCTTAATGCTAGATCTTTGCACATCACTCTGATCTAAACCTTAGTCATTTCTCCACCCACAAGGTGTTTGATGAAATGTCTTAATGAGCTAAGCTAAGGGTTTATGCCTTTTTCATCATGGGAATGATTTGTTAAATGCATGAATGACATATTAGAACTGTTTCTTAATGCTCACTGATTCATATTTCACAAATGATGATTTGGTTTGAAAGTGGATTAGTGTAGAGATTAATGCCTTCATGAGAGGATTAGTCTAGATTTGAGTTCTAAGTTAATTGGTTTTGAGATCATGTGATTGCTTGTTGCTGCTTTCTGTGTAAGATTCGGTCTCTTTGAAATAGAAACCGTTTGGTCATTATTAGACTTGATACTTTATGCTTGTCGATTGCTTGATCTTGCTTAAGGTGAATTAATCTTGATTAAGTGATTTACAAAGAGATTATTGTCATGGGAATGAATTAATCTGCTTTTGAAGTCTAGACTAAAGAGTAACTTGCATTGCATTATTGTTCTTAGCATCATGAATTGATATCTACAGCACCCTAATCAATGATCACATCTAGAGGTTTAGCTTTTACCATTTGCTTAATCACCATCATCTTGTTTGGCTTAATTGTTTAGTTCACTAATCATACTTGTTTGTTTCTTGTTTATATTTTCACTTGTTACTTGTCACCAAACCTGTCTTTGATTAGCTTGACTTAAGAACTTATCTTATAAACTAGTGCCTAACTACCACACATATGGATTGACACCCCTTATACTACTTTGACAAGGGGATTGATAACCCATCTAAGAGCCTCAAAACTCTTAGTTATCAATTGGCGCCGTTGCCATATTGTGTGGGGATAGGCCAATGCAACCTGTTAACACTCAATGGATCAGCACGGATTTTTTTTCGGATTTTACTTAATATTTTTACGCGCAATGGATATTAAACCCTTCTCTTTTTGTTCTGATTTATTGATTATGCAATCATCAACCATGATTTGTTCTGCATGATCATGTCGGTGTAAAAGTGTTCTATCGAAGAGGATTTCAAGATTGATAAGGATAACAAGTATTAAACATAGCTTGATTTCTACAAGTTCTTTCTTTTAGGTTTGTTCGTATTGCATGGAGCTAGTGTAGCCTTCGAACTGCTCGAATAAGGATTGATAACAAAAAGTACTTAATTAATTGACCAAAACTATCTTAGGAGAGCAATAGTGCTATACATACGAAAACCTAGTTATAAGGCTTTGTGAACGTCTACGGACTTGAATCCATTGCATGATCTGCTGCTTAGCTACCATCGAAAACTGAGTAGTTACCCTGTTAGAGAATAGGTGTTTAGATATGCGAAAGTATGGTAAATACAATTCATTGTTCCCGTTTAGGAAACTTTGAGCTAGAATTGATTAAAAGCTTTGTTATTTTGTTTAAATCAGTTTTAAACTCTGCGATGTCCCTAAAAAACTCAGTGCCTAGTTAATATAGTTTACATTGCTTTTATTTTATTTGTCATTGCATACTGATAATCATGACACATTGACACCCACTCTCAAAATTCTTTGTCTTAGACTTCTACTCTAACCCGCTCTTGAATTTCAGAGACATGCGTAGATTCTTTGTAGATTGACCCCTAAATCTTAAAAAGAACATCTGTGAACTTTCTGACCTAGGTTCTTCTAAATATTAACCCTAACAGTCTCGGCCATAAGAGACCACATCAAATATCAATGGTCTTTCCTTGTGTTGTTCCGTCTCAAGCATTTGAATGTCTACAAGAACAATTTTGTTTCCAGTGAGAAGTTGGAGGTCATAGATAACTCCTTCAGTCTTCCTTTGAGATGAATTTACAAAGATGAAACTCATGTTAGATGTCATTAAAGTCTTTATGCCTAGTCTGTACTAATATGGATTTTTAATTTTTATAGAAACATTTTTTTCGATTTAATGATTTTTTAGGTGAACTTCTTGTATTTGTATTTTAAAAGCCTTTATAAGGATATTGCACAATGAGAAATGAGAAATGGAGCCAAAGGAGTAGACCACGTTCAAGACATGTTTCTAAATCCAAAAGATCAACCAAGTACCAAGAACCTAGGAAAGGTTGATAACACCGTAATATTACCCATTTTCATTAGTGTTTTCTTATGCTATTTCAAAATTTTTAAGTAGTTTCAAGTGCTTTTATCATGGTTTTTCTATATTTGTAGTTTCAAAACCCTTTTCAGGTTACTTAGGCAAAAAACAATGAAATTGGCCAAAAGTGGCCTTTTCTCCAATTTCACACCGTCAGAAGTTTCACATCCGATGAAGATCTTCTCACCGTCCGATCAAGCTCAATATTAGTCACAAGATAGAAGAGACAATCAGATGTCTAATTCAATTGGATTGGACGCAATCCAACGGTTGGAGCATAAGTTATTTTCAATTTACTGAAGACATGTTCTGCAGTCTCGCAAAAAAAAGCAAGAGAAGGAATGAAGTTTGGACATCATAAGCCCACCACCGCGGTCCAGGAGCTCGTGACGGCGGTGAAAACTATCCTGGCCGCACTTCAGAGCCCTCCAACTGCGGTGATCCCACATTTATCAGCCTTGGTGAGCCCTATTCTGTGACAAGTCCATTTTCGGCCCAATGACCCGTTTTCAAGCCCAACTCATTCTTTCTTCAAAGAAACCCCTAAAGACTACCAGAAAGACTTGGAGACCTATAAATATGTATTTTAGAAGACCTAATTCGTGTGTGCTACTTTCCCTTTGTTAGGGAGGCGCCCAACTTTTGTTTCTTCTCTTTAGATTAGGAAGATAGAGATTCTTCTCTTTAACTTTTGTTATTTTTTTCATCTATCTATTCATTTTATGCAATCTCTTTTCTATGATTCCGGCATGAGATCGAGAGTTATTTTCCGAGTTTGAGTGATTAGATGATTAGGGTGACGAGAGTTGGCTAATCTTATAAGTGTCTATCCTACTTTCAGAATCATAGAAAATCCTTACCTAGATTCCTTGTGTCATAGATCCTAAACCCTAATACCCAACACGTTTTTCATCTGTTGTTCTTGTCTATTGCTTTTAGTTTTATTTCTTGTTTAGCTTAGTAGAAATCATGACACCAAAACCCCAAAAAAAAACTCCATTGGTCTTTGACTTCGATTACTAATCTAGTTAGAAGTTTTTGCAGAAAAGACAACTCTCCCTATGGATCGACACCCTAAGTACTACAACCCACGGCTGTGCACTTGCAGAAACTAGGGTTTAAAAATTTAAAACTTTTTTTGCGATACCAACCCAAGCTCGCATCAAATTTTTGGCGCCGTTGCTGGGGAGAGATTCGTTCTTGCTTCTACGAAACTTCATAGGTTAGTAAACCTGACTCTTAAACACCATTTTCTTTTATATTTTCATTTTATTTTTCTTTGTTTCAGGCTTTTGGAACATGTATTCGCCTCTGGAGCAAGATGAGATCATTGGGCGAGGGTGTTATAACCTGTGTGCTCCTCAATACTCTCACACCTACAGCCATATGGATTGGAGCTCTCATTTCTGAGATTAAATTCTGAACCAGAATCATAAGATCCATCAATTAAGTCTACAACTTAATCAATTAAGTCTCGAGCTTAATCAACTTGTTGCTACAATGAATCAGATGTGTATAGTTGATGCCAAGTCTTTTCTTGTCTTCTGTTTAACGTTAGATCTCTATATTAAAGTCAACCAGATGTTTGATGATCTTTCTGAGCGTTTGAAGTCCATAAAAGAGGAAGCTGCTGAATAAATAGACAGTATTCTTCAAGAGCTGAATGAATCCACGCCTAGAGATCACATCATCAAATCCAGTCACCAAGGAAGATAAGAACCTGTTTCTGTTCCCAGCAATGATCTCATCACTACCAAACCATTTGAGTGCCTCGAAGTAGATAAAGAGGATCACAATCCTCCTTTTCCTTATGAGCCAAAGCCTTCCTCTGCCTCAACTCCTCACAAATTTGAGTGTGAGAAAAATCTAATGAAGGATGATACACTAATTGTGAAGTCCCTGATTGAAGCTCCTAAAAAAGAGCAAGGAATAGAAGTTCATGATTCTCTTTGTGATATCAAATCTGATGTGATTCAAATACCAAAGCTCGCTGAGGGAACAATTATTTCGAAATTTCATTCATCTATGGTTTATATTCACAATGGAGATCTTTCTTGTGCAGCTTCATTAGGTTTCATACCCAATTTGCCTCTTCAAGTGGGAGATTGTCTTGTTCTTAATGATTTCCATGTTATGGAGATGAGAAAGGATGCAAAGAATTCTCATTGCCTGACCATATGTAGTGGAGAAAAACCAGTTTTTGATCCTAGAGGAGCCACAAAGTACCCTGAAAACGTCCTAGAAGAAGGTCCACCATTCACACATCATGAAAACATCAACCAGAGAAGTTCAGTGTGCAACAAGAATTCTTTTGATGCACACTTGATCTTTGCTTCCATTGGACGTGATGGAGACTCAAATGGAGCCAAAGTGAAGCATAGATGGACCTCAAGGCTCTTTCCTCAAGACTTTTCACGGAGGAGGAAAGCATCAAATATTCATATACTGAAGAAGTTTCAATACTAGTCTTTGATCTCAGAGGATACAATTCCTTTATATGTATGTATTCTTTTAGTTTTTCTTCCCTTTTCCATTAATTTTTTCTTTTCTGTTAGTTTCAGGTTTTTTTAAAACACTAAAAAAAGATATGATCTCCGCGGCCAGGAGCTCCTGACCCGCGGCCGCACCAAGTTCCACCGCGGCCGCGCACCCATGACCCGCGGCTGACCCACATTGACCCGCAGCTGTGACTCCTTCACCCGCGGCCAAACCAACCTATGACCCGTGGCCATACCACACCATCCAACAGCCTAGTCTCCTGACCCGCAGCTGATCCAGCCATACCACAATCCCGATTCACTGATCCGCAGCCGAATACAACTAGATACACTTGGCTATTTCACCTTCTTCCTTGGTTAAATCACTCCCCATTCAGCCAAAATCACTTTCACCTCAACCATCATCCCCAAATACATTCCACCATCATTTGAATCATCAAATGCATTCCACCATCATTTGCATCATCCATTACATCCTGCATCCAGGTAAGTTCCCTTTTTCTTATCTTTTTCTATACATACAAATCTATTTCTTATCCTTGCATGATTTATTTCACACTAGGGGCAGTGTGATTTAAGTCTGGGGGAGGATTTCATCTATTTCTAACCACATTTTCTTTCATGAGTCCTTGCATTCTGCATTTTTCTTCAAAATTTTTCAGTTTTTCAAAGTGTTTTCAAAGTATAAATACGTTTTGAGGAAATAATGACAAAAATCTGTGATGATTGATGTGCTACGAGGTGAGGGCACGAGTTTTACCCTTAATAAAAACAAATGAAAGCCGCAAGTGCACAACTAATCAGTTGTAGTACTTAGTGATCGAATCCACATGGATTTGTGTGCCTAGTATTTTACTACGGTTTCTAAGTTTATGTCTAGACTAAATCGGTTTTAGGGGTTGGTTGTTTGTCACGGATTAAACTAAAACTAAAGAAAGCAAATGAATTTATATTATAAAGCAAGAAGAAAATCGAATATAAGAAAATGAAACAAGCAGAAAATCGAACTAAGGCAAATAAAATGCAGATCTAAAGAAACAAGTAAATATCGATTGGTTTGTAAACTATGACTAAAACCGATGAGCTTTCGGGAACTCTACCGGGATCATAATTGGTTTCAGCACTAGGGATTTTAGATTGGGATTGACGGATATCGATATATTAGGGTTCTAGAGCTAGAGTTCGGCGGTATGACTACGTCACCGTCGTGATCATAACCAATTATTTCTCGCAACCCTAACCAGTAGGTTTCCACTCTGGCCCTGGAGGGGAGAAAATGCAAGAGCTGCATAGGGCTCGTCAGTACTCACGATTTTGCCGCAGGTAGGTTTTCATTCATACGGAAAAATCGTCCGTTTCATTCTAGGTTGGATACTTAATGAAAACTTTCGCAACACTAACTATCTAGATCAGATACGAGGTGATCAATCAAGCATACATGCATTAAAGATGAGAATAAACAGAGAACATAGTTAAAATCCCAGATCTAAAAATCTAGATGTCTTAATCGATTATGAGAGCCCCTTTCAGGAACCCTAAGCCCAACTCGGGATCTACTCAGCCATGGTTGACATCATCATTGGTTTTAATGAAAGCAATCAAAAACAGTAAAGAAAAGATATGAAAGAAAGCTTCTCTATTGATGAACTCAGAGTTGAACAATCTTCTCTAAAAATCGCATAAAACGGCCGGGTAAAAGGGTTTTTGTAAGAGTATGAAAGACCCTCTCTAAAAACGACCTAAATGATAAGTATTTCTAGTCTTCAATACTCCAGGGTCTCTAGGTTTCCAGAATTGAGGCTGGGAAATGACTTGGGCTTCGGAAATGGGCTTTTTAGGTCGGAAATATAACTGGCCATGGTCGCGTGGGCTGCGAGCGTGGGGGATGAAGGCTTGGCCGCGGTCGCGTGGCTCTGGCTGCGGTGGATGGGCTGATGGCCGCGGTCACGTGGCTTGCTGGCCGTCTTCGAGTGTCTCCGGGGCAAATGAAATATCTTGAGATCCAACCGTTGGAATGTTTCCAAACCAAGTGCATTTGAAAGCTGGTTGAGTCTTCTATTAGTTGTCCAATTTTAAGGGTGATCAGTCGGTGAGAAGGTCTTCGTCTCTCCATCAGAGTTCTGACGGTATGCATTTATCCAAAAGAGTCTTTTTGTTCCAATTTGCACCTCTTTATCCCAAATTACCTGAAAGGTCTTTAAAATCCAAAAACATATAAATCCTTTGAAAACCTTTGAAAATGGAGTAAAAACACCTGCAAAAGATATTAAAGTGATCCATTAAAACGGTCAAAATCTGGTGTTATCAATGATATGTTCATAATTTGCATCATTTAGGTTGCATAAATCATTCCAAATCATGTTTTATTTCATGCATTTTAGGTCCTTAGGGTTTGTTTTAGAACTTAGGAGATGCATTAGGTCCCAATGAGTCTATTGCATGTTTTGTGTGTCTATCAGGTGAATATGGAGCTGAAAAGATGAATCCAGGAGGTGGAATGGTGAGCAAAGCTTGAAAAAGTGGAAAAATTGGGTCCTGGGAGGTTATCGGCCATTCTCGCTGGCCAGGAAGGTTTTACCGGCCATTTCCATGTACCGCGGGAAGTTTTACCGGCCATTTTCATGTACCGCGAATGAAGTGTATCGGCCAAAATCTCCGGGTGTGAACGTGTCTCAGAAATCGCCTGTCCGGGGAGCCTTCCGGTCCGATTCAGACGGCGGGTGCTTCATAGAAGTTGGAGATCATTGCATCACGGTCTCTTAGCAAGTGGAATCGTGGAATTCGGACGCGTGAGCAGAGAGATAAGCTTGTCGGAAGGAACCCCAGTCTCGCAGGTATTCCGGACCGAGCAGATCAGTCCTAAAGGATGCGAAGGACGGCGCACTTCCAGGCCGATTTAGTTTCCGGGTCCTTCATGAGAACCAGAGACATTTGAGTCTTCTTTCCAGAACGTCCAAGAGCATTCAATTCGGATCTATGAGCAGAAAGATACGGTCTCCGGAATGGACACATGTCTAGACGCCTCTCTCTGGTCGTGTACATGCACTGCAAAGATGTGCCCTCCAGGAAGCATTACACTCCCCAAGCACCGAAGCTTCCTTCACCAAAGTTGGAGATAAATGAGTCCTCTGTCTTCTGCAACCAAAATCATTCAATTCGGACTAGTCTCATAGGAGTTACACTCTCCGGAATGCGAAGTGGTCTAAGCTGCTCTGGATGCTGCGAGATGGTCTTGCGACTTGGTTAACCCGCAGGCCTGAAGATGAACGCCTGAATGCTGATGCTGCGAGTTGATATGTGCGGGTAAACTATCACTGGAAGAGGTTTGAAGCTCAAGAGCAAGAGAAATGCTAAGTCCACAATCGTGCGACTTAGGCATGCGAGTTAGCCGCGCCTGGAATTATGCCGCACGATCACTCGTAAATCACTCCGACTTGAGCCTGCGACCTAGGTGCAATAGAGACCAACCCGCACAGTTTGTACATTCCCCAGAAACCGCCTTAGCCCTGCGAGTTGGAGAGGAAGGAGACCAAGCCGCAGCAACACTCGCAAAACACTCCTACTTAGGCGTGCGGCTAAGACAAGGCGATTCAGGCTTCACAAGACAAGTCTTCATCTACTGTGACTTAGGTGTGCGACCTGGGAAATACTGGACCAACCCGCAGTAATTCCCACTTTATCCATTAAAGCCAGGTCAGGACCCGGTTTGTTCCGGGCTGACCCGGTTCGTTTTTAAGGAAGTATAAATACTTTTTAGGGTTTTTTGGGAGAGAATTAAGTTTTATTCCCTTTGTCTCTTGCCTCTTTTGTGAAAAAGACTCCATTAAGAAGAGAAATATCTATATTTGAGTGTTTAATCAAGAGAGTTTAAAGAGATCTGGGTGTTTAAAGCTGTTTTCTTTTGAATCTATCATCTCCATCTCCATTTCTCATCATTAATCATGCTAATCTTCTCAACTTGCAAAGGTTTAAGAGAGATTAGTATGATTAGTGAGTAGTCACCTTAATGAGGTTCTAGATGTGTAGGTTAGGGTGCTAAAGTGTTAGATTAGGAGTGCTTAGGGCTAGATTCATTGATTCATTTCTCTAAACAACTGTTCTCTATGCTAGATCCTTGATAATCACTTGAGATTTAGATTCTGGGAATTTCATGCACCAAAAGTGTTTGATGAAATTCCTGAAAGAGTTGTGTTAGAGGTTTAAGTAATTTTTCATCATGGGAATGATTTGTTAAATGCTTGAATGATCATTGAGAACTGTTTATTAATGCATATTGGTTCATATTTCACAAATGGGAATTTGGTTTGAAAATGGATTAGTATAGGGGTTAATACCTTCATGAGAGGATTAACCTAGATTAGAGTTTTTAATCACTTGAATCATGTCTCATCATTGTCATCAGCATCTCTAGTTTAACACCAAAGCACCCTGACCAACTATCATGTCTAGAATCTCATGCCTCCATCATATCATATTCACATCATATCATTTGTCATTGTCATTAGTCTTTAATCCTGTTTATGTTTATAGTTTTCTCTAGATTAATCAAAACCCACTCTTGTTTGCTTGAATTAAGAACTTGATCATATAGCTTAGTGTCTAACACCACATCTGGATTGATAAACCTCTTTGTGCTACATTGACAAGGGGATTGATAGCCCTGAGACCTTAAAAAGTCTTGTCTATCAATTGGCGCCGTTGCCAAATTGTGGTTTGATTAGCATTAAGCTCTGATCTGTTCTTGAGATCAAGTGCTTACTTTCTTGTTTTTACTGATTCCTTTCAAGTTCTGTTTGTGATTTCAGGTGTATGAACACCAGGTCTAGATCAAGAAGCTGTGGTCCTCCTTTTCCTCTAAACGACAACATCAACCTTTTGGTACCAAGGAGGAGAAGAGACAGACGTGGTAGACAAATTGATCAGACTGAGATGGCAGAACAAGAAGATCACGTGGTAGATATAGAACAACCAGTTCAGGAGCAACAGGCTCAAGGTCATGGAGCTGGTATTGGAGTTGGTCAATGGCTTCACCAGGGTAATGTTCAGCAGGAACAGGTGCACCATCAACAAGCTTATGTCCACCAGGGACAAGCTCAAGCTCATCAACAGAGGCATCAGGCCAATGTTCAGCAAAGACACCAGGTGCACCACCAACCCCACCCTTTCCAACCACAGCAAAGAAGATATGAGCAACCCCAAGTCTATGTTGGAGAGAATGACAGGGCCAATGCTCATCAGTATGGAGCTGGTATTCAGGCACCACCTGTGCAAAACAACAACTTTGAAGTGAAAGCATCATTGCTGAATATGGTCCAGAACTCAAAGTTCCATGGGTTAGCAATGGAAGATCCCTTGGAACACTTGGACCAGTTTGATAAGGTGTGTGATCTGACCAAGATAAATGGAGTTTCAGAAGACAGCTTTAAGCTAAGACTATTCCCATTCAGTCTTGGTGATAAAGCTCATCAATGGGAGAAGAATCTTCCAAGAGGCTCCATTCAAACCTGGGAGCAATGCAAGCAAGCCTTCTTATCTAAGTTCTTCTCTACCTCAAGAACTGCAAAACTGAGGAACCAAATCTCTAGCTTCACTCAGCACAGCAATGAAAGTTTTGGTGAAGCATATGAGAGATTCAGGAGCTACACAAACCAATGCCCACACCATGGGTTTAGTGAGGCTTCTCTTCTCAGCACACTTTATAGGGGAGCTCTTCCCAAGATTAGAAACCAGCTAGATACTGCTTCCAATGGGAACTTTCTGGGTAAAGAGATACATGCTGCTTTAGAGCTAGTGGAGAACTTAGCATTGAGCAATGATACTTATGGTGAAGACTATGACAGATCAAATAGGTCTGAAGGTTCAAGCTCAAAACAGAGGCTCACCAGAGAAGTTAAGGAGTTGAGGAGTGAATTAGACAAGCTGAAATTCACCACCCAGAAGCCAATAAATTTTGTTGGAGAGTATGAGGAACCTTCTCAAATCTTTGAGAACATAAGTGAAGAAGGTCTTACCCAAGAGGAGCTCAACTACATTGGGAATCAGAGGTTCCAAAGATATCAGTATGGTAATGCCAATCCAAACCTCTCTTACAGGAACACCAATGTAGCAAACCCACAAGACCAGGTTTATCCCAATTCTCAAGCTCCAAAGAACTTTGTTCCCAAGAACAACTTTCAAGGGTCATTCCAACCCAAGAATCAATTTGGTCAGAATCAGAGTTTTGGTCAGCAACAGCAAACATTTCAGGGCACTGGTTACACTTCACAGCAGCCAAAGGCACCACCAGGGTTTGGTCCACCACAGTTCCAACAGCAGGCGCCGGTTCAACAACAGTTTCAGCCACCAATGGTTCAACAGCAGCCACAGATGGGTACAGATATGGTTGGTATTCTGCAACAACTACTTCAGGGTCAACAGACTATGCAGCAGGAAATCAAGGAACTGAAGCAAAACCAGGCATCAAGCTCAAGGAACCAAGGTCACCTACCTGGAAAACCAGAACCCAACCCCAAGGAATATGCCAAAGCCATTACACTGAGGAGTGGCAAGGAGTTACCTGGTATTGAGAACAACAAAGTGATCATTGAGGACAATGATCAACCTGAGGGGGAGGCAGCCTTAAAGGATGATCAAGTTGCTGAGAAACCAAGGACAGAAAAGGGTAAAGAGGTAGCAAAGGAACCAGAACCAGAGAAGAAGTATGTGCCACCACCTCCATACCAACCCAAGCTCCCATTTCCAGGGAGATTTAAGAAGCAACTAGTGAACAAGGCAAGAGCTGTATTTGAGAAGGCACTCAAAGAGACACCACTCACAATGCCTCTCATTGATGCATTCTTAATGATGCCGAAGATGGGGAAGTTCTTGAAGGATGCAATTCTGAACAAGACAAAAGAGCTTCAAGGCATGGTAGTACTAAGTCATGAATGCAGTGCTATCATTCAGAAGAAGTCCATTCCAAGGAAGTTAACTGATCCAGGGAGCTTCACACTCCCTTGTGCCATTGGACCTCTTCTATTCTCTGGATGTCTTTGTGATTTAGGAGCATCAGTCAGCTTGATGCCATTCTCCATAGCTAAGAAGTTGGGCTTTAGAGTTTTCAAACCCTCAAGGATTTCTCTTATCCTTGCAGATAGATCAGTTAGATTGCCTGTTGGTATGTTGGAAGATCTACCTCTCAAGATAGGTGGTTTTGAGGTTCCAACAGATTTTGTTGTGCTGGAAATGGATGAGGAACCAGTAGATCCTCTCATCTTGGGCAGGCCATTCTTAGCCACTGCAGGAGCTATTATTGATGTGAGAGGTGGGATAATAGAGCTTCAACTTGGGTCTGAAAGGCTCAAGTTTGATGTGAATGAGATGATGAAGAAACCCACCATTGAAGGTCAATGTTTCTATGTGGAGACAATGGCAAAGTTGGCTGATGAGTTGCTTGAGGAACTGAACACTGAGGATCCTCTTCAAGCTGCTCTAACTCAAGAACAAGGAGAGAATGAGCTCTTGGCTGAAGCAAGTGAAGGGTATAAGCTGTATCTGGACAATGCAAGAGAGCTGGGTCCTGAAACAAGGTTTTTGGAGCTGGAACAAAGAGGCTCTGAAGTCTTTGCTATCAAGGAATCAGTCACCAGCCAAAGCAACCTGGACCAGGACTGGAATGAGGCTGATGCACCCTTTGTTGAGCTCAAGCCTCTACCAACAGGGCTCAGGTATGCGTTCTTAGGCCTGAACTCTACTTTTCCCGTGATCATAAATGATAACTTGCTGGAGCATGAGGAACGTGCATTACTTAGTGAAATAAGGAAATTTAGGAGAGCCATAGGGTATTCCTTGGCAGACATTAGAGGAATCTCTCCTGATATATGCACCCACAGGATCCACCTGGAGGACCAAGCCATGTCCTCTATTGAGCACCAACGTAGACTTAACCCCAACCTTAGGGAAGTGGTTAAGAAGGAGATACTAAAGCTTCTTGAGGCAGGGATAATTTACCCAATCTCTGACTCAAGATGGGTGTCTCCTGTTCATGTTGTGCCCAAGAAAGGTGGGATCACAGTGGTGAAAAACGACAAGGATGAACTCATAGCTCAAAGAACCATAACTGGCCATCGCATGTGCATTGACTATAGGAAATTGAATTCTGCTTCTAGAAAAGATCATTTCCCTTTACCATTCATTGATCAAATGCTTGAAAGGTTAGCTAATCATCCTTATTTTTGTTTTCTCGATGGGTACTCGGGGTTCTTCCAAATTTCCATAGACCCCCGGGATCAAGAGAAAACAACATTCACATGCCCTTATGGCACTTATGCTTATAGGAGAATGCCCTTCGGTTTATGTAATGCACCGGCCACTTTTCAAAGATGTATGATGCACATTTTCTCTGACATTATTGAAGAGAAAGTTGAGGTGTTCATGGATGACTTTAGTGTCTATGGCTCCTCCTTCTCGGATTGTCTCTCTAATTTGACACAGGTGTTGGAGAGATGTGAGCAGCACAACTTGGTGCTGAACTGGGAGAAGTGTCATTTCATGGTGCAAGAAGGAATAGTTCTTGGGCACAAGATCTCTGAAAAGGGTATTGAGGTTGATAAGGCAAAGGTGGAAGTGATGGTGAATCTGCAAACCCCCACTTCAGTTAAAGGGATAAGGAGCTTCCTTGGTCATGCAGGGTTTTATAGAAGATTCATAAAGGACTTCTCAAGGATTGCCAGGCCCTTAACAAGACTGTTGTGTAAGGAGGTGGACTTCATCTTTGATGCTGAATGTGAAGAAGCCTTTAAGTTGATCAAGGAGGCATTGGTTAGTGCACCAATAGTTCAGGCACCAGACTGGTCCCTACCTTTTGAGGTCATGACAGATGCTTCTGACTTTGCTGTTGGAGCAGTACTTGGACAGAAGAGGGACAAGAAGCTGCATGTGATCTACTATGCCAGTAGAACACTTGATTCTGCCCAAGAAAAGTATGCTACAACTGAAAAGGAAATGCTGGCAATAGTTTTTGCCTTTGATAAGTTCAGAAGCTACCTGGTGGGATCAAAGGTCATTGTGTATACTGATCATGCAGCCCTCAGGTACTTGATGACCAAGAAAGATGCCAAGCCAAGGCTGTTGAGATGGGTTTTATTGCTCCAGGAGTTTGATATGGAGGTGCTTGATAAAAAGGGGATTGAGAATGGGGCTGCAGACCATCTCTCAAGGCTGAGGATTGAAGAAAAAGTCCCCATAGATGATGCTTTGCCTGAAGAGTCTCTGATGGTGCTCCATTCCTACTTGGAGTTTGAGGAAGTAGAGAGCATTCAAGAAAGGAGGATGCCTTGGTTTGCAGACATAGTGAACTATCTTGCATGTGGGGTGGAGCCTCCTGAATTAGATGCTTACAAGAGGAAAAAGTTCTTCAGAGATGTCCAGAGATACTATTGGGATGAGCCCTACCTCTATGTTCTGAACAAGGATCAGCTATATAGAAGGTGCCTTGCTGAAGAGGAGATGCAACCTGTGTTGCAAGAATGTCATGGTTCCGCTTTTGGAGGTCACATGGGGGCATTCAAAACTGTGGCAAAGGTTCTTCAAAGTGGGTTTTGGTGGCCTACAATGTTCAAAGATGCCCAGTTGGTGGTTTCAGCATGTGATGCCTGTCAGAGGCATGGGAACATATCTAAGAGAAGTGAGATGCCTCAAAACCCCATTCTAGAAGTTGAGATCTTTGATTGCTGGGGGATTGACTTTATGGGACCTTTCATTTCATCCTATGGAAATCAGTACATCCTTGTTGCTGTGGACTATGTGTCCAAATGGGTTGAGGCCATTGCTTCCCCTACCAATGATTCCAAGGTTGTAGTGAAGCTGTTCAAGAGCATCATCTTCCCAAGGTTTGGAGTTCCAAGGGTTGTCATCTCTGATGGAGGATCCCATTTTTTGAACAAGACTCTGGAAGGTTTATTGAGAAAGCATGGAGTTAAACACAAGATAGCTACTCCATATCATCCTCAAACTAGTGGCCAGGTTGAAGTACCCAATAGACAGATCAAGGCCATTCTTGAGAGGACTGTTAGCTCAAGCAAAAAAGATTGGAGCAAAAGGCTAGATGATGCATTATGGGCTTACAGGACTGCCTTTAAAACTCCAATTGGAACATCACCATTCAGTTTGCTATATGGGAAGAGCTGCCACCTTCCTGTTGAGTTGGAGTACAAAGCTATGTGGGCTGTGAAGTTTCTAAACTTTGATATCAAGACAGCTCAAGAGAAAAGGATCATGCAACTTCATGAACTTGAGGAGATCAGGCTTGAAGCTTTTGAAAGCTCAAAGATCTATAAGGAGAAGACCAAGGTTCTGCATGATCAAAAGATTCTGAAGAGAGAATTCAAGTATGGTGATTTGGTCTTGCTTTTCAACTCCAGACTTAAGTTGTTTCCAGGAAAGCTTAAGTCTAGGTGGTCTGGACCTTTCAAAGTTCTTGAAGTGAGGCCTTATGGTGCCATTGTCTTGGAAGGAAAGAATGGCCAGGAATTTGTGGTGAATGGACAGAGAATCAAGCATTATTTAGTTTCACAAGGGAAAGAGGAAGCTACAACAGTTCCTCTTCTTGATCCACCAGCCTGTTAAACAGGTTCTCAAAGTCAAACTTAGAGACTTTAAACAAAGTGCTCTTGGGAGACACCCCAAGCTTATCTTTGTACATAGTTCTTTTGATTTCTTCTCTTTTTGTGATGAATGGAATGGAGCATGTGAGAGAGCTGAGAGGACTGTTTAAAGCCAGAAAAACTTGAAGAACGCCTCAGTGCTACCTAGGTGTGCGGGTTAGTGCATGAAGAGCCCAGGCCGCAGCAAGACTCGCGATTTACTCCGGCCTGGGCGTGCTACCTGGCGTGAAAGAACCCTGGCCGCACAAAACCTTGAGAAGCCCGAAATGTTTAACTCCCAGTTACTGCGGCTTGGGAGTGCGGTTCAGAAGAGAGGGAGCTAGGCCGCACATCTACTCGGAATTTACTCCGGATTAAGTGTGCGGCCTAGAAACACGGAGGCCAGGTCGCAGCAGAAGAGAGATGGCCTAGTTTTCTAAGTAACAAACCCTGCGACATGGTCGTGCTACCTGGGAGTAAAGGAGACCAACCCGCACATATACTCGGAATTTACTCCTAGATGGGCGTGCTAGCTGGGAACATGAACACCAGGTCGCAGCAGGAAAAGAAAAGCCGTTTTGTTTAAGTCCAAAAAGCTGCGGGATGGTTGTGCTACCTGGGAACATAGGAAACCAAGTCGCACATGCACTCTCAATTTACTCCGGGATGGTTGTGCTACCTGGAAATATGAAGACCAAGCCGCAGCAAAAAGAGGAACGACCAGAATGCCTAAGTAACAAAGGCTGCGGGGTGGTTGTGCGGGTTAGACAGAGGATTACCAGGTAGCACAAAAATATTTCTGGTTCTGCACCGAGACGGTCACACGGCTCGATCCCGACGGTTCCCGGACGCACAAGAGAGAGAAAGGAGGCCGGTCAATGAGGAAAGGACGGGTCAAAGCCTTGCCTGGTCAAAATAGATCTATTGACCCCCAGTCCAAAGGCTTGACCCTGCCCCACACTCTCTCTCCCTCACAACAAACCCGAATGACTGAAAGAACCAACTCTTTGGCCAAGAAGAAGGGTCCTGCATCAAAAGGCAAAGGTTTGGTCTCAGGAACTTCAAAGCCAAGAGACAAAGGTCAAGGTGCAAAGAATACCACAAAGCAAGGAAAGTGTGATCCAGCGCCAAAAAGGACAAGGCCTGAAGGAAGAGCTTTGGTGGTTGCTTCTGGTTCCAAGAAAAAGGGGAAACAGCTAGCTGTGGTATCTGAGAGTGAACAGACTGAAAGTGACTCCAGCAGCTCAGCTGGTGGTTCCCAAGGCACCATTGAAGAGGGATCAAAGAAGTTCAAGAAAACTGAACCAGAAACACTTGATTATCTGGCTAAGTTTCAGCAGATGGAAATCCAGCAAGGGAGATTCTCTGATTTGGACTTTCTGAAGAAGATTGGCCTCTATGAAGATGTCAAGACTTTGCTTGGGAACATGGGTGTTGAGTCACTTTTGGAGATGAGAGAAATCGCTTATGAGCAAGAGTCCCAAGAGTTCTTGGCCTCCTTTGAAGCTTTCATTTACTACCCAAGGGATTCAAGAATCATTCAAGGAGATGGGCTTGGACATGTGGAGTTTACTGTGAAAGGGAAGGAGTATTCAGTGTCATTCAGAGAATTGAATAAGATCTTTGGGTTTTCAGCACCTAGAAATGAACTTCTATCCAACCAGGTCAATCTCAGAAAAGATGAGATCCAACTCCTATGGAGATCAATTGCTTCTGGAAAGTACACAGCTGGAACAGCTAAGGCCTCTTGGATAAGGAATCCTGTTCTGAGATATGTACACAAGATTCTCTCTCACAGCTTCTACTTCAAGATTGATGTTGGAAGAGTTCACAAAGGAGATCTGATGCTTCTTGGTGTAGGGCTGAGACCGCTGATGCCAACACATGAAGATGGAGAACCCTATGAAGGGTATGAATACCCACTTTGCCTTGCATCTCAATTAGCAAGGTCTTTGATGTTCTACAAAAAGTGCATGTGGGGTTCCACAAGGCAAGATGCAAAGCTGACCCATGGATGGGTGGTAACAAAGATCTTGAAAGCCATGGGGTACAGATTCAAGGAGAACAAGGCAAAGTTTGATATGATTAATGAAGCACATTTGTGTAGGATTGGCTTTCTCCAAGGAAGAGTGGGTACCAAGGTAGTCTACAACTTCAAGACACTCATCAGTGAGCCAGCCCAAGTTCTCCTACCCAATCCCTCCATCACCACAGTCCAAGTTAAAAGGAACATTCACTTCTTCTTGCTGAAGGAAGAGCTGTACAATGTCCAAACTGATCCACCAATCCTCACATACAAGCAAGCTCGCAGAGAAGAAGCCTCCAAGGGAAAGAAAGCAACCGCTGAAGATGCTACCACAAGTGCAGCTGGTGCTCAAGATGCTGATCTGCCTCCCCCTCAAAAACGTTTTGGTGGAAACAGATATCACTTTGATGATTACAACTGGGAGGAACCAGGCACTTCAGGGTTCAGAGCTCAACAGAAGATTGGTATTCTCCAACAATGGTGCAAGTACCAAGACAAAACCATCCACAAGATGGCCAAATGCATCAAGGAGATGAAGAAGAGGATCAAGAAGCTTGAAAACCCTTGTAAAGGTGGGGCTCCAGCACCGGTTTCACCAAGGAACAGAGAGGAAGTTGGGGAGAGTTCCATGAACTGCACAGCCTTGGTCACATATGGAACCACTTGGGTAGATCTTGACGACGGGACTGATGAGGCCAGCCACCATTCTTGGGAAACACCGTCCGGCCACACATCGAACCCCTCCTACTCATTGGGGTCCGATTTCAACAGCCACTAGGTACCACTCAAAACCTTGTAAATAGCATGTAGATTTTCTTTTTCTTTTGCATTTTGCCTGTTTGCTTTGGTTTCACTTCTTTCTCATACTTTTATAACACAAGGGACTGTGTTATTTAAGTGTGGGGGAGGAGTTTTATCCTTTACTAATCATGTTTTCTATTTTCTTATTTTACACTTTGAGTCTTGAGTCACATTCTAGTTGCATATTCATCTAAATGATAAATGATCATGTAGTTGCATTCTCATTTTTAGGATTGAGTCTAGATTGCATTTGCATGTAGGTTGCATCTTGCAAGGAGTAATGATAGGTTTTCTAGAGAGTACATCACTTTGAGAACTTGAATTGAATATGCTTGTGAATCTTTTTCTGTGCTTGCAAAGTCTGAAATGATTTGAATCTGAGAAGCAAGTTTGAATTGAACTCAACTCTAATCAAGTGGGAACCTTGAACTTGACTTGAAAATATCTTGTGATGCACTGTTTGAAAAAGCTTGTGGATACCAATATACATACTTGAGCTAGAACCACTGTTTTTACCACTCTTTTCCTTAGCTCAAGTAGCTGAATCCCAATCATGGATCAGTTCCCATACCTTGAACCCATCCTTATTTTAAGCCAATGTTTGTGTGTGAATTGAAAGGCCACCTTGGATCAAACTTAGCAGAAAGTGTTAGGTTTAGAGCGACAAGGGCAGGTCTCATTGAGTGCTGTGTTCCAACATCAAGGAACTGAGAGTTTTGGCGAGGAATAAGTGTGGGGGAAAAGACCTTTTGGTGAGTGGAAAAAGGTGAGATGAGTGGAAAAGAGAGAGTGAAAATAGCTAGGGGAATGAAAGAAAAAGAAATCAGTCTTGGTGTTTTGAGAAAGTGAGCTCTGGTCTGTTGAAAAGAAAGAGTCTAGCCTCTAAGTTAAAAAGGAAGAAAAGAAGCCAAAGGCTCAAATGTTTTGTTAAGAAAGAAGAGGCTAGAAGTTGTAAAAGAAAAAGAGCTGTGTAAAGTTTGAGTTCCAAGACTTGAGAGGAAAAGTGAAAAGTAAATCCCCTAGTGAGAGGAAAATGAGAGTGAAAAGTGAGGATTTTTGAGCAAGTGAGGAAGCTTTGAGTAGAGGGTGGGGTGTGATGAGTCTTTGCCCTTGTATGCATAGGTTGCTTTTTACCTTTAGCATTCTGCCAAAGTTTGATCATTCATAGAGAGATCCCTTTGCTGCATTTAACCCACTTGAACACTGATGAGATCATTTTAATCTCATAGCCTCTCCCTAGCCAAGCCAGCTTGTTTAAACCTTGTATCATGAGATCCACCTGATAAAAGCTTAATGAATGTGAAAGAGTTGAGAGAGAGAAGAACTTGTGGAGATTCCTTGCTGAGTTGATATATATCTGAGTATGACTTTGCATTGCATAATTGAGCATGAACTTGAGTTCTCATTGTGATCACTTCTCTCAAAAAGAAAATGTGAACTCCCATTGCATAAAACCTCTTTCTCTCATTTGCTCTCTTTTTGCTTGAGGACAAGCAAAGGACAAGTGTGGGGGAGTTGATATGTTCATAATTTGCATCATTTAGGTTGCATAAATCATTCCAAATCATGTTTTATTTCATGCATTTTAGGTCCTTAGGGTTTGTTTTAGAACTTAGGAGATGCATTAGGTCCCAATGAGTCTTTGCATGTTTTGAGTGTCTATCAGGTGAATATGGAGCTGAAAAGATGAATCCAGGAGGTGGAATGGTGAGCAAAGCTTGAAAAAGTGGAAAAATTGGGTCCTGGGAAGTTATCGGCCATTCTCGCTGGCCAGGAAGGTTTTACCGGCCATTTCCATGTACCGCGGGAAGCTTTACCGGCCATTTTCATGTACCGCGAATGAAGTGTATCGGCCAAAATCTCCGGGTGTGAACGTGTCTCAGAAATCGCCTGTCCGGGGAGCCTTCCGGTCCGATTCAGACGGCGGGTGCTTCATAGAAGTTGGAGATCATTGCATCACGGTCTCTTAGCAAGTGGAATCGTGGAATTCGGACGCGTGAGCAGAGAGATAAGCTTGTCGGAAGGAACCCCAGTCTCGCAGGTATTCCGGACCGAGCAGATCAGTCCTAAAGGATGCGAAGGACGGTGCACTTCCAGGCCGATTTAGTTTCCAGATCCTTCATGAGAACCAGAGACATTTGAGTCTTCTTTCCATAACGTCCAAGAGCATTCAATTCGGATCTATGAGCAGAAAGATACGGTCTCCGGAATGGACACATCTCTAGACGCCTCTCTCTGGTCGTGTACATGCACTGCAAAGATGTGCCCTCCAGGAAGCCTTACACTTCCCAAGCACCGAAGTTTCCTTTACCAAAGTTGGAGATAAATGAGTCCTCTGTCTTCTGCAACCGAAATAATTCAATTCGGACTAGTCTCATAGGAGTTACACTCTCCGGAATGCGAAGTGGTCTAAGCTGCTCTGGATGCTGCGAGATGGTCTTGCGACTTGGTTAACCCGCAGGCCTGAAGATGAACGCCTGAATGCTGATGCTGCGAGTTGATATGTGCGGGTAAAATATCACTGGAAGAGGTCTGAAGCTCAAGAGCAAGAGAAATGCTAAGTCCACAATCGTGCGACTTAGGCATGCGAGTTAGCCGCGCCTGGAATTATGCCGCACGATCACTCGCAAATCACTCCGACTTGAGCCTGCGACCTAGGTGCAATAGAGACCAACCCGCACAGTTTGTACATTCCCCAGAAACCGCCTTAGCCCTGCGAGTTGGAGAGGAAGGAGACCAAGCCGCAGCAACACTCGCAAAACACTCCTACTTAGGCGTGTGATAGACACGACTTTTTATGGTCTCAGGGCTATCAATCCCCTTGTCAATGTAGCACAAAGTCTTGTCTATCATTCGCATGTGTTGCACTGTTTATATGGCTTTTCCCGCCCAGCTGAGACGAGCATTCATGCCAAGATATATAAGTTAGGACACCACGTTTGACGACACTTAAACCAGGGCTTATGTTTTAGAAAAGGGCCCGGAAGAGGGTCTAAAACTCAAAGTTTTGGCATTGTAAACCGCACCCATGGTCTTTAGACCCTTGGACACGCTAGAGAGCACACTTGGTGCTTACCGAAAAGTTGCTTTAGGAGGCGTGGTTCCACACGATCTCGAAATGGCGTCGTTCGAAAGATGCCTTGTATTTCATATGAAAAGACCTAAAAAAGAAAAAAACAAAAGAATCAAGAGGAACAAAAAAGGAGTGCAACACGAGGACTTCCCGGGAGGTCACCCATCCTAGTACTACTCCCGCCCAAGCACGCCTAACTGCGGAGTTCTGATGGGAACCGGTGCATTAGTGCTGGTATGATCGCACCCGTTAGTATATGTATCGCAATAGCATATATGCTTTGGCTTTGAGACTGAAATGAAATCTCTTCGCATGTGTTGCACTGTTTATATGGCTTTTCCGCCCAGCTGCGACGAGCATTCATGCCAAGATATATAAGTTAGGACACCACGTTTGACGACACTTAAACAGGGGCTTATGTTTTAGAAAAGGGCCCAGAAGAGGCTCTAAACTAAAAATTTTGGCCTTGTAAACGGCACCCATGGTCTTTAGACCCTTGGACACGCCAGAGAGCACACTTGGGGCTTTCCGAAAAGTTGCTGTAGGAGGCATGGTTCCACACGGTCTAGAAATGGCGTCGTTCGGAAGATGCCTTGTTTTTCAAATGAAAAGACCCAAAAAAAAAAAACAAAGAAACAAAAGGAACCAAAAAGGGGTGCAAGACGAGGACTTCCAAGGAGGTCACCCATCGTAGTACAACTCTCGCCCAAGCACGCTTTACTGCGGAGTTCTGATGGGATCCGGTGCATTAGTGCTGGTATGATCGCACCTGTTAGTATATGTATCGCAATAGCATATATCCTTTGGTTTTGAGTCCGCGATGAAATCTTTTCGCGTGTGTTGCACTGTTTATATGGCTTTTCCCGCCCAGCCGCGACCAGCATTCATGCCAAGATATATAAGTTAGGACACCACGTTTGACGACACTTAAACAGGGGCTTATGTTTTAGAAAAGGGCCCAGAAGAGGCTCTAAAACTCAAAATTTTGGCCTTGTAAACTGCACCCATGGTCTTTAGACCCTTGGACACGCCAGAGAGCACACTTGGGGCTTTCCGAAAAGTTGCTGTAGGAGGCATGGTTCCACACGGTCTAGAAATGGCGTCGTTCGGAAGATGCCTTGTTTTTCAAATGAAAAGACCCAAAAAAAAACAAGGAATCAAAAGGAACAAAAAAGGGGTGCAAGACGAGGACTTCCAAGGAGGTCACCCATCGTAGTACAACTCTCGCCCAAGCACGCTTTACTGCGGAGTTCTGATGGGATCCGGTGCATTAGTGCTGGTATGATCGCACCTGTTAGTTTATGTATCGCAATAGCATATATCCTTTGGTTTTGAGTCCGTGATGAAATCTCTTCGCGTGTGTTGCACTGTTTGTATGGCTTTTCCCGCCCAGCCGCGACCAGGATTCATGCCAAGATATATAAGTTAGGACACCACGTTTGACGACACTTAAACAGGGGCTTATGTTTTAGAAAAGGGCCCGGAAGAGGGTCTAAAACTCAAAATTTTGGCCTTGTAAACCGCACCCATGGTCTTTAGACCCTTGGACACGCCAGAGAGCACACTTGGGGCTTTCCAAAAATTTTCTGTAGGAGGCGTTGTTCCACACGATCTCGAAATGGCGTCGTTCGAAAGATGCCTTGTATTTCAAATGAAAAGACCTAAAAAAAAAAAAAGAATCAAGAGGAACAAAAAAGGAGTGCAACACGAAGACCTCCCGGGAGGTCACCCATCCTAGTATTACTCTTGCCCAAGCACGCTTAACTGCGGAGTTCTGATGGGAACCGGTGCATTAGTGCTGGTATGATCGCACCCGTTAGTATATGTATCGCAATAGCATATATGCTTTGGCTTTGAGACTGAAATGAAATCTCTTCGCATGTGTTGCACTGTTTATATGGCTTTTCCGCCCAGCTGCGACGAGCATTCATGCCAAGATATATAAGTTAGGACACCAGGTTTGACGACACTTAAACAGGGGCTTATGTTTTAGAAAAGGGCCCAGAAGAGGCTCTATACTAAAAATTTTGGCCTTGTAAACGGCACCCATGGTCTTTAGACCCTTGGACACGCCAGAGAGCACACTTGGGGCTTTCCGAAAAGTTGCTGTAGGAGGCATGGTTCCACACGGTCTAGAAATGGCGTCGTTTGGAAGATGCCTTGTTTTTCAAATGAAAAGACCCAAAAAAAAAAAACAAAGAATCAAAAGGAACCAAAAAGGGGTGCAAGACGAGGACTTCCAAGGAGGTCACCCATCGTAGTACAACTCTCGCCCAAGCACGCTTTACTGCAGAGTTCTGATGGGATCCGGTGCATTAGTGCTGGTATGATCGCACCTGTTAGTATATGTATCGCAATAGCATATATCCTTTGGTTTTGAGTCCGCGATGAAATCTCTTCACGTGTGTTGCACTGTTTATATGGCTTTTCCCGCCCAGCCGCGACCAGCATTCATGCCAAGATATATAAGTTAGGACACCACGTTTGACGACACTTAAACAGAGGCTTATGTTTTAGAAAAGGGCCCAGAAGAGGCTCTAAAACTCAAAATTTTGGCCTTGTAAACTGCACCCATGGTCTTTAGACCCTTGGACACGCCAGAGAGCACACTTGGGGCTTTCCGAAAAGTTGCTGTAGGAGGCATGGTTCCACACGGTCTAGAAATGGCGTCGTTCGGAAGATGCCTTGTTTTTCAAATGAAAAGACCCAAAAAAAAAACAAGGAATCAAAAGGAACAAAAAAGGGGTGCAAGACGAGGACTTCCAAGGAGGTCACCCATCGTAGTACAACTCTCGCCCAAGCACGCTTTACTGCGGAGTTCTGATGGGATCCGGTGCATTAGTGCTGGTATGATCGCACCTGTTAGTATATGTATCGCAATAGCATATATCCTTTGGTTTTGAGTCCGCGATGAAATCTCTTCGCGTGTGTTGCATTGTTTATATGGCTTTTCCCGCCCAGCCGCGACCAGCATTCATGCCAAGATATATAAGTTAGGACACCACATTTGACGACACTTAAATAGGGGCTTATGTTTTAGAAAAGGGCCCGGAAGAGGGTCTCAAACTCAAAATTTTGGCCTTGTAAACCGCACCCATGGTCTTTAGACCCTTGGACACGCCAGAGAGCACACTTGGGGCTTTCCAAAAATTTGCTGTAGGAGGCGTTGTTCCACACGATCTCGAAATGGCGTCGTTCGAAAGATGCCATGTATTTCAAATGAAAAGACCTAAAAAAAAAAAAAAGAATCAAGAGGAACAAAAAAGGAGTGCAACACGAAGACCTCCCGGGAGGTCACCTATCCTAGTATTACTCTCGCCCAAGCACGCTTAACTGCGGAGTTCTGATGGGAACCGGTGCATTAGTGCTGGTATGATCGCACCCGTTAGTATATGTATCGCAATAGCATATATGCTTTGGCTTTGAGACTGAAATGAAATCTCTTCGCATGTGTTGCACTGTTTATATGGCTTTTCCGCCCAGCTGCGACGAGCATTCATGCCAAGATATATAAGTTAGGACACCACGTTTGACGACACTTAAACAGGGGCTTATGTTTTAGAAAAGGGCCCAGAAGAGGCTCTATACTAAAAATTTTGGCCTTGTAAACGGCACCCATGGTCTTTAGACCCTTGGAAACGCCAGAGAGCACACTTGGGGCTTTCCGAAAAGTTGCTGTAGGAGGCATGGTTCCACACGGTCTAGAAATGGCGTCGTTCGGAAGATGCCTTGTTTTTCAAATGAAAAGACCCAAAAAAAAAAAACAAAGAATCAAAAGGAACCAAAAAGGGGTGCAAGACGAGGACTTCCAAGGAGGTCACCCATCGTAGTACAACTCTCGCCCAAGCACGCTTTACTGCGGAGTTCTGATGGGATCCGGTGCATTAGTGCTGGTATGATCGCACCTGTTAGTATATGTATCGCAATAGCATATATCCTTTGGTTTTGAGTCCGCGATGAAATCTCTTCACGTGTGTTGCACTGTTTATATGGCTTTTCCCGCCCAGCCGCGACCAGCATTCATGCCAAGATATATAAGTTAGGACACCACGTTTGACGACACTTAAACAGAGGCTTATGTTTTAGAAAAGGGCCCAGAAGAGGCTCTAAAACTCAAAATTTTGGCCTTGTAAACTGCACCCATGGTCTTTAGACCCTTGGACACGCCAGAGAGCACACTTGGGGCTTTCCGAAAAGTTGCTGTAGGAGGCATGGTTCCACACGGTCTAGAAATGGCGTCGTTCGGAAGATGCCTTGTTTTTCAAATGAAAAGACCCAAAAAAAAACAAGGAATCAAAAGGAACAAAAAAGGGGTGCAAGACGAGGACTTCCAAGGAGGTCACCCATCGTAGTACAACTCTCGCCCAAGCACGCTTTACTGCGGAGTTCTGATGGGATCCGGTGCATTAGTGCTGGTATGATCGCACCTGTTAGTATATGTATCGCAATAGCATATATCCTTTGGTTTTGAGTCCGCGATGAAATCTCTTCGCGTGTGTTGCATTGTTTATATGGCTTTTCCCGCCCAGCCGCGACCAGCATTCATGCCAAGATATATAAGTTAGGACACCACATTTGACGACACTTAAATAGGGGCTTATGTTTTAGAAAAGGGCCCGGAAGAGGGTCTCAAACTCAAAATTTTGGCCTTGTAAACCGCACCCATGGTCTTTAGACCCTTGGACACGCTAGAGAGCACACTTGGGGCTTTCCAAAAATTTGCTGTAGGAGGCGTTGTTCCACACGATCTCGAAATGGCGTCGTTCGAAAGATGCCATGTATTTCAAATGAAAAGACCTAAAAAAAAAAAAAAGAATCAAGAGGAACAAAAAAGGAGTGCAACACGAAGACCTTCCGGGAGGTCACCCATCCTAGTATTACTCTCGCCCAAGCACGCTTAACTGCGGAGTTTGATGGGAACCGGTGCATTAGTGCTGGTATGATTGCACCCGTTAGTATATGTATCACAATAGCATATATGCTTTGGCTTTGAGACTGAAATGAAATCTCTTCGCATGTGTTGCACTGTTTTATATGGCTTTTCCGCCCAGCTGCGACGAGCATTCATGCCAAGATATATAAGTTAGGACACCACGTTTGACGACACTTAAACAGGGGCTTATGTTTTAGAAAAGGGCCCAGAAGAGGCTCTATACTAAAAATTTTGGCCTTGTAAACGGCACCCATGGTCTTTAGACCCTTGGACACGCCAGAGAGCACACTTGGGGCTTTCCGAAAAGTTGCTGTAGGAGGCATGGTTCCACACGGTCTAGAAATGGCGTCGTTCGGAAGATGCCTTGTTTTTCAAATGAAAAGACCCAAAAAAAAAAAACAAAGAATCAAAAGGAACCAAAAAGGGGTGCAAGACGAGGACTTCCAAGGAGGTCACCCATCGTAGTACAACTCTCGCCCAAGCACGCTTTACTGCGGAGTTCTGATGGGATCCGGTGCATTAGTGCTGGTATGATCGCACCTGTTAGTATATGTATCGCAATAGCATATATCCTTTGGTTTTGAGTCCGCGATGAAATCTCTTCACGTGTGTGCACTGTTTATATGGCTTTTCCCGCCCATCGCGACAGCATTCATGCCAAGATATATAAGTTAGGACACCACGTTTGACGACACTTAAACAGAGGCTTATGTTTTAGAAAAGGGCCTAGAAGAGGCTCTAAAACTCAAAATTTTGGCCTTGTAAACTGCACCCATGGTCTTTAGACCCTTGGACACGCCAGAGAGCACACTTGGGGCTTTCCGAAAAGTTGCTGTAGGAGGCATGGTTCCACACGGTCTAGAAATGGCGTCGTTCGGAAGATGCCTTGTTTTTCAAATGAAAAGACCCAAAAAAAAAACAAGGAATCAAAAGGAACAAAAAGGGGTGCAAGACGAGGACTTCCAAGGAGGTCACCCATCGTAGTACAACTCTCGCCCAAGCACGCTTTACTGCGGAGTTCTGATGGGATCCGGTGCATTAGTGCTGGTATGATCGCAGCTGTTAGTATATGTATCGCAATAGCATATATCCTTTGGTTTTGAGTCCGCGATGAAATCTCTTCGCGTGTGTTGCATTGTTTATATGGCTTTTCCCGCCCAGCCGCGACCAGCATTCATGCCAAGATATATAAGTTAGGACACCACATTTGACGACACTTAAATAGGGGCTTATGTTTTAGAAAAGGGCCCGGAAGAGAGTCTCAAACTCAAAATTTTGGCCTTGTAAACCGCACCCATGGTCTTTAGACCCTTGGACACGCCAGAGAGCACACTTGGGGCTTTCCAAAAATTTGCTGTAGGAGGCGTTGTTCCACACGATCTCAAAATGGCGTCGTTCGAAAGATGCCTTGTATTTCAAATGAAAAGACCTAAAAAAAAAAAAAAGAATCAAGAGGAACAAAAAAGGAGTGCAACACGAGGACCTCCCGGGAGGTCACCCATCCTAGTATTACTCTCGCCCAAGCACGCTTAACTGCGGAGTTCTGATGGGATCCGGTGCATTAGTGCTAGTATGATTGCACCCGTTAGTATATGTATCGCAATAGCATATATCCTTTGGCTTTTAGTCCGCGCTGAAATCTCTTCGCATGTGTTGCACTGTTTATATGGCTTTTCCCACCCAGCTGAGACGAGCATTCATGCCAAGATATATAAGTTAGGACACCACGTTTAACGACACTTAAACCGGGGCTTATGTTTTAGAAAAGGGCCCGGAAGAGGGTCTAAAACTCAAAGTTTTGGCATTGTAAACCGCACCCATGGTCTTTAGACCCTTGGACATGCTAGAGAGCACACTTGGTGCTTTCCGAAAAGTTGCTTTAGGAGGCGTGGTTCCACACGATCTCGAAATGGCGTCGTTCGAAAGATGCCTTGTATTTCAAATGAAAAAGACCTAAAAAAGAAAAAAACAAAAGAATCAAGAGGAACAAAAAAGGAGTGCAACACGAGGACTTCCCGGGAGGTCACCCATCCTAGTACTACTCCCGCCCAAGCACGCCTAACTGCGGAGTTCTGATGGGAGCCGGTGCATTAGTGCTGGTATGATCGCACCCGTTAGTATATGTATCGCAATAGCATATATGCTTTGGCTTTGAGACTGCAATGAAATCTCTTCGCGTGTGTTGCACTGTTTATATGGCTTTTCCGCCCAGCTGCGACGAGCATTCATGCAGAGATATATAAGTTAGGACACCACGTTTGTCGACACTTAAACCGGGGCTTACGTTTTAGAAAATGGCACGCCCTAGAGCATTCTTGGGGCTTTCTGAAAAGTTGCTGTAGGAGGCGTGGTTCCACACGATCTCGAATTGGCATCGTTTAAAAGATGCCTTGTATTTCAAATGAAAAGACCTAAAAAAAAAGAAACAAAAGAATCAAGAGGAACAAAAAAGGAGTGCAACACATGGACTTCCAAGGAGGTCACCCATCCTAGTACAACTCTCGCCCAAGCACGCTTTACTGCGGAGTTCTGATGGGATCCGATGCATTAGTGCTGGTATGATCGCACCTGTCAGTATATGTATCGCAATAGCATATATCATTTGGCTTTTAGTCCGCGATGAAATTTCTTCGCATGTGTTGCACTGTTTATATGGCTTTTCCCGCCCAGCTGCGACGAGCATTCGTTGCAAGATATATAAGTTAGGACACCACGTTTGTCGACACTTAAACCGGGGCTTACGTTTTAGAAAATGGCACGCCCTAGAGCATTCTTGGGGCTTTCTGAAAAGTTGATGTAGGAGGCGTGGTTCCACACGATCTCGAATTGGCATCGTTTAAAAGATGCCTTGTATTTCAAATGAAAAGACCTAAGAAAAAAGAAACAAAAGAATCAAGAGGAACAAAAAAGGAGTACAACACGTGGACTTCCAAGGAGGTCACCCATCCTAGTACAACTCTCGCCTAAGCACGCTTTAGTGCGGAGTTCTGATGGGATCCGATGCATTAGTGCTGGTATGATCGCACCTGTCAGTATATGTATCGCAATAGCATATATCATTTGGCTTTTAGTCCGCGATGAAATCTCTTCGCATGTGTTGCACTGTTTATATGGCTTTTCCCGCCCAGCTGCGACGAGCATTCGTTGCAAGATATATAAGTTAGGACACCACGTTTGTCGACACTTAAACCGGGGCTTACGTTTTTGATAGACAAGACTTTTTAAGGTCTCAGGGCTATCAATCCCCTTGTCAAAGTAGCACAAAGAGGTTAATCAATCCAAGAATGAGGTGATAGACACTAAGCTATATGATCAAGTTCTTAATTCAAGCAAACAAGAGTGGGTTTTGGTTAACTAATGACAACTAACAAACTTAAACAGGTTTAAAGATTAATGACAATGACTAATCAAGAACTAAGCAATGACAAATGATGTGAATATGATATGATGGAGGCATGAGATTCTAGACATGATAGTTGGTTAGGGTGCTTTGGTGCTAAACTAGAAATGCTAATGACAATGATGAGACATGATTCAAATGATTAAGAACTCAAATCTAGGTTAATCCTCTCATGAAGGTATTAACCCCTATACTAATCCATTTTCAAACCAAATTCCCATTTGTGAAACATGAATCAATATGCATTAACAAACAGCTCTTAATGATCATTCAAGCAAATAACAATACATCATCATGCAGAAAAATGTTTAAACCTCTAATACAGCTCTTTCAGGAATTTCATCAAACACTTTTGGTGCATGAAATTCCCAGAATCTAGATCTCAAGTGATTATCAAGGATCTAGCATAGAGAACAGCTGTTTAGAGAGATGAATCAATGAATCTAGCCCTAAGCACTCCTAATCTAACACTTTAGCACCCTAACCTACACATCTAGAACCTCATTAGGGTGACTACTCACTAATCATACTAATCTCTCTTAAACCTTTGCAAGTTGAGAAGATTAGCATGATTAATGATGAGAAATGAAGATGGAGATGATAGATTCAAAAGAAAACAGCTTTAAACACCCAGATCTCTTTAAACTCTCTTCATTCAACACTCAAATATAGATATTTCTCTTCTTAATGGAGTCTTTCACAAAAGAGGCAAGAGACAAAAGGAATAAAACTTAATCCTCTCCCAAAAAAAACTAAAAAGTATTTATACTTCCTTAAAAACGAACCGGGTCAGCCCGGAACAAACCCGGGTCCTGACCCGGCTTTAATGGATAAAGTGGGAATTACTGCGGGTCGGTCCAGTATGTCCCAGGTCGCACACCTAAGTCGCAGTAGATGAAGACTTGTCTTGTGAAGCCTGAATCGCCTTGTCTTAGCCGGACGCCTAAGTAGGAGTGTTTTGCGAGTGTTGCTGCGGCTTGGTCTCCTTCCTCTCCAACTCGCAGGGCTAAGGCGGTTTCTGGGGAATGTACAAACTGTGCGGGTTGGTCTCTATTGCACCTAGGTCGCAGGCTCAAGTCGGAGTGATTTGCGAGTGATCGTGCGGCATAGTTCCAGGCGCGGCTAACTCGTATGCCTAAGTCGCACGATTGTGGACTTAGCATTTCTCTTGCTCTTGAGCTTCAGACCTCTTCCAGTGATAGTTCACCCGCACATATCAACTCGCAGCATCAGCATTCAGGCGTTCATCTTCAGGCCTGCGGGTTAACCAAGTCGCAAGACCATCTCGCAGCATCCAGAGCAGCTTAGACCACTTCGCATTCCGGAGAGTGTAACTCCTATGAGACTTGTCCGAATTGAATGATTTTGGTTGCAGAAGACAGAGGACTCATTTATCTCCAACTTTGGTGAAGGAAGCTTCGGTGCTTGGGAAGTGTAAGGCTTCCTGGAGGGCACATCTTTGCAGTGCATGTACACGACCAGAGAGAGGCGTCTAGAGATGTGTCCATTCCGGAGACCATATCTTTCTGCTCATAGATCCGAATTGAATGCTCTTGGACGTTCTGGAAAGAAGACTCAAATGTCTCTGGTTCTCATGAAGGACCCGGAAACTAAATCGGCCTGGAAGTGCACCGTCCTTCGCATCCTTCAGAACTGATCTGCTCGGTCCGGAATACCTGCGAGATAGGGGCTCCTTCCGACGAGCTTAACTCTCTGCTCACGCGTCCGACTTCCACGATTCCACTTGCTATGAGACCGTGATCCAATGCTCTCCAACTTCTATGAAGCATCCGCCATCTGAATCGGATCGGAAAGTTCCCCGGACAGGCGATTTCTGAGACATGTTTGCACCCGGAGATTTTGGCCGATACACTTCACTCGCGGTACGTGTTTTGGTCGACAAAGTCCACCCGCGGTACGTGAAAATGGTCGACAAAACCTTCCTGGCCAGCGAGAATGGCCGATAACCTCCATAGACCCAAGTTTTCCACTTTTTCAAGCTTTGCTCACCATTCCACCTCCTGGATTCGTCTTTTCAGCTCCATATTCACCTGATAGACACTCAAAACATGCAATAGACTGATTGGGACCTAATGCATCTCCTAAGTTCTAAAACAAACCCTAAGGACCTAAAATGCATGAAATAAAACATGATTTGGAATGATTTATGCAACCTAAATGATGCAAATTATGAACATATCATACACCAAGAAGCATCAGATCTCCCTTGTGAACTCTTCCAACATCAATCTTGAAGTAAAAGCTGTGAGAGAGAATCTTGTGTACATATCTCAGAACTGGGTTCCTTATCCAAGAGGCCTTTGCTGTTCCAGCTGTGTACTTCCCAGAAGCAATTGATCTCCATAGAAGTTGGATCTCATCTTTTCTGAGATTGACCTGGTTAGAGAGAGTTTCATTTCTAGGTGCTGAAAACCCAAAGATCTTATTCAATTCTCTGAATGACACTGAATACTCCTTCCCTTTCACAGTAAACTCCACATGTCCAAGTCCATCTCCTTGAATGATTCTTGAATCCCTTGGGTAGTAAATGAAAGCTTCAAAGGAGGCCAAGAACTCTTGGGACTCTTGCTCATAAGCGATTTCTCTCATCTCCAAAAGTGACTCAACACCCATGTTCCCAAGCAAAGTCTTGACATCTTCATAGAGGCCAATCTTCTTCAGAAAGTCCAAATCAGGGAATCTCCCTTGCTGGATCTCTATCTGCTGAAACTTAGCCAGATAATCAAGTGTTTCTGGTTCAGTTTTCTTGAACTTCTTTGATCCCTCTTCAATGGTGCCTTGGGAACCACCAGCTGAGCTGCTGGAGTCACTTTCAGTCTGTTCACTCTCAGATACCACAGCCAACTGTTTCCCCTTTTTCTTGGAACCAGAAGCAACCACCAAATCTCTTCCTTCAGGCCTTGTCCTTTTTGGCGCTGGATCACACTTTCCTTGCTTTGTGGTATTCTTTGCACCTTGACCTTTGTCTCTTGGCTTTGAAGTTCCTGAGACCAAACCTTTGCCTTTTGATGCAGGGCCCTTCTTCTTGGCCAAAGAGTTGGTTCTTTCAGTCATCTGCCAAGAGATTCTCAAAAAATATTGTTAGTACAAGGATAAGCCTCACAAAAGTCTTCAACTCCTGTTTTAAAAAAAATCGATTTCTTTCATGAATTACTTGCAACAATTTTCAAAATTCAAGAACAGGTAATTACCAACAAAGTGCTCTGTTTTCCAAGACTATCTAGCACCCTAGCATTTATAAAAATAATCCCAAGGTCTAAAACAACCTATCAAAATCGATTCCACACCTTAAAGTTCAAAAATCACCATTGAAGAATATGGAAAGAGATGAATTTTAACAGGATGAAATACTTTGGGATTAAGATGCAACGAGTTCGAAATGCAATCAGGATGATGTTAACAACTCAAAAACGAGCTCAGAGCACTTTGAATCAACAATTTTGGTGGAGAAATGAGAGAGATATGGTGAATACAATGGAGAGAAATGAGAGAGAGAGTTGCAAACTCGGGTTTGTTGTGAGGAAGAGAGAGTGTGGGGTAGGGTCAAGCCTTTGGACTGGTGGTCAATAGATCTATTTTGACCAGTCAAGGCTTTGACCCGTCCTTTTCTCATTGACCGGCCTCCTTTCTCTCTTTTGTGCGTCCGGGAACCGTCGGGATCGAGCCGTGTGACCGTCTCGGTGTGGAGCCGGAAATATTTTTGTGCTACCTGGTCATCCTATGTCTAACCCGCACAACCATCCCGCAGCCTTTGTTACTTAGGCATTCTGGCCGTTCCTCTTTTTGCTGTGGCTTGGAACTCATATCCCCAGCTAGCATGCCCATCTAGGAGTAAATCCCGAGTATATGTGCGGGTTGGCCTTCTTTACTCCCAGGTAGCACGCTTATCTCGCAGGTTTTGGGACTTAAACTCTTTGGCCTCCCTTCTTTTTGTGCGGCGTGGAACTCATATTCCCAGCTAGCACGCCTGAGCCGCAGGTTTTGTCACTTAAACTCCTTGGCCGTTCTCTTCATTCTGCGACCTGGCCTCCGTGTTTCTAGGTCGCACACTTAACCCGGAGTAAATTGCGAATGGGTGTGCGGCCTAGCTTCCTTTCTTTTAACCCGCAGCACCAGCTAGCACAGTTTTGGACTTAGGCGTTTTGGACCCCTCCTGTTTAGTGCGGCCTGGCCTTCGTGTTTCTAGGTCGCACGACCATCTCGGAGTGAATTGCGAATGATCGTGCGACTTAGCCTCCTTGGGTTTCAGTTCGCACAGTTTAGCACTTAGAACTCTCGGCCTTCTTCTTTCTGGTGCGGCTCAGCTTCCTTGCTTCTAGGTCGCACACTCAAGCCGGAGTAAATTCCGAATAGACGTGCGGCCTAGCTCCCTCTCTTCTGACCCGCACACCTAGGTAGCACTGAGGCGTTCTTCAAGTTTTTCAGGCTTTAAACAGTCCTCTCAGCTCTCTCACATGCTCCATTCCATTCATCACTGAGCTATGTCCTCCAAAGATCACCTAGTACCTGAGACCAACTCACAAAACCCATCAAAAAGTTCTAAAACATAAAAGAAAAGAGAAGAAATCAAAAGAACTATGTACAAAGATAAGCTTGGGGTGTCTCCCAAGAGCACTTTGTTTAAAGTCTCTAAGTTTGACTTTGAGACCTGTTTAACAGGCTGGTGGATCAAAAAGAGGGACTGTTGTAGCCTCCTCTTTCCCTTGTGAAACTAAGTAATGCTTGATTCTCTGTCCATTCACCACAAATTCCTGGCCATTCTTTCCTTCCAAGACAATGGCACCATAAGGCCTCACTTCAAGAACTTTGAAAGGTCCAGACCACCTAGACTTAAGCTTTCCTGGAAACAACTTAAGTCTGGAGTTAAAAAGCAAGACCAAATCACCATACTTGAACTCTCTCTTCAGAATCTTTTGATCATGCAGGACCTTGGTCTTCTCCTTATAGATCTTTGAGCTTTCAAAAGCTTCAAGCCTGATCTCCTCAAGTTCATGAAGTTGCATGATCCTTTTCTCTTGAGCTGTCTTGATATCAAAGTTTAGAAACTTCACAGCCCACATAGCTTTGTACTCCAACTCAACAGGAAGGTGGCAGCTCTTCCCATATAGCAAACTGAATGGTGATGTTCCAATTGGAGTTTTAAAGGCAGTCCTGTAAGCCCATAATGCATCGTCTAGCCTTTTGCTCCAATCTTTTCTGCTTGAGCTAACAGTCCTCTCAAGAATGGCCTTGATCTGTCTATTGGATACTTCAACCTGGCCACTAGTTTGAGGATGATATGGAGTAGCTATCTTGTGTTTAACCCCATGCTTTCTCAATAAACCTTCCAGAGTCTTGTTCAAAAAATGGGATCCTCCATCAGAGATGACAACTCTTGGAACTCCAAACCTAGGGAAGATGATGCTCTTGAACAGCTTCACTACAACCTTGGAATCATTGGTAGGGGAAGCAATGGCCTCAACCCATTTGGACACATAGTCCACAGCAACAAGTATGTACTGATTTCCATAGGATGAAATGAAAGGTCCCATAAAGTCAATTCCCCAGCAATCAAAGATCTCAACTTCTAAAATGGGGTTTTGAGGCATCTCACTTCTCTTAGATATGTTACCATGCCTCTGACAGGCATCACATGCTGAAACTACCAACTGGGCATCCTTGAAAATTGTAGGCCACCAAAACCCACTTTTAAGAACCTTTGCCACAGTTTTGAATGCCCCCATGTGGCCTCCAAAAGCAGAACCATGACATTCTTGCAACACAGGTTGCATCTCCTCTTCAGCAAGGCACCTTCTATATAGCTGATCCTTGTTCAGAACATAGAGGTAGGGCTCATCCCAATAGTATCTCTGGACATCTCTGAAGAACTTTTTCCTCTTGTAAGCATCCAATTCAGGAGGCTCCACCCCACATGCAAGATAGTTCACTATGTCTGCAAACCAAGGCATCCTCCTTTCTTGAATGCTCTCTACTTCCTCAAACTCCAAGTAGGAATGGAGCACCATCAGAGACTCTTCAGGCAAAGCATCATCTATGGGAACTTTTTCTTCAATCCTCAGCCTTGAGAGATGGTCTGCAGCCCCATTCTCAATGCCCTTTTTATCAAGCACCTCCATATCAAACTCTTGGAGCAATAAAACCCATCTCAACAGCCTTGGCTTGGCATCTTTCTTGGTCATCAAGTACCTGAGGGCTGCATGATCAGTATACACAATGACCTTTGATCCCACTAGGTAGCTTCTGAACTTATCAAAGGCAAAAACTATTGCCAGCATTTCCTTTTCAGTTGTAGCATACTTTTCTTGGGCAGAGTCAAGTGTTCTACTGGCATAGTAGATCACATGCAGCTTCTTGTCCTTCTTCTGTCCAAGTACTGCTCCAACAGCAAAGTCAGAAGCATCTGTCATGACCTCAAAAGGAAGAGACCAGTCTGGTGCCTGAACTATTGGTGCACTAACCAATGCCTCCTTGATCAACTTAAAGGCTTCTTCACATTCAACATCAAAGATGAAATCCACTTCCTTACACAACAGTCTTGTTAAGGGCCTGGCAATCCTTGAGAAGTCCCTTATGAATCTTCTATAAAACCCTGCATGACCCAGGAAGCTCCTTATCCCTTTAACTGAAGTGGGGGTTTGCAGATTCACCATCACCTCCACCTTTGCCTTATCAACCTCAATACCCTTTTCAGAGATCTTGTGCCCTAGGACTATCCCTTCTTGCACCATGAAATGACACTTCTCCCAGTTCAGCACCAAGTTGTGCTGCTCACATCTCTCCAACACCTGTGTCAAATTAGAGA